>NC_053166.1:83010771-83610771 GCF_016835505.1 Polypterus senegalus | reverse complement strand
GTTGATTTTTATATGTACAGTAAGTGTGCAAAATATTCAAATGAAATTGGTCACTTGGCTAACAATAATAATCAAATTCAAATGTATTTTAATTTGTCGGGAATTATGAAAAAAACATTAAGTACTGATCAGCACAAGAGAAAAAGATCTACTGTAGCATTTTTATGCACAAGGTACATGATGTGCACAGCACTAATTTGAATTATTTCTTTTACATAAAAAGGTGATGAATTCTATTATTTGCATAAGAATTCTCCTTTGTGTATGTTACACACAAGTGACAAATAGGCCCCTTGCCATTTTTAATGTGACAGTCAAATGACAGGTATTCAGGAAGGATTGGAATGATAACCATGAATAGAGAATTTAGGATTAAAAGAAAGAAATGCAGAGTGCCATTGTGACAAAAGTGAAACAGACAACTTAGACCTTCTTCACTCATATGAGCTCTTTTACAGCATGGCTCCTTGCTGGGTCACCTAGATATGCAGACTTCACATTCCATGTAAAGTAGCATAATACTGTAGTTTGTATAATGGCTAAAGAATTAAAGTTTCATAAATAAATAAAAAATTTAAAGATGCTTCTGTAAATTTCAAGTTCCTATCCTTAGCTACACTTAATCTTGAATGCCACCACACCCCAGTTTTCTGCACGCCTGTTTTCCAGCACTGCCCCTGCACCATCAGGTAAACCCGAGTTATGACTAGCAAAATGCACTGCACTAATGATATCCATCTCCTTTCCTTGAACAGTCAGAAGAGACTGTAAATTCCAACAGTCCCTTTATTCCAAATTCTTACCAACTACAAATACGATTTATACTGCTGACTTTATTCTGCTGAGCTTTTTGGCTAATAAAACCTGCATTCTTTCAAATCAATTTTTAACGTCACCCATAGTTTATTTACATGACTAAATTATTAGAGCTATCCTAGTTGATAACTGAAACTGGCAGGCTATGAAGGCAGTCTTGAGCCGCTTTTTACTCATGCCTAAAATGAAAATGATAGAGGTGCATTATAAGTCACTATTTTGCATTTAGAGAGCACTTGGATGAAATATTTTCTGTTTGTGCTTAATTATTTTTGAAAGTTTTTATATTGAATGTCAAACAGTTACAAGGGGATTTAAAATTGGTTTATGTTAAGATGTTTTCCCTTATCTGGCAGGGTATGATACACTCGCTCGCCCTGGCTTTCTCCCATTCTTGCCCTTCTGCTCTCTCTCCTTTAACCTCCATCTTTTCTTCCTAAGTTTCCAGATGAACTCTCTCTCTTTTACTGGCATTTCCCTATATGCATCCATGGATGCAGCACCTCAATTGTGAGCGACAGAAAGCCAATGGAGCGATCAAGACAGATCATACCCACACAAGTAGGCGTGCTCTTTCTCAGTCACCCCACCAACCACCCATAGTCGCGTGAGCATGCACACCCATGGAGATCAAGCCAGCTATTTAATTATTCCACCAGTTGTACGGGAAAGCGCCATGCATCTGGTGGCACAGGTCCATGGCATGGCCCTATCACTGCACTAAAATCAAAAATAATAAAAGCATTAAAACCAAATCCTTCCCTAAAACAAACCCAAGACCCCTTTTGCAAAACCCAAACATTAAAAGAACAAGATCATTAAAGTGACAATTAAAACACTCAATCAATAAATAGTCCAATAAAAAGCTCAAATCTTAAAATGTCCTTCTCGGGCTTGACCTCTTAGGTTCCTTTAATAGTCGGGCAACTATCCCACATCCTGTTTCCTTCTCCAGTTCTTCATTCCTCATTACCTCAGCTCATCCCACCACTGCCACCAAATGTTGTGGTGTGGGTTGGCTTCATGGTCCCATTCTTCTTTTAGGGAAACTTGGACCTGCCACCATTGATAGTCATGAAACCGAGTGAGCCAGGTAGATGAGACATATGAATCCAGACAAGGGGTAGGTGTAAAAGTGAGCAAGTGCTTTTATAAAAAAAATATTTTTTCTAAGGACCACCACCCACCTCATAGGTATAATAACCTGTTAATCCCTCATATTCATATTGATTTCACCTAATTTACAGAGCTGTCATGTTAAGAAAACTTGTGATGATCAATCGCCATCTAGGTGTGGGTGCTGAGTATAGATGCATCTTGTGATGCATTTAACAATTTTGGTGTTGCTGTGATTTGTAATTATAATTGATTTTAATTTAATAGTTTTTGTTACAAAATAAACCATAAATAACCAAAAGACGGACACAATTGCTGCCAGAAAGCATAGTAGAAACTTATAGAAAGCATGAGGAGTATTTCACAAGTCAATAAAGGTGGTAGGAGTGGAAGTTTCTAGGAAATTGGCAGGGATTGTAATAAGTGAGATTGTTACTTTAAAAAATGAGACTTAAAAGAATCTGGCATGACCACATACTGTAATTTCGGGTGAACTTTTATTATCTGTTCCTTGTGGAGAGTGTTAGAGGTAAACAGAAAGAAGAGAAGCAAAATGACACATTTTATTGGTTGGCTGAGCAGATTACAATATGCAAGCTTTCACAGCACCTCAGGCCCCTTTTTCAGGCAAGGTGGGCTCCCACAAAAGCTTGCATATTGTAATCTTCAGCCTGAGCCTGGAACAGGGGAGAGTCCCGAGGCTTTGGAAAACATCTTGCATCACCCCAGTCCCAAAGGCATCACGTCCTAGTGAGCTGAACAACATCCGGTCTGTCACTCTGCTGTCACATGTGATGAAGACCATGGAGCGGCTGCTGCTTCACCACCTGAGGCCATAGGTCCGCCACACTCTCGACCCTCTGCAGTTTGCATACCAGGAAAAGGTAGGAGCGGAGGATGCCATCATCTATATGCTACACCGATCCCTCTCCCACTTGGACAGAGGCAGTGGTAGTGTAAGAATTATGTTTCTGGACTTCTCTAGCGCCTTCAACACTGTCCAACTTCTGCTACTTAGGGACAAGCTGACAGAAATGGGAACAGATTCATACCTGGTATCATGGATCGTGGACTATCTTAAAGACAGACTTCAGTATGTGCGTCTCGGGAACTGCAGGTCTGACATTGTGGTCAGCAACACAGGAGCGCCACAGGGGACTGTACTTTCTCCGGTCTTGTTCAGCCTATATACATCGGCCTTCCAATACAACTCGGAGTCCTGCCACATGCAAAAGTTTGCAGACGGCACTGCTATCGTGTGCTGCTTCAGGAGTGGGCAGGAGGAGGAGTATAGGAAACTAATCAAGGACTTTGTTAAATGGTGCGACTCAAACCACCTACAACTGAACACCAGCAAAACCAAGGAGCTGGTGGTGGATTTTAGGAGGTCCAGGCCCCTCATGGACCCCGTAATCATCAGAGGTGACTGTGTGCACCCTCTTCTACATGGTGGTGTCCTGGGGAGGCAGCATAAAGAAGAGGGATGCCTCACGCCTGGACAAACTGTTGAGGAAGGCAGGGTCTATTGTAGACACGGAGCTGGACAGTTTGACATCCATGGCAGAGCGATGGGCACTGAGCAGGCTCCTGTCAATAATGGAAAATCCACTGCATCCACTGAACAGGATCATCTCCAGACAAAGGAGCAGCTTCAGCAACAGACTGCTGTGACTGTCCTGCTCCACTGACAGACTGAGGAGATCGTTCCTCCCCCACACTATGCGACTCTTCAATTCCACCCGGGGGGGGTAAACGTTAATATTATACAAAATTATTGTCTGTCTGTTATACCTTCATTGTTATCACTCTTTTTTTTTTAATATTGTTCTTTATCAGTATGCTGCTGCTGGAGTATGTAAATTTCCCCTTGGGAATAATAAAGTATCTATCTATATATCTATTAACATAGTTAGCCAATATCAGCTGTTATTTTTCTTCTCTTCTCATTGCACCCATAAATGCATAACATGGTACACCATTCTAAAACTACAGAGGTCAATACATACGTTTTCAACAAATCTTAGTGTTTAACATCTGATTGCTTGTTCTTTGTATATTGTTTTTATTATTATTCTTACTATTCATGCTGTTATTAATAGCTGACTTGGTGAAGCTGCTGAAGTTTCCTGACCATATTACAGAAACTTCACTCAGGATGGATGTTGTCCTTTCTTCAGTGTTTTAAAAAAATGTTGCTGCTATGGAGCTGGCAGTTCTCTGGGAGGACCACATTTAGGAGGTGAATGAGATGGAGCTGGTTGAACAGTGGTGGAGGCAAAGCTGAAAGGCTTGTTGTGAGCCCATTGAAGTAGGGTGCAGGAGTTTTGTCAGCCACTCACTCTGCAGAGTCTACACTCTACTAGCCCTCCAGGAGGGGTGATCCATGGACCAGTGCTGCAGGGACAAAACCTGGAGTTGGATTAATCCCAGCTGATTTACCTGGGCAAGGGTGTTTGATATTGAAAGACTCAAAACACCCAAAGACCCGAGGTCACTGATGATGGATGTGTCTCAGTGTATCCTCAGAATATATGTCTTATCTACAGTCGTCATACTGTATTATTATTTTTGCTAGCAGATACCATTTAAAAAATGTTGGGAACAAGTACCTTGAATAGACAGATATATTACTTGTATGTGTGGTGAACAGCAAGTTGTTTCTGCACCCTAGCAGCCTCTCAGGGTGTTTTACAGGCTCCTTGATTTTCAAAGCTTACTTTGGCTAACAGCTTTTCATGTTGATACTGCAGTAACCTCTTCTATAGTCTGACTGCTCAGGAAAAGCTGGCAAAGCTCTCTCATTCCTTTAGTATTTTGAACGCGATGCTCTTCCACTTTTTGTAGTGTTTAGTTTGTTGCTCTTAGCTTAGTCATTGTCTGAGCTTCGCACTTCCAAGATGATACCTTTATTTTATGTTCGGTGATGGCATCTGTTTGAAATAATAAATATCCATAAGTAAAGATATTGCTCAGACGGAGTATAGTTTGTAAGTGTAACTGTGAGTGGACCCAGTGATCGACTGGTGCTTTGTATAGGGTTAGTTTCTGCCTTGTGCCCAATGCTGCCGTAGTGGACTCCAGCCCCAACAAACCTCGTACTTAATATTGGATTTAGCATGTTAGAGAATATCATGCTATTGTTATTACTGTATTTATTATAATTTTTGTTACCTTTATCCATCCTTCTTTTAAACCAGCGTTATACTGCAGCCTTCCAGGATTCCAGAACCCTTCCCAGGATTATGTGACTTAAGCTAAAAATAGTCCTTTGTGTTGCGATTTAACTTTTAAGTTTTTTTTTTATCCCCTCATGCAAACAAAGCAAATGCCATTGCATGTAATTGAGATTGTCTTGACATCACTGTGCTCATTAATTTCATCTTCTCAAATTTGTCCCTATTGTATAGTGAAAACAAAAATAACTCTAAAACAAAATACACATGAGGTTCATGCAGAAGCTTGTGAAGTGTTTACTGTACGAGTTTCAAATAACAGGAATAACCATGCTTGGGTCATACATCTTGGTATGTAGGCTAGTGTCACTCAAAAACACAAAGTAAGCTGTTAAAAGATTACCACAAGTGACAAAAAGAATAATCATGAAAAGACACTGTAATGTAATGACGAGCACAGTTCCAATATTTTGTATTGGTAATTAACAGTTCAAACTTAAGGAACAGTCAACAATTTTTTCTTCATTTGTATAGACAATATGCAAACATTACATAAAAGTAATTTGCAAAATCGTTGATATGCATCACAATGCCTTTGGACACAACCCTCATGTGCAATTTGTTTATGGATTTGCATTTTTGTTAAAAAAAATCCTGGAAAGATGTTTTGCCAAATATTACTGTAACTATAGGAAAAAAGAACGTGGATGGAAGGAAGAAACTGCATAAGGGATTTTTTGATATTGGTGATAGTGACGGTGTGAAATCCTAAATCACACGACTTCACTTCCTGTCTGGACCCCACAAGTCAAGCTGGTGAAATGGGGGGGGGTTTAAATTGGTCTTAGTCAGGACCTTAACACTGTACTTGCTGCTATGGGTGGCCTTACTAGGAGTTCATGATTCTCAACAGCATCACTCAGGGGATCATGGATCACGCAAACCACTCCACCATGTTGACACAGTGGAGGGGATATTTTTTGCAAAGAGAAGGCACAGAGTTACTACCCATATCACGTTGACCTTTCATTCTCTCCTCTTACTGTAGATTCTGCTTTTTTTTTAATGACCACATCCTTTTCCTCTGTTGACAGTTGTTTCATGTCTGGCTGTAAATGTCTTTTTTGATAAAGTTGTTACTTGTTCCTTCTTTTCTTGATTGTCATCTGATCCACTACTGCCTTTTACCCAACTTAACTGCAGCTATCACTTTCTGTTTTCCAGAAACAGAACAGCCGGTCCTTCTTATATAAATGCTCTAAGCAGCTGTGTAATATTATTTAATAACGTCAATGTTTCAGATGCAGTGTACTAGATCACTAAATTATCTTACTTTTAATTAATCTTTTTCTCTTTCAGAGGCACAGGCCTAATCTTATATTTCATTGCTTTTAAGAAACATTTTGCTTTTTCCCCCCCGTTTGTGAAATCTACTGCTTTTATAACATCTTTATTTCTAGAATAGAGGTGGCCTTAAATGACTAAGGGATTTGTCTGACATAGGCTTTTTGGTGTTAAGCTTTTCTAAAAACATTGTTTTAATTACTGTTACTTTCAATACTGTATTTGGTTTACTTTCATAAAAAATTCCATTGTGAATTTGACTGAAAATGAGAGCTGGACTCACACAAGACAAAAACTGAACTCTGGCTGCTATTAGCATCAGTGTATTACAATTAAAAGAATTTCAAACCTCTTACAAAACAGTTCTGTGAATAATTCATGCTGTGGGGCTACCGAATTGCCACTGACTCTGGACCCTTTATTAAAATGAAGTATTGATACTTGAAGTATCAAGAAAGTTTCATCAAAGCATAGCTCTGCCCTTCCAGCATGACAAAGATAGTAAAACTACTTTTGAGTTACCAAACAGATGATTAACTGTCAATAACATAGACATTTTCTATTGGATACCTCAGCCAAAACTCAAAAACCTGAAGGAAAGCAGGAACTTCCCTTTCATCTATTGCAGTTAGGATACAATGTGTCTCCCCATGACCTTGATCTCATTTAATTGGGTATATGTGCTAAAAGTATTGGAAAACCTTATTAGAATGAACATTGTTACAAGCAATATAGTTCTTAGTTGCTATCTAAAATCAAGGAAGCTAAACATGGCCAGTCAGTTCCCACAGTAGCTATGCCATTTTATGATTCCAATTGATTGTATTTGCCCCAAATAGTTTAAGTAAACATGTAACCGCTTAATGCAGGTGCTTGATAACATTACGTATAGGTTTGATTTTACCTTGGGTACATATTACACCATTTTAGATGAGATATATGTGAACAGTAAGCAATTGAATGGTTGGTATATATATTGAAGTAGAATGTATTTGGGGAGTCTTTTTCTAAAATTTTAATTGAGAGATCTTTTTCCCTAAGATCATAAAGAGATTAGTTCCATCCTGAATCTTCATCCAAGGTATTCAGTATCACCTCAGGGATTAGATATGAGTGAATGAAGAAGGAAGTTGGGTAGATCTGTTCAATATTTTTTCCATATCTTTAGTAAATGATGAAATAAATGAATTTCTTGCAAATTATTTATAATTATTATTATTACTAGAGCACAGACCAAGGACAACAATGAAGATTTAGGACAAGTTTTCTTTCCCTTACTAACCAAGCAGGTGTAATGTTGTGAACTTCTCCTAATTTCCAATATTTTATTGTACAAATAAGGGAAAGTTAACGACGCCCATACCTTTTACAGTTTTTGATATCTGTTGGGGGTTGGGAACATGCACGGTAGAGTCTCCTTTTTTTAATCAATGCCTGTTTTGAGCCCCAGATAATTGCTGTTACAATTTTGACTCAGGTTTTATTAATATGTGTAGTGATGCTCTGAAAGTGGTATAAAAAGCTTTGGAAGGATATTGATTTTAACAATATTGATTCTTCCAGACAAAGCAAGTTGGAGGGAATACCATCTACTAATTTGTTTCCATCATGCTACTGAAATTGTGTTTAAGGAGATCTGTCCTTGTAGTGTAATTATAATTCTCAATTATTTAAACTGTTCTAATAAAATCTGCAAACGTGATCAAGTTTACTCTAGCATTCAACAGCATTCTGTGGAAACACATGCTTTGATTGAAATGAATTTTGCTTTCAGAGATCTTATGAAAGCAAGTATGATCCTACATATTAAATTGATCGGTATGAACTCCTCAGACTTCCATGTAATCAAAATCCACCAGTTTGAATTCATGTGGTACTAGAAGCTTGATTTTTTTTCTTGTATATACTCCATGGATTTGATATACAAGAAAAAAGTAGCTGCCAGTCTTAAAACTGCAAGGTACTTGAACAGCACTCAGTGAACCATCTGGGATTAGAAAGTAAGACAACAGTATGGGAAGTATGGGAATGCTTATGATCCCTATTATCTCTGACTTTTTCTTGAGAATCACTGGTGATAATAAACAACCGCTGTGTTTCAGCAGATTTATTTAAAGTAATCCAATATTCTTTTAAAGATATGGACTAAGGCTTCTGGACTATTGAAAAGTCATTTAATCCAAGGAGATATATTGGAACCAAAACCAGATTTGCACAATGCGGTAAATAGGTTTCCCCATTCAGCTCTATCAGAGGCTTTTACTGCATCCAAAGATAAATGATTTTGTAGGGCAGTGGGGAAGAGAAGCAAAAGAGAGAGAGTTATTTTTTTCTTTTTTCGTTCTGCTTTATTATTTAATGTTTTAGTTATTCTACAGGCTACAAATGCCAGCAGTGAAAGAAACTGGTGATAAAGTTAAAATTTAAAACAACTGATGCCAGAAAATGTTTCCTAAAAGGAAGAAACAGTATACATCTCATCAATTAATATATTGAATAGAGCATTAAAGGCCTCAAACATAACCATAACAGAAAATGTGCTGCTACATATCATGTTTTTACAGGAGACACACTTAAAAGAGTTTTTACATGTGATGATTCAATTTCTAAGGTTTACAGTATTTAATGTTTTAAAGTGAAATTCCAAAGCTAAATTTAACTACATCTTATTATTTATTCTTTACTCACGCGATGTTGCTGAATTTGTCATGTGGCAGAGCCTTAGCCTTCAATCGATACAAAAAAAAAATAGCAGTAGCAGTAGTTAGTTTTAAATAAAGTAGGTAATAGCAGTTGGATCTGTGTTCTGGTTACTAATGTTGATTTTCAATTTTGTTTTTACTTTTTAGTTTCTGGCTACTTAGTTTCATTTGGGTCTCCCAGTATTCTGACCCTTGCTTGTTTTGACCTTGACATTTTGTTACTTAATCATCTCCCTGTTGCCTTATGTTCATAATAATTTTTGGGCATCCTGTGGGTCTTTTTATGGTATATGATCTGTACAAATCAATCTTAATATAAATGTATTGAATATGAGAGAATTCATGCTTAAGTAACAGTAATTCCCAGGGTGTGCACTCATAACCTTGTAACAGCTGTAGATTTTGTGTATTAACTTCGTCATCCAGATGTGTGAACACATTCTTTCTTTTCATCAGTACATTAGAGTGACTGAAGAATTGTTTTTTATTCATGATAACTTACAATCCTCCATTAAATTGCAAATATGAAGTTACTGTTATCTTTGACCATGCTCTGGTTATTTTGGACCTCAGATCATTATGTTCTATAAATCCAGTTTACAACTGCCATCCATCTTAGCCTATTAATGTAAGTCGATGAGGACTTTATAGAATTCATTTCCACACCAACTGAGGTTTTTTCAAGTATCAATATACCAATAAGAATATACCAATGTTTCCTATCATGCTACAAAATCTTATTTCAGAATTGTCCTAATCCACAACTGTACTCCATGATACATTACGTTCATTAATGGTACATGAAGGGTTCCCTAAAAGCTTTTAATTTAATAGATCTATAGGTGAGTGGCAATTGAGCCACTCCGGTTAGACAAAGACTCCTTTGCTTACATAGACATAAATAAGAAACAGCAGCTAAACAGAACTTAGGCATCTGAAAGACAGAATAAACAACTTATCGCATGGTCAGACCTATACAACATTTTAGGTGAGGCTGGAAAAAAAATACTTTATTCTATAATTGCAATATAATGTGTGTGTATATATACATATATATATATATATATATATACACTGCTCAAAACAATTAAAGGAACAACTTGAAAACACATCAGATCTCAATGGGAAAAAAATCATGCTGGATATCTATACTAATATGTACTAGGTAATGTGTTAGGAACGAAAGGATGCCATATTGTTTGATGGAAATGACAGTTATCAACCTACAGATGGCTAAATTCAAAGATATCTCGAAAAAAGTGAAAAAATGCAGCAGTCTAGTCTATTTTGCCAAAATTTCAATCCAACAACTCAAAATCGTACTCGGTAGTTTGTATGGCCCCCATTTGCTTGTATGCATACCTGACAACATCAGGGCATGCTCCTAATGAGACGACGGATGGTGTCCTGAGGGATCTCCTCCTCAATCTGGACCAGGGCATCACTGAACTCCTGGACAGTCTGAGGTGCAACCTGGTGGCGATGGATAGACCAAAACATAATGTCCTAGAGGTGTTCTATTGGGTTTAGATCAGGTGAGCATGGGGGCCAGTCAATGGTATCAATTCCTTCATCCTCCAGGAACTACCTTCATACTCTTGCCACATGAGGCTGGGCATTGCCATGCACCAGGAGGAACCCAGGACTCCCTGAATCAGCATAGGGTCTGACAATGGGTCCAAGGATTTCATCCTGAAACCTAATGGCAGTCAAGGCTCTGTTGTCTAGCCTGTAGAGGTCTGTGTGTCCCTCCATGGATATGCCTACCCAGGGCATCACTGACCCACCACCAAACCGGTCATGGTGAATGATGTCACAGGCAGTATAACGTAATCCACAGCTTCTCCAGACCATTCACGTCTGCCACATGTGCTCAGGGTGAACCTGCTCTCATCTGTGAAAAGCACAGGGTGCCAGTGGTGGACCTGCCAATTCTGGTATTCTATGGCAAATGCCAATCGAGCTCCACAGTACCAAGCAGTGATCACAGGACCCACCAGAGGACGTCGGGCATTCCGGCCACCCTCATGAAGTCTGTTTCTGATTTTTTGGTCAGAGACATTCGCACCAGTGGCCTGCTGGAGGTCATTTTGTGGGGCTCTGGCAATGCTCATCCTGTTCCTCCTTGCTCAAAGGAGCAGATACTGGTCCTGCAGATGGGTTAAGGACCTTCTATGGCCCTATCCAGCTCTCCTAGAGTAACTGCCTATCTCCTGGAATCTCCTCCATTCCCTTGAGACTGTGCTGGGAGACACAGCAAACCTTCTGGCAATAGCACATATTGCTGTGCCATCCTGGAGAAGTGGGACTACTACCTGTACCTCTGTAGGGTCCAGGTATCGCCTCATGCTACCAGTAGTGACACTGACTGTAGCCAAATGCAAAACTAATGAAGAAACAGTCAGAAAAGATGAGGAGGGAAAAAATGTCAGTGGTCTCCACCTGTTAAACCATTCCTGTTTTGGGGGTTGTCTCATTGTTGCCCCTCTAGTGCTCCTGTTGTTAATTTAATTAACACCAAAGTAGATGAAGCTGATTAACAACCCCCTCTGCTACTTCACTGACCAGATCAATATCCCATAATTTTTATTGACTTGATGTTATACTCTGATTCAAAAGTGTTTCTTTAATTTTTTTTAGCAGTACAGTATATATACTGTATAATGGATCCACAAGAGGCGGGGCCACCTGCCTGTCCATTAGCACAAGGAACTGCCTTCAGCCCCATAAAGGCTGGGGCAACCGACAATTCCTTTCTGGCTCAAATGAATGTGGCTTGAGAGTGGTGAAAATCTTTGTTTGTGATTATTCTAAGCTCATTGTGAATTTACAGGATTTTTGATGTCTCTAGTCTGTGTTTTGAATATTCTTTGGATTTATCATTTTGGCTTCTTAACCGTAGGCCTTTTGAGTTTCACGGAACTTGCTTCTGTTCAGAACATTTTTGTAAGTATAAATCTTTTATTTTATAAAGATCCTGTTTGCCCTATTACTAGTCGGGGTTTGATGGTAACATCCCCTTAGTGGGCATTTTTCAATGTTTTTGGCACTTAGGTGCTTGGGAACTCTTTAAATCATAACATTATATACTGTATATACTGTTGTTATACAGTATGTCATGTATGTATATATAAATAAATAATATAAAAAATTACATACAAAATGATTTCTGTGTCAAGGGCTACAACAATGTTTTTGATATCATCACAAAAATGATAGGAGTGCATCACGGCTACTCAATTCATCAAATCAAGCCTGGTTTCCCAGTATATTGTTTTCCTTGTCCTTCATTTTTCCCTTGCTTTTCTAACAATTTTGAACCTGAATTTTTGGTTTATTGTCGACATCAGCATGTGTTTGCGTGCATCTGTTTACCCACAGTTTAATGTGGGGATTTGCACATCATTTGCCAAATATCCAAACCCAGGAAGTAATTTAATGTGAAGGCGTCAAGCCAAGATACAAATTTTTAGTTGTGAAGAATTCTGAAATTCAGGTGAATATGATTCCATTTTTTATAGTTTCGTAGTCAATATTACTAATACACATTATAATTTTGAATTACCTGGGTGTTTATCTCAAACCAACATTAATGGGTTTTGTTTTTTCCAAGTGTAAATATTATGGATTATGTGAATACAAGTCTGTCACAGTCACACCACATTAAGATCTGCATTAGATTTATTAACCCCAGCTAACATATTTATGCTAGAAAATAAAGGAGAAAATGGAATATATTTTCCTGTGCTAAATGGCTTGATGCAATGTTATGCAATATATGCTTTTATTGTATATATGTGTATATATATATATATATATATATATATATATATATATATATATATATATATATATAATTATGTAAAAAAAATGAAAATGCATTATGAATAGGACATGTTGTTCATATTCTCAAACTTTTATGTGCTATATGGGTTAAACCTGCAGTCAAAGAAATCTCTTGGAAATATGAGTAATTTGCTTCTAAAATGCACCTGGCATCTTGCATCCCCTGGGAGTCTAACAAGTTAAAAGATTATTGTCTGCTGGTCATTGGGTGGGTGGAATCTTTTTTCTATAAAAATTAGGTTAGGTGTTAGAAAATTCAGTCTCTGTTTGACGAGGAAGCAGGATGACCCAGCTGTCCATACCACTGGTGTGTGATCAGAGTCTGGGCAGACTGGGATTTCTTAGCTTTCAGAGTGTGACTCCTTAAAATTGCTACGGTTGCTCAGCAACAGTGGCCATGGTTCCAATTCGTGATCTTTCATTTTTCATCTCTGTACAGACAGTAGCTGAAAATTTCCAGTCATTTTAATTGCAAGAATATTTTAAATGTTTAAGAAATGTCTGTCTTTTCCTGGAAAAATAAAAACCACTGGAAAGGTAATACAGATTCCACAATAATAGGCAAGCAGATACAGTTGACTGCCTTTTTAATCCAGGTGCAACAGGACCACATCATTCAGGACTATTAGTCTGCCCATCACGGAAATGAAAACAGGCTGGAAGGCATTAAGCAGAACTCTCCAGCAATACTGTGCCCTTGACAGATTGTAATGCTGTACAGTTAAATTAAAATAAAAGGAGCAATTGTAATATTTCCTGTAAATGATAGCTGACGTGACATCATGTAGTTTTTCTCTGGCTCTTCAAAAATTACTTTCTGAAGTCCTGCAGCATTATCTGGTTGTCAGATTTGCACATTAACTAGTACTTTTATTTATTTATTTATTTTTTTAATTCAAGTAATTTTTTTTAGTCCCTAGTGTATAGGTTATTGACAACCCGTTACCTCAGTCAGTTGCAGGTTATGGAATACATTTCTGTATCCAGGAAGCATGGTGGGGCAATGCTTAGTGATGCTGCTTTACTACCTTTAAGATGCTGGATTCGAATTGTGGGCCATTTATTGCCGTGTGGAGTTCACATGTTCCATCTATGTCCAAGTGGGTTTTCTTGTGGTACTTTAGTTTCCTTCCAATCTAAAATGCATTCATGTAGACACATGAGTTGCCCATAAACATTTATTAGATCCTTTGACACTGATATGATTTAGAAAGATGTTGCCAATGGATGTATTTATGGATATTGTATGGGAATGTGTTTAAGTGATTCTTCCACCTGACTGGTGCTGCTAGAATAGACTTCAGCTTGTGGCATCATCAATCAGAAAATGGGTCAATGGGCAGATTACAGTATAGAAAATGAAAACTAAAGATAAACACCGGCAAAAGAGCATAAAAGTTATGCTACATTTTTATTTGATGACACAAAGGCAACATAGCAGAAATTTCAGAAAGCAAAGAACTCATGAAAAGAAATAAATTCTACAGGTTTCCTAATCCTATGGGCAATGCTTCTTTCCATTTATCATGCAGTTAAGTCAAGCTTGTATTTTCAAAATAAGGTGTCATGGTTGCAGTGTAGACTAAGGTGCAATGTTCATGTAAGGTGACTTTGATGCCAGCAGGGTTATATGAATTTGGAGATTTTACTTTGTGGAGTCTGTGTTGTATGCAAGTTTCAGCAGCATTTTAGTTATTTTTCATCACATAAGGTTCAAGAAATAAATATTAGGCCTACAACAGGAATAAAAAGTCTGAAATAGTGTAAAACGCCCTAATTCAGGGTGTTCTTAAGAAATGTAATGATTTACATTTACATAATGTAATAAATAAGTATAGTTTTGTCAAATATTAGAAATATTGATGTGTGTTTCAATTTAAATGTTTGGAGTCTATAAATATTTTGATTGTATTAGAAATCTGCCGTTTTCATCCTCTGGTAGAGCTCTTTGGAAGGCTAGATCCTTAGTAAAGGATCAAAAATCAAAAGTAACATCATATTCTAATGGCTGAAAACAATAGCCCATATGTTAATGTTTGAAATTTGACATTTTTAACCTTCAAGGAGTGGCTTTGAGAGGGCTAGGACCACCAGTAAAAAAAACAAATATCAAAAAGATTTTCATATTCATGATCATCAACCTAAAAATAGCATAAAATGACACTCCACATGTCATTATTATCAATTCATTTTTTTTTTAAGTTTACATTTGGCCCCTCATAACCCATTAGGGGTGGAACCCCTGGGGTCATTTGATGCGTTGTGCACAATTTCAAGTCCATCTGATCATTTTTGTTAAAGACATCTATTGCTTTACCCTTTATCATAAGGTTGTAATTTCCTGCACAAAATATAGCCCACAAATGGCATACAAATTCATTTTTGGGGGGCCAGAAATAGGGGAAAACCCCAAAAGTTAAATCTCTTTCATAATCAGACATCAAGATGAGTCAAACAGTATATTATATGGGGGGATTTTCTTGCACTTGGTGAATCAGGGGATGCCAGAGGAAAAAAACGAAGTGATTTCAAAGGGTTTAGAAGTAATTCTTACGTACAAACACAATAAGTCTGTGCATAAATTGTTTACAAAAAAAGGGCAATATGTTTTTTTTTTTTTTGGAATAGATGAATTATATGTTCTGGTAGGTGTAACTACTGGTTCTAAAGACTAATGGAGATGGACTTGCTTGATGTAAGCATGCTGATCTACATTTTCCATGTTCCTTATCTTACAATGCCTAATCAGTCTTGTTGCCTTAGTTATAGTTATAATTACAATTTCAAGGTATTTGTTATATCAGGACCTAAGTGAGTAACCTATACTGTATGTGGCCAACCATGTGGCCCTGAAAAGAGTTATGTGTTAATAAAGGCTACATCTGTAGTAAGAAGCGACTTTTTGCCCACTACTCCTCTGATGATAATTATTCATTCTAAAATCTTAAATATTAATTATTACAAATAATTTTTTTTTTTGGCTTATTTGATTGTTTGGTAAATGGCTTCATGATACTATATACCTAGTAGAGGTGCTAAAAACTGAAAATTGTGCATTGGTTTAAAATATATATGGAAAAAAGTCCTTTTTTTCTCTGTTGCAAAACCTTTTACAGAAACACATTAGACTGCCACTATCCTTTGAAATTAGTCACTGTAGCGTAATTTAAGGCAACATTCAAAGGTGTTTATAAATAGTATATGGACACCTCACTAGCACAAAAAAGAGTGAAAGCCAGGAAGATAATACTGTACCTTTTTGTTGAAGTATGAGATATATTGTAAACAAGTGGCAGGTGTAGTAGTAGGGCTCCTGAACTCAGAATAATGCTAACAAAGCTAAAAATGAGCTAAAAACATGTCCTTATTACTAATGGACAAAAAAGCACAAAGAGAGGGATGAACAAAAATGTATGGGAGTGGTTCATAATAAACAGAAGAGACCACAAACCCTTCTACTTTTCCTCATGGGGCTTCTTACACATTGTCCACCAGGTGGAGCTGCTGGTTTACTTTCCGACCACTCCAGTCACTCCATTAATCTTGCTTCTTGTTTCTTTCTCAGTTCCCCTCACTTAGTGGGGCTCTACTTAGAGGCAATTTTATGCAGTGTCTAGGGGCCACTTAAGGCCAGGCCCTGGAATCACAGGATCAGGAGCAGCTCTAGATTTGCCACAGGATCACTAAAGCACAGCTCCTTGTAATAGTACCTGTTGTCCCTTCACCCCTGAGATGCTCATAAGCCCTAAAGGGCCAGTGGCTGTAAACAAAACTCAAGCTACCATCTGTATGTTTTGGACAGCACAGTCTTGTATTCATTTGAGTGATTAGGAGGTATTTTTGATTCTGATGCCTATCCCCAGGTGTATGTGGTTTATTAAGACACTGATGGTCATGCACTCCACAGTTGTTGCCTGTCACCCAGCATTGAGTAGGAGCAGTTACTGCACCCAACTCATCAGACAGTTCTGCTTAAGTGTTAGTCCCTGCCAGACACTTGTCTGGATCACCTGTTACATATAGAGTCAGTGTTGCTTCTTGGTGGTGCTTTTACATACCTACATTTGTATCTTCTGTTTTATGCACAATAATGAAAACAGCTAGAATTTTATTCCATTTCAGTATCATGAAAATAAGTTTAGACATTTTAAGTTTTTGCCCAAAAATGACCTTTTCATATAGTGCATTCTATTTTCAAAATTTTATATCGTTGAAACATTAATTACTGTACACCTATTAGCCTCAACATTAAAGTCACCAGCCTAATATTGTGTAGGTCCCACTAGGGCTGCAAAAACAGATATGATCTCTTGAGTCATGGAATCCAAAAGACCTCTGAAGGTGCTCTGTGGAATCTGGCACCATGATTTTTGCAGCAGGTCCTGAAAGTCCTGTAATATACGAGGTGGAGGCTCCATGAATTAGACTCGTTTTTCCTGCATGTCCCACTGGTGCTTCAACAGATTGTGACCTTGGGAATTTGAAGGACAAGCCAACACCTCAAACTATTCCTGAACACGTTTTGCAGTGTGGCAGGTCGCATTACCCTGGTAAGAGAAGACACTGCCGTTAGTGAATACCACTGCCATGAAAGGTGTATGTGGTCTACAACAACCTTTAAGTAGGTGGTATATGTCAAAGTAACATCTACATACATGTCAGGACCCAAGAACAGAACATTGCCCTGAGCTTCACAAGCCTTCAGGTAAACAACAAACACACACCCAGCTGTCTACATGACATAAAAGATAATGTGATTCATCAGACCAGGCCACCTTTTTTCATTGCTCGATGGTCCAGTTCTGATGTGCCAATTTTAGATGCTTTCTGCAGCTATGCAGACCCATATGCAGTAAGCTATGACACATTGTGTGTTCTGACACCTGTCTCTCGTGGCCAGCACCAACCTTTTCACCAGTTTGTGTTACAGTGGTTCTTCTGTGGGACTCCTACAGTAGCTTTTGTGTGCGATCAAACCAGACAGACTAGTCTTCGTTCCCCACAGGCATCGGTGAGCCTCGGGTACCATGACCCTGTCGGTGGTTCACTGGAGAGATACTAACCACTGCACAGTGGGAACACTCCACAAGACCTGCCGGTTTGGAAATCTCAAACCCAGTCGTTTAGCCATTACAGTTTGGCGCTTGTTAAAGTCACTCAGGTCCTTACACTTGCCCATTTTTCCTGTTTCCAACACATCACCTTCAAGAACTGACTGTTCACTTGCAGCCCAATCAATGTCATCCAATTCACCAGTCAGTGGTTTTAATGTTGTGTGTAGACTGGTGAATATAGTACAGATGGAAGATATAAGTATTTTTTAAACGTTCAGAAGAATTACTTATGAGCTCTTTTTTATTTGTTTGTTTTTTTTGTTTTTTTTTGTCTCGTGCCTCCTGATCACTGGTATGAGAAAACTATCACTTACAATATGCTGTTCGACTTGTTGTGAAGTCTTGTTATGCAAGAATTTACACCCTTAAGATAAACAGTAAACCAAAAGGTATCTTCAACAAGAATGATCAGAAGATCTTGAAGTTGTGCTTGACTTATCTACTAACTCCTGGGGTTGACATACTAATGTAATACAAGGGTTGAAAGTTACTTCTTTTCACAAAACTTCAAAAAAATGGGGATTAGTAATAGAGGCATGTGGAGTATCACTTTTTTGTAATTTCAAGGCTGCTAATAATGAATCCTTCTATTTAAAAGCAGTCGGGATTGTCCTTCCGTCCCGTGAGTGCTACGCAGGCGTGGAGTTTCACACACGCCCCGTCCATTTTGCAATGCACGATGGGATTTGTAGTTTTGTTTTTCCAGTTAAAAGATGATTTTCTACTCCAGACTGTGCGATATCTACTTCTTCTTTCTTACTATATAAAAGCGGTCAGGATTGTCCTTCCGTCCCGTGAGTGGAAAGCGTAGCAGTATTCCGCTTATCACAGACTTACTACTTGCAGCTTGCAGTACGAAGCGACATGATGTGAGCAGAGTTCTGGTGCTCCCATCGTTCCCTTGCTTTTGTGCGCAATGTGCTGGAAAAATAGACAAAATTATGTCTCTGGAAATAATTAATGTTGATGGAGTACAAATGCCTCACCGCGTAGTAAATATCAGGGGGGTTCAAAAGGGCGACCTCAATATAGAAAAAAAGTTAAAATATTATCACAAAAATAACAGAAACTACGAGTATTAAAGTAATACTGCTCAAATGCAATATAACTAAATTAATGAGTTTGTATAAAATACCAAATTGATCTACATATTGAATTGCCTTTAGAAGTGGTCAACTTAAAAGTCGGTCGCCTTAAAAGGCGGGTCAGCCTAGTGGGTTAATATTTATTGATAGTTGATTCTTTAAAGGTGTTCCTAGCCCTCTAAGAGCCACTGCCAGAAGGTTTCAAGGTCACTGATAACAAATATGGGGTTATTTTTGATTTTCAATTGTTTACTAAGGATTTAACCCTCTATGGACTTGATTACTGCGGTGGGCTGGCACCCTGCCCGGGGTTTGTTTTTCTGCCTTGCTCCCTGTGTTGGCTGGGATTGGCTCCAGCAGACCCCCATGACCCTGTAGTTAGGATATAGCGGGTTGGATAATGGATGGATGGATGGATGGACTTGATTTGGGGGTAAAATATGACCAAATTTCTGTTAACAATCAATATAATATTTAGAGTTGAAACATTTGAATTGAAGCCCACATTTTAATATTACATGTAACTTGCAAACGTAAATGCTTCATTTTAAACTTGTATGCTTATGTAGCTCCTTATTGGACTAAATAACACATTTAAGCAGAAAATGCTTCTGTATATACAATATTTTGAGTAGACATTCTGTCATTATTGGAAATTAGCTTTTCTTACTTAATGTATGAAAAACTTTTAATTTATATTTTGCTCTCACAAGACCAAAAAACATATGGTTTGCCATGTGTAAAAACTCACAACGATAAATAAATGGCAAAAATATTTAAAGCTGGCTGAGGGAAGGAGATGGAAGAAATAGCACACATGCTTGTACACACAAATATAGTAAGAAAATGAATGAAATAATATGATTATAAACACACGCATCTGCATTGGCTTTAAAATCTGTCATTTTTAAATGGGTTGTCCAATTGTGAGAGTCTATTGTGTGTTTATTAGTATCTCCATATTACCTGTATTCATTTCTGTATCCTGCATAGCTTTGTGCTATATGCTGCTTGAGAATATACGTGTGAGATTTAAATTTGTGAAATCTAAAGTGGCCTCCATTAGCCATACATTGATAGGAGGATTACACTAAGACATTTACTATTGATAAAAATTGCAAGCATACTGTATATTAAGACCTTTGACCAAATATTTGAATTCAATTTATGCAAAGGTGCAAGAGGCTAAAAGGTTCTTTAAAATAAAGCAGGGATATCTCACACAAAAAAGCTGCAATTATTTTTTTATTTCAAGTGCTCTTTATGCATGCCTGTGTAATAAAACACAGATAGTCTTACCACACAACAATGTCTTATTAAGTGCTGCAAGCTAGCATGGTCACAGTATTTGACTGCAATCAGGTCTGCAGTAATTGCTTCAGAGAAAATTTTTAGACATTTTGTGAATGAGGCTTAATCACAAGTCACATCTTAAGAACTGTGGAAGACAACTGATTTAGAGAAATTAAGATCTGATTTTAAGCTGTTTTATACAGAAATATTTAACAAAATGTACAATAAATAAATAATATGAATGTATTTATCCTAGTATTGGTATGTGTAAATTCAGGGTTCTCTGTTTTTACTGCTTGAACAAACTGTGGATCAAAAGTGAATCTAATATGTAGAGACTTAAAAATTCTTTGTTTTTTTCTATATTGCTGTACACAGCCATTCCATTTTTATCTTGTAACTTGATATTTCATAAGTGTTGAGAGTATGAAGCAGAGTACAAAATGAACTTTTAAGTCAAGGGACTTGAAAGGGGTTTTATAAGTAGCATAAAGCAGTGTGAATGAGAATGAGAGATGTTCTGCTCAAATTTAGCAGTGTAGCATGACATTAGGTGGATATTACACAACTCCTAAGGTTGGTGCTGTAAGAAGTGAATGTTGTATTTTACAGCAAATGAAGGCTAATGTATACAAAAATCTCAAAGTAAGACATAGTGTGTATGAAGATTTTCTGTCATGAATGAGTAAGGTGTTTTATGGTAATTTACACTCACTGCAGCTGTTTTAAAGGAAATAATATAAACCAGTACTTTGATATTTAGTCAAACACCTACTAGAACATAAAGTTTGCACTGTAAAATTAGTCCGTCTATCTTCTTTGTAAAATAAATGCTCCTTCTTGAAGCCTTGAATAACCTTTCCCACCGCTTCCAGCCACTACTGTCCATGAGAACATCTGTCCTGTTAATCCTATTGATCAGTCAGTAGCTCCTTTAGCACATACAGACTGTCCCAGGAATTTATTAGTAAATTTACAGGTCATGATTCATAGTCATTTTAGCATGATTTGCTAAGATGAATTAGTCCTAGGAGAATAAATTTAATAAAGTAAGTTTTTGATTAGGTCCATAGTGCAAATATTCATTATTTGAGGTGTTAAGTTAGCTAATTGAAAAAAAGTCTGGAAAGTGGATGGTGTCCTAAATAAGATATTTACTCTATATGCAAGCCAAAAAAAAAGAAATAGTTAGGGAATTCCAAGAAAACAGTAAAGATCATCAAATTCTTCCAAACTGAAGTTGTCATATATGAGTGTAGTCAACCTGAGAAATTAATAGATGTGCTTACAAGTGCGAACAACCATATCCCAGGATAGCAAGCTAACCCCACAAAGCCACGTGTTGTATATGTAAAAGTGGCCGAAATTTCAGAGGAATAAAAATAGGATGACCATATGGCACATGAGGTCCTGTGTATGAGATTTCACAGATGGCAATATGTGTTTTTCATTTCATTTTTTCTTATATTATTTTTGAGAGCTAGCACTATTCTTCCATTATCTGCATTTACTTATATACTTATATTTACATTATATATTTACATATATATATAAATAGATTATATTACAATTTACAAAGACAGTTTCGCTTTGATGGTGCTGATCACAGTCATTCGCAAAGATTTCCACTCTGCCATGAACCGAGGGGGACTCAAAGTGTCACAAACAGTGCAAGAAGAGAGGACGCCGCCCAAAACTGCAAAGCTCTCGACCCGGCGGAGCAGCCCGACATTCCGCGCCTCCCAGCGTCCACTTTATTCTCAGGACTCCGCATCGCTGAAGATGGTGTCGTCTTCATATTGTTTACAGCTAGGCACAGTTAAAAAGTAGAAAGACGCAAAGCTGTTTTCCTCATCTCTTCTACTATCATGTACTGCCAATTAAAAAAAAGTTATAATGTGTTAGTTTCCGCGACAGTCACGTGGACAAATAAATAAAACTTCTCTGTCAGAACACACCTGGCGGCGGATGGCTCAGTGCTAGAGTCCAGAGAGGAGGGCTGGGAGAGGGTGACACAGAGGCGCACTTCTATGGGATAGATCGGCGTGTTTTTGTTTACTTCTTTTCAATATTAGTAAAATAACTCACACAAATAATAACAATTCGTAAAGACAATATAAAAATGGCATCCACAAATGAAGTGATTAGTTCCTGTATTATAATGTTCTGTGGTCATACGTAATTTCCATTACATCTGTCTCTCGCAGGACATATAATGCTGCTCGCGTTGTGAAGGGGGGGGTGGCTGAACGCACACTAAGGATATGCCATTTGATCATCTGCTGTCTTTCTGCTGCTGGTGAGCTGCCTGCTTGTCACATGTTGTTGTTTTAAGAGCTGTGAGCACATGATGTGTGTCTGCCAAAAGCAATCCAACAACTGCTAGGTTAGATGTCCATCGACTTGTTTTAAATGATGGCTCACTGCCTTGTCTTGCGTGACGTTGTAAAAACAATAGTTGTCCTTTATTTCTGGCCCCGGGCGTGGTTAAATGTCTTTCTCACAGGACGTATAACACTGCTCGCGTTGTGAAGGGGAGGCAGCGTTGATCATATTAAAGCCTATACTGCCGCTGTCCTTTTTGCCACTTCGTGTCTCTGCTGCTCACGTTGTGATCACTTCTCCATGATCATAAATATACACCTGACCGAATTATGTTTTCTTTGAAATGAAACTTGTCATTGCTATAACTGGTGCTGGACCACAGATTCTCGTAGTATATGGTCCATTAGTGTGTAAATCTAGGTTTTATGCATTGAATGATGCA
Source organism: Polypterus senegalus (assembly GCF_016835505.1). NCBI lineage: Eukaryota > Metazoa > Chordata > Cladistia > Polypteriformes > Polypteridae > Polypterus > Polypterus senegalus. The sequence goes on along the minus strand of NC_053166.1, from coordinate 83,587,515 downwards.
AAGGCGAAAAGACTTTATTTTCTGCGCTTTGCCCTTTATCTCTGACCTCGCTCTGTCCTGCTATTTGTTCAATTACTCATGGTCCTGATGATTAATTTCCTTTTGTTTACGCTAATGCGATCTACTATCTTTTTTTGGATACTGTAGCGACTGACGTAATAAAGTTTCACAAAAGTTTTACTTGAGCAATCACTGACTTCGTAACTCCAAACACAACTTTCTAGCACCCTCTCCAACCCCTCATCTCCCAGGTCTCACCAAATTTACCATATCAATCAATACCCCGCTATCAGTCTTCCGTGCTGTACTCCACCTTCCCTCAATTGGACCTAACAGTCACTTAAAACAAAAAAGGTTTCAACCTGGCTGGGACGCTACAATACTTTCTTATATATTATATACAGTATATATATATATATATATATATATATATATATATATATATATATAAATATATATAAACTCACAAATTATAATATTGACAGTAAAAGCAACAAATCATAATTGAAAAATAAGCATTATATTGAGTTACTTGTCAAAAGATGTAAATATCAGTGCTGACAATGACTTCAGCAACATAGGCATAAAGTTTATAGAATTATGATTCTGGAAAAGTAAATTTAGTATGTGCTGGTAAAACTTAAGAATACACAGCTTTTGTAAATCCATGATATACGGTATAAGAAAAAGTCCACTGTGTTGTTACATCACCACAGTGGTTTTCATACACATGGTGCAGGTCATGAGTGCAAATTCACTGACCTGCACTCAACATATTATGAACTATGACAATATGGTGATCATTTTCACAAAAAGAGGACAGGAGATGTCCATGTACACAGTCAATATTTCTGATGTTAATAAGTTAGATAGACTATGACATTATAAAATTTGCTGTCAGTGTGTTACCATACCATTTTCTTAGCCCACTTAATCCCGCGCAGAGTCACAAATTCATATAAAATATAAATTACAAAAGAAACACGGCTGAAGAAATGTCTGTCATTTTAGTATTTATATTTAATGTAAATACCTTCAGTAGCATTATGTGGGCCAAGGCTAATTCTAGAAATCTCTTGCCAGTGAGCTCTTTTCATTGCTTATACTTTTTACAAATGCATGGTACTTAAACTGAACTTTGTGGTAAAATGAAAGATAACCCCACCTTGAAAAAGTTACACTTATTCTTAATTTGTTAGAAGACATAAAATACAAAAGGATGTAAAATAACCAAGATGCAACTCATCTTTATATTGTGGTCATCATCCATATACTAAATGGATAAAAATGTTCTATTACTGTTCTTCTTGGAGATGTTGGTAATTTAGTGCAGTTTATCAAATGTGCTCATTTTATTTCTTTTAGATTTTATTTCTTTTTAGATGGGTAATTTTATCACTGCTTAGATGTTATGTGAGAATGTAGTTAAATATCCAGAGAACATACAATCAAGTGAAAGAGGTTTGCTGTGATGTATTACAGTGCATGCTATCCACAGGTTCTGAAAAGCATTTTTGAGAATTGTGATTTAGAGAACCTAATAAGCCATTTAGTTCTTTTCAACTTCTCAACAGTAAGCTTGGTTATAATGTTTGCCATTATTGCTAGAAAGTACTGCCTGTTCTAAATTAGCATGGCCTCAAGTGCAAGATTACTTTTGGTTTCTTTCCACTCTAAAGAGTCAGCTGGCGTAGTAGCAGGTTATTACAGTTGTATGGCATTTATTAACTGAAAGATTGCAATATATAGAAACCACTCGGAGTTCAGGCCTAGAGACATCTTTCCCTTTTTTGAACTGTCATATAACATGGGCTAAGAACAGATGGCTTTCATTTCATTAAGAGAAGTTTTATTGTTGCCATGTGCTTATACTACCCACTAGCAAGAAACAATGACACTCACCAGAGACCCCTGGGCTTTAGGTTTTGCACCCATAGTGACTTAATTTATTTAAGGAAGAATATGCTATTGAAACTCCATATTCTGTCTCTCTTACCCCTAATAATGACTCTTATTATCATCATTATTATTATTATTACTATCAATATAGGTTTATATGGCCATTATTGTCTTGTACACTGTATAGTGATTTTTAATTGTGTGGAGTTTTTTTTTATTATTAATATCATCATTCGTGTTGTTTTTCAAACACCATATTCCTTTACAGTCTTCCATTTCGCATCAGATACTCAAGGTAGCACTTTTATCTTCTGGATCAAGCATTAAACCAGAAATGTTGTACCTGCTTACTTCTGGTCAAATACAATAGCTCTGCACATAGCTTTTGTCATTTTTTTGTTTATGCTAATTACACATTAAAAAAGAATGAATATTTGTTTTTATTTTGTTTGTTTAAATGTGTTCACTTCAATTGTTTGAAATGAGTGACTAGCTCAACATAATTCAGGCAGATTAATTTCCTTTTTTATAGATAGGAAGTATTAGGGGGTTTTGTGCCTTGTCATTGTGACTGACGCCTCATAAGTAAAACACATAGGGGCAATACTGAACAAGCAAGGCTAATGGGACTGGTGACACCCTGCTACCAAAAACAAAGAGCAGACAACCTGATAGCTGGTCATTGGTTCCTAATGGTGTAGTTAAACCAAGAACACCTAGATGTCATCATGAGCAGGATTCTGTGGAGAGTTATGGGTCATACCTGAAGTAACTCTAGTGATGTTTAAACCCATTCCTTACCATTTCTAAATGACTCTGAGTTAAAAGAGGAGTTGGTTGAAGGTTCACAGAATCTGTAGAAAAAGTAGACAATAAGTTGTGATAAAGGATAGTTTTATGAAGATGTTTAGGCTATCCAACCAGGTAGTCAGTAAAAACATTGATGTAAAAAAAATGTCCAAGAGCATGGTTAAGCTTAGGGCTTGACGGTTTGCATCATTAGGAGGAGGACAACTTTTGGATATAAGTATTAATGGGTGATTAATGTTTTTTCACACTCATTTTTTTTTTTTTTGGTATTTGCTTCCATAATTTACAAATGTTATGGTGACATAATCATTAGCGTTGTTGCCTAATGGATCCAGCTTTCTAGGTTGAAATACTGACTGTATGGAATCTGGAAATGTCTTCATGAGCTTCTCTTTGTGTACCCTGGTTTTACATACATATCGTAAAAATGGTAGTTCTAAGATTGCATCATTTTGATGTGTGCCTGTGCATAACATGGCTTCCTGCCCAGGATTGGTTTTTGCCTTACCCCCAGTACTGGTGAGATATGTTTCACACTCCTTGACACTGAACTTGATTAGACTGGTTCAATGATAAATAGATGCATTACTCAGTATTTTACTTTTGGCCATAAGTATTCTGCTATCTTTTATATCTACAAAATGGCTATATCACTATAAACATCACTGCTATATTTTCTGTGGTCACCTTTCTTATGCACTGTTATGAGATCGAGTTCAAACATGGTGAAAAGGTGTGAGACCTCCAAAAGAACCTATTTAAGCAGGCTAGGACCTCCACTAGCCAGGCTAGATGAGACTCACTCCATCCGGCTCACTCCAAACTACAGGCTTCAGCCTAACTAAGCCCAAAAATGGAGGATTGGGATAAGGGTTCACAAATAAACTTAAATGTTCAAAAATGCCTTAGAAAAGGGAGGAGCCTCTGACAAATTTCAGCTTGCAATGAAAAGGCAAATGATTGTGTTTTGTAAATGAAAGTATTTTTTGAAAGAAAAAGAAATCATTACCTCAAAAAAGTAAAAAGGTTTTCCTAAAGCAAACAAATCTCAAAATGCTATTTTCAAGGACAGAATCAAATAAGCAGTAACAAAACAGACAGAAAAAAACAATGAGAAACAGTACACACTCTGAACTCTTTGCAAACTGAATGCACTGCTCCTGAGCTCCCATTTTCCCAGCATCTTGGGACAGCAAACCCTTGTGGGCTGACCTTTGTACTATTGTATTATAGTTCAATCTTTGTTTTTAAGATTAGTGATAGAACTCGTCACTGACTCTAATATGACATAGTTTTCTACTAAACTCGAACTGAGCAACCTGCTGTTCATTTATTTTTCAATCCTGCTATGCTGAGGCACTGTAGATGTACAGTATTTGATGTTGTAAAAGTCTTATCCCTATTTTAGTTCTTATTAATATTTGTAGAGGTTCCCTGGCTTTACAAGTAACATTGTTCTCATTTAAAAGAAAATCTGATGTAGAGATGTTTGACAAGGAATATTAAAACTGAGAATTCTGCAGATAATTAATTTACATCCTAGCCCTATCTTAAGCTCTTCAGATAATGCCATAATGCATAAAGTCATCTATTTAAAATAAAAGTGTAAGACACTGCATTAAATTTAAGTTAATCAAATATTTATCAGGAAATACTGCATAGTCCATTCATTTTGCCCAACCTTTTCTTCAGCCCACATATGCCATTACAGGATCAAAGGGAGCTAGACCCTATTATGAGATGGCCAGCATTTATTTAATTTAATTTATTTAATTGTTAATGTTTATATTTTGTTTGTGTTTTCATTCTATTTAACTATTTTTTCTAAAAGTATTGTTTTGTTGAGTTACTATTATGTATTACTACTGTGCAAGTTTTAAAAAGAATAATGTTGAAAATGTTTAATACTGTTAAACAGTACTACTTAGCCTATCTGTTGAGCTGAAGGAGTCATTGCCACCAGGAGCTGCAACTATTTAAAAGCCCAGCAATGCACAAGATGGCTGCTGTGACGTTAGGATTTACTTCTGTCTTTCTGATCTGATTTGGATTTTTCATTTGTAAGAACTTAAGTTAAGTTGATTTTCTGGCTTTGGATTTTGAGTTATTTAAGGATTTCTGTTTTTGGATCATATTCTAGCTCTCTTTGTTTCAAGTTTGATGCCTTTTGATACCTTTTGTTTTGATTTTTGTAATTTCTTAAATACTAGGGGGCACCGCCCTCTGTTCGCTTCGCTTGTCCACCCCCAGATTTGGTTTACTGAATATACAATTTAAAGAGATTGTTATTTTCATCTGAATTGTTACATATACATTATTTTCACTTTTACTTTAAAATTTTTGTAAAAACAATACTTGTCCTTTATTTCTGGCTCTGGGCTTGGTTAAATCTTTCTCGCAGGACGTATAATGCTGCTTGTGTTGTGAAAGGCGTGCGCACGCACGCTAAGGAGATGCTGTCGGATAATCTGTTGTCTTTCTGCTGCTGCTGCTCGCGAGCTGCATGTTCTTTTGGTCACGCTGCACATCGATCATTCAAAAACCTGTACTGCAGCTGTCCTTTTGCCACTTTGCATTTCTGCCACTCGCATTGTGTTTGGGGGGGTTGGGGGATTGAACGCATGCTAAGGAAAAGTAGTAGGATTGTCATCTGCTGGCTTTCTGGTGCTGCTGCTGCTGCTGGCAAGCTGCATGTTTTGCTTGTCACTTGTTATTGTTTTAAGAGCTGGGAGCACATGATGTTTGTCTGTCAAAGGCATTCCAATAACTGCTTGGTTAGATGTCCTTGAACTTGTTTTAAATGTGGTCTCACTGCCTTGTCTCGCGTGACATTAAAGTGTATCTCGCGCGGACATCAAATTGTCTTCTGAGAAGATCACGTCTTGTCTCCCTCCCAGGATTTTTTTTATAATAGAGAGATACTTAATAAGGAAGGATCAGTTTCAGCTGCACAAAGACTGGACTGGCCAAATATTTCATTCCAGCGTTACAAAGAAAACTAGAGGTATGGGAATTCTTACACATAGAACAGTCCCATTTGTAGCATCAGATGTAGTATCTGATCCTGAGGGGAGATATGTGATTGGCATAGGTAATTTATATAACTGTAAAGTGATTTTAATAAATATTTATGCATCTAATGTGAATGATAGGGAATTCATGTAAAATGTATTTGTATCCATTTCCAATGTGAACACTCATAAATTTATAATGGCTGGGGACTTTAATTGTGTTTTAAATCCAGACCAAGATAGGACTCCTGCCACAGGGTGATGACATCTAACACTGCAAAGACAAATACACAGTTTGTAACTGACCACAACTTATCAGACCCCTGGAGATTTCTAAACCCAAACTCAAGGGCATATTCCTTCTACTCACCAGTGCATCATTGCTACTCAAGAATTGATTATTTCTTTATAGATAACAACTTCTTGCCTACGATTAAATCTTCTAAGTACGATGCTATTGTTATTTCTGACCATGCCCCCTTGATTTTGGAGTTAAAATCACTATACCCCACATGCTCATCTTGCATATGGCATCTTAATCTACTTTTATTAGCAGACAAGGACTGTACAGGGTCTCTGTTTTTCACCCATTGAATGATTGTGCATTTCCCTGGAGTGCTCGGATATTGTTTCTCAAATGCCTAACGTGACAACTTAAAGGAGCACCATCAAAAATTACTCTTCCAATAAATATAGCAAATCAGTTTTTTTAGAGAAAAATAAACCCTCAGAGGTTTCTGCAGGAACACTCTGGGAAACCCTGAAGGCCTTCTTAAGAGGACAGATTATCTTATATCGTTCCCACTAAAATACTGTACATTGGAAACCAAGAAGGTATCAGAGCTAATCAATGGAATTACTAGAATAGATCAAGAACATGCCAGGTTTCCAAGTGAGATGCTTCATAGGAAAAGGCAAGCTCTACATTCAGAGCTGAACCTCTTAGCAACTAAAGAAATTGAACAACTCATACTTAAATCAAGACATCATTATTATAAACATGGAAAGAAAGCCAATAAGATCTTAGCTCAACAAATCCACAAGCAAGAAATTTGCAAGGCAATCACCAGCACAAAATGAGACAAAATTATTGACCATAAAAATATAATCCACACATTTAGAGACTACTATAAATCCTTATTCTCTACTGAGATTAAAGAAGACAAGACACAATCTAAGGCATTTCTGGACACATTACAGATACCACAAATAGATACTCTTGGATACTCTAATTGGATAAACCTCTGGCACTATCAAAATTACTAGATGCAATAAACTCACTGCAGAGTGGGAAAGCCGCAGGCCCTGATGGCTACCCCTGCCGAATTTTATAAAAAAATCTCAACTTACCTAGCTCCACTTCTATTAGTAACATTTACAGAAGCTAGAGAAAATAAAATTCTACCTAAAACTTTTCGCCAAGCATTAATTACTGTCTTTCCTAAACAAAATATGGACTTATTAAAATGTGCATTGTAGAGACCAATCTCACTTCTGAATAACAATGTTAAGATACACTACAAAGTCCTAGCTAGAAGGATGGAGAAAGTGCTGCCTTTGGTTATATCACAAGACCAAACTGGATTTATTAAAGGCAGACACTTAGCTTCCAATCTTCAATGCCTGTTTAATGTAATATATTCACCAACAAAGTCAAACACCCTGGAGATATTGGATGCAGAAAAAGCATTTGACATGATTGAATGGAACCACCTTTTCACTACATTGGAGAAATTTGGGTTTTACCTGAACATTTGTGCATGGATCAAATTACTGTATACCAATCTTGAAGCTTCAGTTTGTATTAACAACATCAATTCAGACAACTTTAAACTACAGCGTAGTACCAGGCAAGGATGCCCCTTGTCACCACTGCTTTTTGCAATCGTCATTGAGCCACTTGCAATTCACTGTCGAAATGCTATTGAGATAAAGGGGGTTGGTTATCAGAGAAGGACTGGAACAGAAAGTTTCTCTATATGCAGATGATATGGTGCCGTACTGTATATATCATACCCACAAAATACTGTGCCTGCAGTCCTAACAGCACTAACAAAATTTCAAAAGATTTCTGGTCTCAGAATCAATTTGAATAAAAGTGTGCTCTTCCCAGTGAATTCTAAAGCATACAATATTAGATTGGATACCTACCCTTTTATCATCGCAGATCAGTTTAAATACCTAGGGGTAAACATCACAAGTAGACATAAAGCTCTTTATCAACAAAATTTTGCCGCCTGTATGGAAAAAATTAAGCAAGACTTGCATAGATGGTCAACCCTTCATCTCAGTTTAGCTGGAAGAAATAACATTGTAATTTACAATGTAATTAACATTGTAACAAGATAAATATCCTTCCTAAGCTTCCCTTTTTATTTCAAAACATTCCAATATACATCAATAGATAATTTTTTAAGCAATTACACTCAACCATAACCTCATTTATTTGGAATTCAAAACATCCACGTATCCAAAGGGCGACCCTACGTAGACCTAAGACGGAAGACAGCATGGCTCTACCTAACTTTTAATTTTATTACTGGGCAGCAAACATACAAACTATAAAAACCTGGACATGGACAGAAATAGACAAGCACACACAGGCTTGTTCCGCAGTACTTTTTTATATTCCTTGCTTTGTACCCCTATAAATACAAGTTATCGTCAATATACTAACAACCCAATTGTGCTTCACTCAATCAGAATATGGAACCAATGTAGGAAGTATTTTAAGATAGATAAGCTTTTATCTGTGGCACCTCCGCACGAGAACCACCTCTTCCTACCCGCTCAAATATATGCAGTTTTTATACCTGGAAAACATCTGGGATTAAATTACTTAGATACCTGTACATAAACAATGTTTTTGCTTCCTACAAACAATTACACTCCAAATTTAAATTACCAGCAACACATTTCTTTCACTACCTTCAGATTCGAAACTCTGTTAAACAGAACTTGTCCAATTTTCCCCATCTCCCACCTGCCTCTATACCGGAAAAAATATTGCTCAGTCTTGAGGACTCAGACAGCATTTCTGTAATATATAAAACTATTTTACAGTCCCTCCCTTTCAAAGATCCAAGAGAAAAGTGCAAAAAGGATCTCTTACTCAATATTTCAGAAAAGAAGTGAAAAGTAGCAATGCACAGAATTCACTCGCGCTCCATATGCACAAAGCATAGAATTATTCAACTTAAAATGATATATCGAGCGCATCTACCTCATTTAAAATTATCCAAAATGTTTCAATGGCAAAATCCAATCTGCAAACGCTGCAATCGAGCTCCGGCCTCGCTGGGTCACATGTTTTGGGCCTGCACCAAATTAACATCATTTTGGGCCAAAATCTTTAAATGCCTTTCAAACAGCTTGGATGTCACAATCCCTCCTAATCCACTAACAGCTGTGTTTAGTGTACTTCCTGATGGGCTTAAAGTGGAGAAGGACAAACAAATTGTAATCGACTTTACTTCACTACTGGCACGTGGACTTATCCTGCTCAATTGGAAGAATCCTAACTCTCCTATTCTAAGTCAGTGGGTAACTGATGTTATATACTATTTGAAACTGGGAAATATCAAATTCACACTTAGAGGATCTGTACAAAACTTTTTCAAAACCTGGCAGGATCTAATCAATAACATTTTAGAATAAGCATTTAAATTGATGAAGCAAGTTCTCTCCCCTCTTTTACTCCATTGATCTCTATTCATTTATTTTTTTTCTATTTATTTGTCTTTACTAACAAAGTTTATAGTACACAATTCACAATCTGCTAAATAACTTTTACTTTTTTATGTGTAATTCTGGTAAAAGCCATTTGGATGGGAAGCAATAAAAGCTAATGATAACTTTATTGTCATTTGCTGTAATGCATTTTATTCTTTTCAAATATTGTGTAGTTGCCAAATATGAATTTTACTGGTAAGAATTACCAAGTGCTTCTTGTTCTGGCAGGCTTGCAGTAGTTTTGAGAAAAAGAAAAAGGAAAAAAACAAAAGACAAGTTCAGATGCTGAGTCTTTGCATAAAAAAATGTGAAAATGTGCCTTTCCATTTCAGAATGCTCTTTACATTTAACTGACAGCAGAGAAAAATGAGCAGAAAAGCACAGTTTGGCTTGTAGTAAGACAACCCGAGTGCCACTCCCAAACAGCCTATGTAGGCAAAGCTGAACACATGAGGCCCAAAGCTGCTCATTAACCTAATGTTTCAAGGTTGTTATGATGTGTAACCCAAGTGTATTGTTAAGAAGCCGTCTGAATTGCTGGTTCTGTAGCATGTGATCCCTTAAGATCAGAGAGCTCTGGACCAGCTGGGCATTTGATGTGAGATCCTATCTGAAATATGAGAAGCGAAATACCTGGTTATTGTGTTTGCTTCAGGGCGCTCAGCAGACTAATCGCTTCTGTCAGACTCCATGGATTTTGTGTCTGGGTTTGCATTGGGATCTTGGCTAGGTGGCTCCCAACGGATGCGAGGAAGCTTTAGCACATTTAAGATAGAGTTTGAAAGCTGATGAATTAGAAAGCTTCTCTAGCTATTTAGAAATGTAAATCAATGTCATTCTTGTGTACTTTCCAATAAAACATAACATAAAATAACAATTCAGGGTCACAAGGGGCCAAAGCCTATCCTTGCAGCATCAATCAAACAGTCTTAAGTTAACTGGTGAAGAAAAGTCTTTAAAAAAAAACATAACTCATATAGCAAAAATGAGCTCATCTCTTAGTGAGACATTGGACTATATTGTTTATTACTTACCGAGTACACTTTGAGGACCTTAAGTTAAACACTTGGGTACTGAATGCCTGGGGAGAATTTCTTAAATCACATATGTAATAGCGGTCTTCTGGGTGCACATTTATGAGGACTGCAGCAGTAGGCTAGACACTCTTCTGTGTGCTTTACAAACCACTTTCTTCTCTCCTGGCAGTCAGTGACATTCGGGAGTTGCTGCATGGTAATCATGGAGGTAATGCAGCCGTGGATAGATTGTCTTGATGGGAAACTCACTTATGAGCAGCAATTTTAAAGTAGTTCCTGTTATCAAGCTAGCAAATAGAAAAATCTCCTTTGAATGTGCCAATTTTGGCTGGTAAGCGGGCCTAAAAGGCTGCAATTTAAGACTTGTTAAAAGTAAACTAACTAGATGTTTCAAGAATATTTTCCCCATTTTGAAATGGGTTCTGAATGCAGGCCTGTACAATCAGTCTTTTTTGCCATCTCATTTGTTCATCCATTAATTTGTGTAATTGTGCTTTGTGATCAGTAGAGGGTGTCTTTGAGTTGACCTGGTTCAAGCTAAGAATGGTGCTACAGTAGTCTATATAAAAAGTAAGATTAATCAAAAATACATATACTGGACAATTAAACTTCAGAATTAAAATATAAAGCACAAAATAAACTAAGAAACAAACACTTGTTCCAAACATCAACTTCATAATTTTCTCCATCTCTGTCTCATAATACATCTGATAAATCTTATCACGTTGCCCCTCGCCTCTGTTCCTCTTCCCTCCAAGTTCACCAAGACTTTGACCGCAAACACTTTTAAGGCCCATCAAGGGAATCACTTCTGGTGAAACCCTTCTAGAAGTTTACATACAGCCCCAAGTGTCCCTGTCCCAGGCCTAGTAACCCCTCAGAGGCCCGACTAACATAACACCGAGCAGTGAGACTTACATCACACAGGTGGCCTCCCTAATAAGAACTAATATTCCCAGTACATATTTGTCACCCTCTTCTGTTCTTCGTTTACTTCTGTGCTACTGCTACCAACTTTTTATGGGTGCCTTACACAATTATGAGCTATAGTGCTTCTTTATGGTGGCCACAAAAAGTGTCATTCATGCACAGTCCTGCTCTTTTCCTTTTTGCTGTAGCACCAGACAAAACAGCACCCAGTTTATGGTAGGCTAAAGTAGGCACAGGGTTTGGTTTTCATTGTACCCAGTCATTTTAGCAAAGGCTTATGTGTGTTTTTTACTGTATGTGTTTAGTTTAGTTTTTTGTTTTTGAGAACAAACTGAGAATTCTGTATGAGACTAACATTGGAGCTACTTTTTCTACATTGATTTTTAAAAATTTTCCAGAATTGTAACTCACAGACCTGTATTCTGGCTGGACTCTTCCATAGAGATAGGGTGAGAAGCACACAAATCCAGAAGAGGCTCAGAATAGAGCCTCCACGCGGAGAGGAGCCATTTGAGGTGGTTCAGACATTTATAGGCATATCCAGCTGGGAGAAGTCCAAGGGCTCGCTAGGAAGATAATATTGCTCAGATGGCCTGGGAACGCCATGGATCCAACATTATGAGTTGGCAAGTGTAGCTTCAGAAAGGAAGTATGGGCCTCACTGCTAAGTCTTGCATATTTAAAACATGCACATTTAGTTGATTATCAGGTGCTTTAATCCACACCGATTTACAAAAGAGTTCAGCATAACTGAGTAAACATCACTCTTAGAACTGTTTTGAAACAAGTGTTACAGGCCGAGGTTATAACACTGATCTTCACAAGTGAAGAGCTTTAAACTAAACAGAATGCTAAGCTGGTTAATCTTTACTTATTTACAGGAACCTATTAAAGCCATAATAAATTAAACAGATTCACAGAACAAGATTGTCTTCAAACAATTCTTAAACACATTGAAGGAGTGAGCAGTTCAGATAGAAGTGGCCAGCTCATTACATGAAGAGTTTGGATTGAGATTTGATGTCATGCAGAGACCACCATCACCAGACACCATTTACTAGTAGATCTGAGTGAGTGAGAAGGAGCATTGAACCTCATGAGGGCCTTCAGAATGAATAGGTGCTGGCCTATTGATTAGTCTGTAGACAAGCAGAGTTTGAATTTAATGTATGCTACTACAGGGAGGTAGTGCTGTGACCTGAAAAAGGATTAGCATGCGCCTGTGTTGGTTGGATGAACACAAGATGTGCCACTGCATTTTAAATCATCAGCAGTGGCTTGATAGCACACGCAGCCAGTGCTGCGACCTGTAAAGAGAAACAACATGCCCCCATCTCGCTTGGATGAACACAAGATGTGCCACTGTTTACTGGTACCTCTGCCAGTAACTTGTAATAGACCAGGCATGATGACAAGACCAAAGCCTGGACCAGATATTGTGCTGCATACTCAGTCAGATACGGTCTGATCTTATGCATATTATATATGTGAATAACAGATCATTGCCGTGTGATTAGTGACCGATAGCTAGTCACTGATCACCACTCCAAGGTTTCATACTGAATTGATGGTGATTTGCCAAGCTGAACAGAGATTGGGTGGCTGGGATTCATAACATAATATTCTCAAACCTGTTTAGTCAAATTCAGGATAGTTGGGAGATGGAGCATATCTTTGCAAAATTGGATAGAAGGCAGGAACTAACCAGAGCTGTAAGACCTAACTTAATGCAGGTTAAGTTTTAGAGCAGTGTCTAGAATTTTGAGTTCACAGTCTAAGTGCAGAAACAAGAAACATCTGAGTAGTCCTGGATACTTTGACTGACAAGAAAGGCAAGTTACAAGCATTGTGTAAGAAAATGACAACTGGCTGCCAGTTTATCTCTGCATGAACCAAGTTGAGTAACTGAGCTTGAATTTGATTGTCATCTTCTAACAAAGACCAAAGGGCGTTTCCAGTTTCTATAAACACTTTTAGGAAAATGTGAATACCATTTGCTACACAGCAAAATCACCAGTGTTAACACTTTAGGTGGGTTCACACTTTCTGTATATACATTTTTAAAGGAGAGGCAATTAAACACAGGCAGTGTTCCTAAGTACTTGATATTTGTCATGCATACAGTGAAGGAAAGTTTTACTTGAGGTGTAAATTAGATGGGAAACTAGAGTTCTGAAATGTAGGTATAGATCTCTACTTCTGAAGAAACAGTGGAGATGCAAAGAATACCAGAGATACAACTATCAAAAGGCAAACTCACTGTGTGTGCCTTGAAAGCCAGCGTTAGTACCCAATGTTGAACTGGCATCACTGTCTCGAGTAAATAATGCTGACATGTCCACTGACAAAATAAAAAAAGCAACTTGCTGTAAACAGACAACGGTGGCTGCCAAGGGGGTTTAAGCATGGCCAGTAGCTTTATCCACATATTCGTACTTCTACATCCATGAGATTTCTGGTGAAACACAATGTCTGGTCAACATAAATATTTGCTGCATAAATAACACTGTGCAGTGAATATAACCCATGAGTAGGTCTACAGTGTCTTCATTGTATAAAATTACATCATTTGTTTTCAGTCCATCCAATGATTAATTTATTAAGCCTGCTATTCTAAAATAATCAGGCCACCAAATTATAAGCAAACCCATCACCCAATCATCCATTTTCTGACCCTGATCATTTCGGTACAGAAGCACGTGGGACCAGTGTTTATTTCGAGAACTGATACCAACACCAATGTTTTTGATGTAAATCCTATTTCAAACATTAATATTCAGCTCTATGTCCTTGTGAATTTATTAAAGTAACTAATAATTTTCACAGTTTTGCTGATTCATTAATCTCCTTAAAGTTTTGCTATGTTGTGCATTCTATGCAGTCTCTATAACATTAGACTGGGCAATAATATATAATTGTTTAGTTTCATATTTATTTAAGAATTTAGCCAATTCATTCATTCAGGACCAGAGACATACATAACCACATTGTAAAAAAGATAACATCTGCTGAACCGCACCTTTAGAAATTTTTAATTTGCCATCATTTTCTAGCAATTATACAGTAGGCCCATTTCTTTAATATTTTAAAAATAATTTTTCCAATGAGAAAATATCAATTTGTTGTAGTACAAGTAATGTATAAAATGAAACAAATTAAACAATTTTCAGTATCCTTTTCAAATATAATTATCACCTACAATAAAATAAAAGGGTATAAAAATAAGTGCAAAAATAGATGTTTTGATCCTGAGGAAAAGAAAAATCTACATTGCGTGCCAGTCTTTGGGCTGATAATATGAGCTGAGCCCAAAGGAAGTTGTGTGCCTGTAAAAAATTAAAATGTCTAATTTGGCCAATTAAGTTAATTGAGAGCTCTGGTCAGAATTTTAAAGGAAGATACTAGAACCCTTGAGGACTTAACGAATGACATCACTAGGAGCAGATCTGCTCTTATCACTAGAATATTTGGTGACAATAATTATTAACCTTCAGGTTACTGCTGCAACTTTGATATTTTGCCTCGAGTTTAACTTTATGAATTCAGTTACTCCTATATTGCAATTAGTTTGTAATTTTTAATAGCAAAATTGGTGTATGAGGCATTTTTATATGATTAGCACAACTATGTGACCATATTACAAATGCAGAGTATTTGCCTGAAATATTCAAAAAATAACCCTTACACCTACCATAGATTTTTAATATGTATGTTTCAGTAGCAACAGGACTCCTTTTCCAGCAGTTTGGAATGGTCCTGGCATCTATTATTATTACATGTAACAAACAGATCATTGTAAAATAACATTCTCACACTTGTGTAATATAATTAAGTGGGACAAGGAGGCGGAGCATCTGGCACACAGCAGATACCACCCTAGTCAAGGCACCACTACTTCACAGAGTTGTCAATGTAGAGGACACTAGATGCCATTTGCAGCATGCTATTATATATATAAATAACCAAAAAATGTAAATAAATGTAACATTAACCTTCATTCTGAAAATAGACCTTTTGGAAAATCCTAAAAATTGCTCATTTAGTAACAACTTTAAAATATACTGTGGGCTGTAGATGCAGCCTCAATGCAGTGTTTCATTTTCCTAATAAAGTACTTTCATCGCCATAACTAAGGTTCATTTGCTCTGTACATCTTCAGATTATTGTTCCCATAATTTTGTGAGCTGTTGAATGTTTCATCGAGAAATAATTACGTAAAATCCTTTTGCAATGCTCGATATTGTTTCTGAGTTCTGCCAGGGGAATTCATTAGATGAACAAATTATTTCCTTTGGAGAACCTTCAAATATATTACTTTAGAATAAACAGTTATAGTTCACAAATGTTATTAGGATGGAAATGATGTGTTATGTGAAACAAGAGAAATGAAAAGAAGGGTGAAACCTGGAAATGAAAACATGAAGATTGAAGCGAAAGACATAACTAGGAGGACAGGGAGAGAGAAAATAACAAAGCCAAAATATTTAATCAAACTTGTAGAAGAAAAAGACACAACTGAAAATTAAAATAGAAATTCAGAACTAAGTAGCATGACACATTGAAGTGTTTTTTTTTATCCAAACAAAGATAACGAAATATGCATTGTGCAGTATATACTGTAGCATGATGCACTAAAAACACACTCACAGAAAGCGGGGCAAATGTCTTGACAACCAATTCACAAAATTCATTGCACATCGGAAAGGAAAGTAGTGACCCAGTAAATAAGGTACACAATGGAAAATGAAATACATCTTACAACAGTGGTGGGTCTCATCAGTTATGGGAATGAGTCAGCTAACAGAATGGAGATACAATAATTGGCAGACTGGAGCAAGTGCAACAATCTTGTCTGTTAATGTAGATAAGATCAAAGAGATGATGGTTGACTTCAAGAAGGCCCATGCTATCCACAACTTACTGCAAGTTGAGGGTTCTGTGGTGGAGCTGGACAAGGGCATCAGATTCCTTAGTGTGCTCCTGGCAGTTGACCTTACTTGGTCAGTTAACACCTCCTCCATAACCAAGAAGATACACCAACACCTCCATTTCCTTCGGTGGCAAAAGAAGTCAAGCCTACCTCCCCCCATTCTCACCACATTTTACCAGGGTATCATCAATTGCGTCACTGGTATGGGAACCACAGTATCTCTGACCGTAAGGTCCACAACAGATGGTGTACATAGCAGAAAATACATTGCAACCCCTCTGCCTTCCATTATAGACATCTGTACAAAATGTTGCATTTGCAAAGCCCACAGCATTATGGAGGACTGCTTCCACCCCTCTTATGGTCTCTTTGCCCCACGTATGTCTGGCAAAGGGTACTGTAGAATTCGAACCAGTTCAGCCAGGTTCTGCAACAGCTTCTACCCCTAGACTGTCTGGACTCTGAGCTCTGGGATGCCTCTCTGCCCTCAGGTCTGCTCCTAGTAGTTTATTTATATGCAGTAATTAATTGCACCTGTTACCACTGTTGTGTTTTATTATTAGTTGTTGTATTATTTATTACTATTTCAAATTATTGCTATCTATTAACTTACCTATTATTTATTATTAAATTATTTGTTTTTACCTGTCTTGCACTTGTCCTGTGTTTATGTATATTTTGCACCATGATCCAGGAAAATGTGCATGGATGGTATGACAATAAAAACCACTTGACTTGACACTTAATTTGATCTTTCCTTAGAGACAGAAAACACTGAACATACAGAACCTCAGCCCAAATTCAAAACAAAAAAAAAAAACTCAAGTTAGCAGCATTCTAGAAGAGATGAATCTATTTGGTCCCTTGCCATTTATAACAGGCAAAGCCACATTTTTGCTAACCTAGACCAGCTGCTTGCTGTCACTCTCCGTTACATTGTACAGTATTACTTAATGAATGAGTGTTGCCACAGTAATGTTTCAGAAATTTCATTTTTGAAACAAAACTGTGATAATGTAACAGTCAAGAACAAATCCTGTGCTTCCCTTCATGGTCCTGCTATTTTTCGCATTAGGGTGAAGTACTGCAGCCCATCCTCACCTTCATAAGATGACACCTTCTCAGAACGCTTCCTTTCTTTAGCTTCTGAGGATGGAAATCAAGAGTCACTCTGTCAAGCTCAAGTCAAGAGTTATAAAATCAGAATGAGCTAATTAGAGAAGAACCCAAACAAGTATTTTCATTGATTCTAAGTTCCTAAATTAAAAGTCCACAATCCAAACAGGAAAGGAGATCAAAAAACACAAAGACTGGCGATCAAAATCACTGTGTATAATAAAAGAATTGAAAAATGCAGGCAGAAGGTTCAAAACACTAAACACAAGGGGAGACCGCCTGAGGGAGCTTGGTTAAAGGCATTTACAGGACACAATACTAATTAAAGTATGTAAGACAGGCTGCTTCCTTTATTTTCCTCATCCTTTCCATGAAATAACTAGGTCTAGGCCCCATCTTGACAACTATATAATACTAGCCGGAGCCCACCGTAGCATACGGCGGTGTAAGAATAAGAATGGAAAACAGTGAGAAAGGAATTCAGTATACCAAAGGCTTAGGAAACCACCGTTGCAGTATAACGAAAATAGCAAGGAGCGAAACCAATGCCTATCGTCGAGAGAGTACCTTCCTGTAGCAGGCTACTGAAAACATAGACATATATAGATAGATGCTCTATTCACTGTGTTGCCCAGTCGACACGATAAGTCAGTGCGTCCGCCGTATTGCGAGTGGTAAAAGTGCCATTTAAACTAATACAGGTAGACGTGGAAACCGGGTTTTCTGATGAAAACACAATAACGTTTAATCGTTTACATGCAATTATTTATATCCATTTATACACTAAATGTGTGCGTATCCCATGGTCTTAGAGTTGGTGGGCGTGGCTCCGTGAGTTGGTGAGCGTGGCTCTCTGTCTTGCGTGCGCTCTCTGTCTTGCTTGCCCTTAGTTAGAGTTGGCGGGCGGGGCTCTGTGAATTGGCGATCATGGCTCTCTGTATTGCGTGCGGTGTAAAGTCAACGTGGCTCAGAGGTGCATGTGGACTTTTGCACAGATGAAAGCGACTGAGGCTGTGTTTGGTGAGTTGTTGTGTGCCTCGAGAGTGACGCTGGACTCGGGAGGATGGTTATAGTTGGCATGCGTGGCTCTGTCATGCGTATCCCATGACACGGTAGAAGGGTTACATTTGGCGGGCGGGGCTCTGTCGAGCGTATCCCATGGTCTTAGAGTTGGCGTGCGGGACTCTGTCTTGCTTGCGCTCACTGTCTTGCGTGCCCTCAGTGTCTTGCTTGCGCTCAGTGTCTTGCGTGCCCTTAGTGAATTATATCCATAGATAACAAAATATACCCCACGTAAACAGCTTGGTTTAAAGAATGGTGAACCACTTATATAAACAGTAACCAAAAATGAAACAAATAATACTTTTAGTGTTTCCAAAAACATGTATTTTATTAATCACTTTCAAAAAGGACGTATATTTAAGGACAGAGCTACGTTGGAGATAATGACTGATGATGATAATCAGTGGTAACACTTTAATCATCTTCAATACAGTTTCAGTGAAGTGAGCTTTAAAAAGTATTAGTCCCCTGTCTGATTTTTCATAGTTTCTTTGAAGATATTCCAATGTAAATGATAATGAGATGTTCAGATGATATCTAATATTCAATAACAGTAACCGCAAGTGAACAACTACAATATTTTGATATTCAGTCAGCTTAGTTTTAACAAAAAGTTACACAACAGCTACTTTCTCTTATAAAAATTTAATTGTCCTCTTTAACTCAATAACCAGTTCTGCCTTTAGCAGAAATACCAGCAATGTGAGGTTTCCTTTAGCTAAGGGTTAGTATCTCAAAGTACTGTTAATGAAGTTTGCTTCACACTTCCTTGAAGAACTCAGTGACACAGAGTAGGCTTTGTCTAGGCCATTAAAAAAAATTCTGTTTTTTCCTCATAAGATCTGTTGTTGACCTACTTGTGAGTTGGAGATCATTTTTTTGTAACATGACCCAGGTATTCTACAGCTTCAGCTTACATGTACTGTATATTTCTTTCCGACAGGTTTTGTTGTGAGCACATTTTTTGCTTTTTGTCATTTGTTTTATTTCATTCTTACACTAGTAATGCAAGGACCTTCAGAAAGGTGGTGCATGCTCCTCTCACGAAGAACAGCACCCCAGGTCTCTCTGCCAAGGTGGCGGCAATGTCCTTCACTGCCATCCGATGTTGCCGTGGCTCTTTTCCTGAATGACATACTACATATTTGTGTGGTAAGCCCAATAACAAGACAGAGGAAGCCCATACCTTTAGTTCTTTGGTCTTATCTGACAGTGTTTGCCTGGTGCTTGCTATAAAAATAATCAGATGTCCTGTGCAATGTGCTTCACTGCCAACAGAGCTGGATGCAGTGCCTTTTCTTATACCCAATGTCATGTGCCCATCCCGCTCTGCTTTTTCTATTAGGTGCACATGTTGCTCTTTTTCTGTCAGCTACAGTGCATGACTGTGTCTAGGCTTGCTGTGTGTGGGTCTGGAAGTCCAATTTCATGGCTGAGGCAGCTCGCATATCCAATTTTTTGATTATGTTATGTGTATCAGCCTCATTAAGACTAAGGTCATGGTTGAAGTCCCAGGGATTTGCAAGTGTTTGTGTGACAGACAGACAACCATTGACATTTTACACGTAAAAATTAAAAAGATTGTTCTAAGGATCTGAGAAAGCTGACACATAATGATATAATGATGTGATCTTGTGATTCAATAAATGTGTTACATTGCTATTTTATGTGGTCATGGTAGCTGTTTCACCCCACCTGTAAAAGTAGGATGTGAACTCCTTCATTTTGACACGACTCTTTGCATCTAAACAATTTCATTGCCTGAGCTTTTATACTTTGCATTTTGGTAGTTTATTTTGTGTGCCTAATTTTGCTTCTGACATTTATTCTACAACTGTGTGTATGACTTGGGCATTTTTTTTCTCTCCAAGCAAATAAAAGCAAGTCAGTTCATACTGAACATCAAGATAATAATGATTGTGTTTATCAACATTGAAAAACTTGTTAATAATAAGTTTATTCCCCGTGAACAAACTGTTAATCAGCAATACTACACTGATTTGCTTACGTGTCTGAAGGAAGGAATCAGAAAAAAAGAAAGAAACGTATGCAAAACTTCATTTTGCAGTATGACAGTGATCCTGCATACACTGTGTTATCAGAGTTTTTGACCAAAAACAATGTGGTTGTTGCCAACCAAAAAAAATTCACCAAGTCTTGCTCCCTGTGATTTCTTCTTCTTCCCACAATTAAAATTGAGACTGAAGGGAAGACAATTTGCTATCATGGAGGAAATTGAGGAAAAAAAATCAGGAGGGCCTAGATATGGTGACAAAAGACGAGTGCACCAAAGTTTCCAGCAATTGAAGAATCGCAGGGACACATGTATTGCATCTTAAAGAGAGTATGTTAACTAATAGACTAAATTAGAATTGCTGTAAGTTGCACAATAAAGGTTTTTCTTTAACAATCCCTGGATTTGATGCCCCATATGCAGTTCCTACTCTGTATATAATTTTGTTTTATTATTATTAATTTTTTAGAAGCCTGTTAGGCAGTTTCAAAGATTGGTAATGCCCAAATCATAATACTACCAGGCACCAAGCTTGACCACATTTGACAGCATTCCATACGTCAATATACAAGATATTGTTTATGCTTGACTTCTTTCTGTCTGTGAAGGTATCTTCTATAGATCCTTAGATGTTGTCCTATCATTTTTTGTGTTTCTCATAAGAGATTTTACATTTTTATGGGTTAGATTAGACGAGGGTTGATCACTACTGAGAGGACTCAGTAGTATTCCAAACTGTTTTGGACAGCATGGGTCAGGATATTGTGGTTTTGAGCCCCAGCATTTTAAAAAAGTTCCAGAACACACTCTGGAGGTAGTAGCAAAGGAGAGAATTAAAACAAAACTTAGTGCCATTATGAACTAAGCTACATGTCCTGTCTCTGCCACTAGCATGGAGTACTTTCAACCAACAAATTACTGAGCAGGTATATGTCAAGAAACACTGCTGGGACTCCTTTATACCAAGAGCAATATGCCTGCATAATGCCTCACTGTGATTGTTACTGTCAAGTCAGAAGTTTTTCTTTCTTTTTAGACTAGTGGGCTTTGCCCCCTATTCGCTTTGCTTGCCAACTCCCCGGCCTGCTCTACACGCCAACCACTTTGCGTCTCTGCCGCTCACATATGTGGATTTCACTTTCACCAAACAACAAATCTTTTAATTCTCACCGGATACGCCTCTTCATTGGGAAGAAACACTACTTTTTCCTGACGACAACATGAATTAGATGATGTACAAGTCTCCGACTTAAAGTTTAAATCCAAACAATATCTGATTACTTCTGTCTTAACACCTATGTCCATATATTCTCTTTTTGCTGTTCCATTATTTCACCGAGTAATAATTTCCATTTGTTTCCGCTAATGCAATCTTTACTATCATTTTTTGAGACTTTCGAATTTTAGTACTTTAATAATCTCTAACCTGCTGTGCATTTGTATCGCGCCAGCGTTTTTGAACCTCTTTACAACGTTCTACTTTGTCATCTACACTTTGTCTTTTATTTCTGGCCCTGGGCGTGGTTAAATCTCTTGGCACAAAGTCTTGTCTCGCAGGAAATTAAATTATCTGTTTGAAAAAGTCATGTCTCATCCCAAGATTTTTTTTTTTATATAATAGAGAGATATCTTCCTTTTCATTCATTCTGGGGTGTGTTCAGACTGTGTGTGTTTCTATCTATATGTTTATCTGTCTGCCTTTTTTTAGACTGAGGGAAAGTAGCTTCAGGAACTGTGGCTTTGTAGAATCTGTGTACTACCAGCTTCATCCTGAAAGTAACCATAAAAGTTCTTCAGGTTTGTATTGGACGGTTATGCTGTTAAATCAGCCTGACATTTTAACAAAGTATTCAAATAGTGGTCTATAATTACTCCATCTCTTAAACCTGGATGATTTTTCTTAAGGGGGATGTAATGATTTTACACATGTGTGAACATGCAGACAATACGGTCTTTTAACAATAAATATGAAAAGAGTTCCAAACTTTAATGTCATGTTAGTCCTTTATAGACAGTTACGAGCCAGGACAATAACCATCCAAATTCATTGATAGGTGCATGTACCTTTTCACAATCCTGTATACTTTTTTATATTGATTCTAATTAGAAGCAAACAACATTGCATACAGTCAAATCAAACTTAAAGTAAAATTTAGCCCTCACCCAAGAGAAAGAGAAGACAACAACCAAAGCTACTCTTTGAAAGCAGCAAGAAAGGAAGAGTATCCTTTGCCTGAAATGGAACCTTTTTCTAATATATTATTGATTAGCCTAGACCCAGCAATTTTTTTAAAAAGTTTTGGACAGATCCTCTTAAGTGAGAATTTGATTTTTTCCAATTCCAAATAGTATAGAACATCAACTTACTTACGACTTGAAAGTGGTGGGGTGGGATTCTTCTTGAACAAGATGAAGTCCATGTGCTAGTAGTGAGGTAAAGGCAATTACAGTTTGTTTGTCCTTCTCCACTTTAAGGCTGTCTGAGAGTACACTAAACACAACTGTTAATGGGTTTGGAGTGATAGTGAAACCAAGGCATTCAAAGATTTGTGTCCAAATTGTTATTTTGGTGCATGCCCAGAACATGGGACCCAGTGAGGCTGGAGCTGGATTACAACATTCATAGGTTGAACCTTGCCCTGGAAACATTTTGGACAATTTTAAATGAAATAAATGCACTTGATAAAAGATTTTAAGTTAAATGATTGAATCCTTTGTGCATATGGAGCTAGTGTGTATTCTGTGCATGGCTGCCTTCCACTCCTTTCTGAAATATTAAGTAATCCTTTCCAAAATGAAACCTGGGGTCTTTGAATGGAAGGGACTTTAAAATATTTTTATAAATTGTAGAGATGCTATCTAAGTCTTCAAGACTGATCAGTATTTCTCCTGGAATAGAACTAGGTAGAAGGTGAGGAAAATTGGGCAGGTTCTGTTTAGAAAAGTTTATAGCTTGAAAGTAGTGGAAGAATTGTGTTGATGAAAAGTTACATTTGAAGCGTAATTGTTCGTACGATGCGAAGGCATCATCTGTGTATTAGTCTCAGAGTGCTTTAATTCCAGACATTTTCCAAACATTATTATATATGTCTAAGAGGGTGGAAAAAGGTGGTTGTCATGTAGATGTGCAACAGATAAAATCCTCTGTCTTAAAGTGCTTCCTACATTGCTTCCATATTCTGAGAGAATGAAGGGCAATTGGATTATTAGTACATTGATGATAATTTATATTAACTGGGACACAGAGCAGGGAATATAAGGAAATACTGCAAGATTTTAGTTCTAGTAATTCTTGTAAGCACAATTTACTAGTCTTATATTAAACAAATGTTAGAAGGTTAGAAGTGTCTACCTTTAATAAATCTGGTTTGGTCTTGTGATATTACAGAAGGATGCACTTTCTCAATTCTTCTAGCTAGAACTTTGAAGAGTATCTTAACATTTTTATTCAGAAAAGAAATTGTAAGATGCACATTGTAGTAAGTCTTTATGTTTCTTAGGAAAGATGATAATCACTGCTTGATGAAAAGTTTGAAGTAGAACTGTGGATGACTTTAGCTTCTATAAAAATTGCTAGTAATAGTGGAGCTAACTTATTTGAAATTTTACAAAATTCCACTGGATAGCCGTCTGAGCCAGCTACTTTTCCACTTTGGAGTGAGTTTATAGCATCTGGTAATTCTGAAAGCATCAGAGATTTATCCAGTTCCACATCAATAAGAATATCTAGCTGTATTATTAGTAATGAATCAAAAAACTTAGACTGTGTCCTATCTTCTTTAAACTGAGTACAATTTAAGGACTTGTAATACTCTCTAAATGTGCAAGTTATATTTTTATGGTCAATACTTTTGTTTCTGTCTGTGTTGGTAATTTCTGCTTGTGGATTTGTTGGTTTAAGATCTTATTGGTCTTCTCTCTGTGTTAATAATGATGATGTGATTGAAAGATGAGCTGTTCCATTTCTTTAGTAGTCGAGAGGTTAAATTCTGATTGCAAAGCCCGTCTTTTTGTATAATGTGCCTCATTTTGAGACCTGACTTATTCTAGATCTACTCTGGTAATTTTGCTGATTAACTCAGATGCCTTCTTGGTTTCCAATTTATTTTTGTAAGAAAGATATGAAATAATCTGTCCTCTTAAAAATGCCTTCAGAGTTTCCCAGAGTATACCTGCTGAGGCCTATGAGGATGCATTTGTCTCAGGAAAATAATCAATTTGCTTGGATATGAATATTGTACAAATCACATCGGCTAATGACAGGGGGTTAAGTCGCCAGCTATGAGATAAGTGTGTAGGATGCAGTAATTTAAGCTCCATAATCAGAGGGGAATGGTCAGAGATAACAATAGCATTGAACTTACAAGATTTGATAGCAGACAAAAAATTATTGTCTATGAGGAAATAATCAGTTATTGAGTAACTAGTAAGAAGGAGTATGTTCTAAGGTTAGGATTTAAAAACCTCCTTGGATCTGATAAGGTAAGGTAATCCATTTCAAACTGTGTAATTATCTTTGCAGTGTTAGATGTTATTGCATCTGTAGCTGAGGATCTATCCAGGCCATTATAATTTTGTGAGTGTTCATATTAGGGATAGATGCACATACATTTTGGAAGAAATCTCTATCATCGATGTTAGATGCATAGATATTAATCAAAATCACTTAATTCAGATATTATATTTGACACTACAAATTGAATAGTTATGTGTATTAAGTTTCCCACACCCCTAGTTTTCTTTGCATAGCTGGAGTAAAAACGTTGGCCTGTTCACTCTCTTTGCAAGCAAAACTAATCCTTGCTTAATAATTGAGTCTCATGTAAAATACTATCAGGCATTTAGACCTGTTAAGTGAAAGAGTACTTTATTTCTCTTTAATTCATTATTGATGCCGTTAATATTCCAGCTCACAAAGTTCGCTATTGGTAATAGAAACATTGCTTCTGAACTTATGTTGACATTTTCTAGTCTTAGGTTAAGGTCATGCATTGTTGCATGTTATAGCTTTGACATAGATTTCATATTATTGCCAGGCGTTATGGCAATGGAGCCTATTGTTATGTCATTGTAGCATAGATTTGCTCTCTTTCTCTCCCCCCTTCCCTCCCATTTTGCCTCTGCAAGTGAGACAAACAACACTTCACAAAGAGATATCAATATATTAATTAAAAAAAGGAAACAGATGGCCGAAAAATATAATATACTTTATAGTTATGGGAAATGTCACATTACAAACGATCGAGGTCCAAGTCTCCAGTTATTTTAGAGAATAGTTCATCTATAAGTTTCACTGGGTTTGGACTGTCCCATTTTTTCAGGAAGACCTTCAATTCTGATGTTCTTCCTTTTATATCTATCTTCAAGCACAGGTAGTTTGTTAGCAGGCATTTTGCATCCTGATTTTTGCAGCCATTGCTTTTTCATAAACATTTGCTTAACATCTTCAAGCTGAGTAGAAAGTATCCCAATTTTACTTTCAGACTTTCTTGCGTTTTCCTGTATTTTATCATCAATTTTTTGTATAATCAAATCCTCTCACAATGAGTAAATACAGGATACCTCCGAATGATAATAAAAAAAGGTAAAATAACACATCTTCGAAGGGAGATCCCTCTACACATCCATCTCCTAAAATGGACGAGACCAGTCCTGCATTCTTTCTAAACACTTGTTTAAATCCTAAATTTATTATTTGTTTGAGGTCCCTTAAATAAAGGGTGTATGTTCCTGCCATTAGATTATGTTAAGAATTTTTGGATGATCTCAAAATGTTAGACTAACATGATTAGGAGCAATCGATGAGTGAACCTACACTTGTACTTTAGGGAAAGCCATGTCATTAAGCTGAGGGGATGTCATTGGGATTTGCTGAACAGGAGCACAACCTGCAAACAGACAAGAACATTATCTTTAAGTATGTTGTCGCAATGAACCGACTGAGCTTTCTCATTATGTATTTTAAAAGACTATGCAAATAATATAATCTGTAAGCCTCTATGAATCTGTTAAAACTTGCACATCTTACACTTTTATAAGCACTTGGCAAATCAAATGTTAAAAATAAATATATAATAACATGTTAAGATGGTACATTTTTCAAGGTTGTTTTATTGGAAGTAAATAAATTATTCATGCAACTAAATGCTTTAGGAACACATTTCTAAAAGCATTTTATACAAATGCAACTGGCATTAGTGTAGAATGATTATTTAAAGCTGTCATGTTGAAACTATACTAGACTTGCCATGTTTCTTCTTTTCTTTTCATATTCTTCCTTTAATACAATTAGTTTATTTAATTACAGAAGAAGCAAAAATCTGCACTGATGCTAATCATATAAAACATTCTGAGTTGGGCAAATATTCAGTTTGTAGCAAATTAATTCTTCTATTATGTGTAGCCTAACTGCCACATGATCAAGAATTTTAGTGTTTCGAATGGAGAGGTCAAGACATAACCTCAAAGCTTCAAAGATGAAATCACAGTAAGGCTGGATGAAGGAGTGAATGAATGTAGTTTTAAGAAATTAGATAAATGTACATAAATCAAGCTCCTTGATTAGCCTTGGACATTAAATACAAAATGGGTCTGCCATTCTAGAATTTCTTTGTTGGTATAAATTAGCTTATCTTAGGCTGAAGCTGAAAAGATTTTCATAGATAGTATATTGTAAAAATAAGATGAATCTTTAGCTGTTGTAACAGGCTAGTACTCATTCGTATTGAGAATAGAGTTATGGAAAATGGAGAGGTGGTTATCTTTTCAGTAAGGAGATAACTCTGAGAAGTTCAAGAATGTTATAAGACAATATAAAGAAAAAACTAGAGAGGGGGTTAAGGTGCAGAATACAGCTGAACTGTGTGATATAAATATAATGATGACATACTGCACACAAATACAGAGAGGAATGCTGAAAGAGCTGGTATTGAGTTTACACCAAGCATGGAACTAGAGGTAAGCACTAAGAGGTATAAATGGATTTATTTCAGATCTGAATATAAAGGATAAAGTTGTTGAACATTATCGTTACTGATAACATAGCAAGATATATTTATTTAGTCGATTTATTAAGTCATGGAAGAATATAGAGCAAGAAAACCCTGGCAAAAATATATAGTATATGAATTTGCCAAAGGTAAGATGGAGAACATTCGGCAGATATAAAAAAACAACAATACAGGTGATTGTGCTTTGAAAGAAGGAAATACAAGTATGATGGTTTATACCTAATCGAGATGGCCTAATCATGCTCTTTGGGAATATAGTTGGGTTTTCTTCCCACTTATTGGTTCCTCCAAAAACCACCACCTTTTACTTCTCTGAAATTGCTTGAACAGTTTATTTGATGGCTATTCAGTAGTCTCTTTACAAAATATTAACTTCTGCTAAAGTAATAATTTTCTTGATTGTGGCATTGAATTCAACAAAATTATGTCCCTAATTTCTGAAAAACCTGTTTAGGTTATAATCATGACATTCTGGTTTAAAGGCATCATTTAGAAAGAATAAAATTTAGACCTTCATTGCTCTCCTCATCTACAGCCACTTTCCATAGTTCAGCTGCACATATTCAGCCTCTTATTCATTCAGCTGAACGTGGGCAAAGGAGACTTCCCTAATCCTAGCTACATAAGCTTACCTGTGCTTGTTGCTTAAAAATGTTCATATTTAAGATTGGGTCAATTTCTTATGGCATTCACCATCTTATTGTACTCCTTGAGCACATTTCTGTCCCAAGGCACGTACTTCTGAGGATGGCTGGCCAACTGTCCTCTGTATGCAGCATAATGTATGATTTGACTAACTTTCAAAATCCTGGGTGCACAAAATCTCTGTAGAATTGTCTAAAACTGCTAGGATCCCCATCATGAAAGAACATGTATTTGTTATATTCTTTCCAAACAGTGTTTTCCAGGTAGTCTCCCCCAGCCCAGTTTTCAGAGTTGATAGTCCAAAATTTGGAGTACTACTGCTCTGCTCATGTCATTAATTAAAAATATTGGCAAATGCAAGGTTAATTTCACATGTTTTTTGAGCCTTTTAAGTCAATCGGGCAATCAGTCTTTAATTTGTATAGTGCTTTACAAATGAGTGAGTCCATTTGTTTTGACAAAAATATAATATGATAAATGCCATAAAACCCACTAGATCACATTGGCAATTTTTATCTCACCTATTTTTAACCTTTAGTCTGGCTAATTGTACTTTGTAAAAAATAAAAAAGACCCAATTCATTTATTGACTAATGGATTGATTCATGTTTAGAATGGTTTCTTTAAAATACATATTTTACTTGACATGTCATCCTTTATTCCATGATGAAAAGAGCAGTGATATCCATATTAGGTATACAATGGAATACAACATTTATTCGCATTGTTTTTATATAGAGAAAAAGAAGACAAAGAAGAAGAAGAAAAACAAAGTATGCATAAAGAGAAGCATTATATTTAACACTGAGAGAAAAAGACTGTAAATAAATCCAATTGAATAAATTAAAAGAAGGACACATGTAGTGATAGTTTGATTGAAAGGGTACTATATAAAATGAACAATGAGATAAATTCAAATAAGGATGGATGGTAACATGTTCCAAGATTGATAGATGGATTTCTGTAACTGTCACTAGAAAGCTAAATCAATAGACAACATGAAAGGCACCACATGCTATAGATCAACGTGTCCAACACCGATCATTTAGGGCTACAGTGGCACATCTGCTATAGATAGAGAGAAAAAGCACTATGTAAAAATAAAGAAGGATGGATGGATGGGGTCCAATAGAAAAATAACTATATAATAATAATGTAATATTAAAAGCAAAGTTGCATAAATAGACAGAGGATGATGAGAACAGTATGTGTTATGCAAAGAATGAGGTTACATTCAAAATATTGTGAAAAATTCCAAGGAATGCGCTCTGTAAAACATAGAGAGATAGAATAATGTATAGATAGAAAAGAAACTGCACTTGTGCGGATACAGTATATCAGAAAGAAGGTATGTAAAAATGAAGATTTAGATAGATGAATATTACACAAATTTATTTTAAAATAACTGAAAAGCATTGTGTTGGAAAATAAATGAAGAATAAACGGGTGTATTTTAATAAGTGACAATCATTTGGTTCAGCCATATCCCAATGAAACAACTTTCCTCAAACAACACTTCCAAATCGTGGATGCCAGAGTCTGAACTGCATGATCAAATGTAACTGTGCAGAAAGAAAAAAGTACCATCTCAAAAGGTTGCCGATAATTGCTATGCATAGCCTCCTAATTGCTACAGTTCAAGATCAAATGTGTGCAACAGAACAAGCAGAAACCTAAGTCAAAGGTACAGCATGCTTAT
This sequence comes from Polypterus senegalus, assembly GCF_016835505.1. Classification (NCBI taxonomy): domain Eukaryota; kingdom Metazoa; phylum Chordata; class Cladistia; order Polypteriformes; family Polypteridae; genus Polypterus; species Polypterus senegalus. The sequence continues at coordinate 83,557,620 of NC_053166.1, read as the reverse complement.
GGGGCAGAGATAAAACAAAGAGGAAATAAATTGTCACAGACTTAATAGAAGAATGTCACTGGGACAGGTGGGCCTTTGAATTGTTGTGACAGCAATTAACTGAGTTTTTGAATGTGGGCGTTAAGAGAGGGCACACATAGTGACCACAAAGGGTAATGTAGCACAGCACTGCATGTTACGTCAGTTTAAATAAGGCAAGCTGGATAGGCAGAGTTATTATGGTGTACCTGAATTCAAAATATGCAAGTGGATAATCTGAAAAGATTACACTGACATGATCACACAAGGTATTATATACTCCTGGCTACTAGAATGTGTCAGTACTCTTTAAGTGGCTTTTTGAGTTAGTTGTAGAGAATCGGTATACATCTTTTTTTGAATTTGCAAGAATGTCATTGAAGAGGGAACGGCAGCAGCCAAATAAAATACTGCAAAAATATACCAGTATATCTTTTTGTATGGAATAGAGAGACTAGATCTAATAAAACTGCAATTTCATGACACTTCAATATACTTTATTAGTGTTGCTAATAAGATACTTGCAGAATGCATTTTTATTAGTTCTCCCAAAGCAAATTTGATGAGATTCATGCAAAATGAGACTCAAAGCAGATAAATATTTGCGTCTAGGGCCAACATGAAAGTGTTCATATTTCTTGAGCTTCATATCCTAAGCTGCACAAAAGTTAAAACAGCACTGTAAATTATTTTTGGGATCTAAATTACCTGAAGTCATAGTAGGCTATAAATGTGCTTTTGATGCTTTCTGGTTTTTAAATAATTAAAAACTGTATATGAAGCAAATTAAATAATTTATTTAGTTTGAGGCACAGAAGCTCTTTATCAGTAGACTCTAAGATTCCTGCGGAAATGTTATTCTTAAATACGGCCCCCTTCCAGAAAACTGTCATTATCTTTTGCTGGGCTACGAAGTTGCAACACCATTTTTTATTACATGCTCCTTAAAACACTTAGAAAGTATGGTTTAATTATATATAAATTGTTTCTTATTAAATAAAAATATACTTCACTGGCAGTCCTACTAAAGCTTACATAAAAAATCTATTTTAACATCTTGCTTATATTCAGTTTATCTCCCCTATAAGTCTTCTCGGAGCACACATATTAATAAGGTTCCATTATACAGAATATCAATATTTATGCAACTCTAGCAAGGCAAGTATAAAATAATTAGTTGATACCAAGTATAGAGCTCTTAAACTGTAAAGTCGGCAAGCAGAGTAAGACTAAGTGTACTGGGAGATAAAAGGATAATGAGACAGAAAAGACAGAGAAAACGTAAGAGACACTTTACAGTGAATGTTTCAAACAATGGAGAATTAATAAAGTTAATATAGAGGATGTGGGATTAGCCATGAAACCAAAAGGTTGCCGCTTCAATATCTCCCCCTAACTGTGACCCTAATTATGTCACTTGTACATCTATGTATGATTGTTAAAAGTAATGTAAAGATCCACCATCTTGGAAAGAGGTGTCAGCCACATACATAATATTAATAATTTAAATGGTGCAGTAGATTGAACTTGTTCTTTGCAGACACAGAGACCTGAGTTCAGACCCGTGTCTCTGAAGACTGCATGTCCTCCTGATTTTTTGTGGGTGTTTCTCAGGGACGTCGGTTCTCATCACTGTTATAAACATGCAAGTTATGTTGACTGTCAGTTCTAAAAGGCATGCAGATTAGGTGGACCGGTGGCACTAAATTGGCTTTAGTGTGTGTGCTCACCCTGTGATGGACTGCTATCCTGTCCAAGGATTTCTCTTGCCTTGTGGCTTATGCTTGCTGGGTTAGGCTCCTCCTACCTGCAACCATAATCAGGATTAAGCAGGTTTAGAAAATGGTATGATATTGTGAGTATATTCATATCTATCTATCCACATTTCCTGTCCAGACCAGGCGTCAGAGTAGCACACAAGCCTACAAACATTCTGCATACAGTCCTTTTTAATGTAATAGCAGGAAATTGGCAGCAGATTCATGTGATTCATGTGCAGCTGTATACGTGGGACAAACATCAAAAAACACATTCCACACATATGCAAGAACATCACAATGCAGTCAAAAGAAAGGACCTCCAGTCTCTGAATTGCATACACACAAATTTGACTGGACACACACTTAAATGGGACTTGGTGCAAGTAAAATGTAAGGCTAATACTAGAAGTGCCAAAGAGCTGGCTTAATCGTGCCTCTATAATGAAAACACCATTATTAGACATTTGGATATGAACCCAACATATGCAGGCTTGAAAAGAACAACATGCAAATAATAAATAAGACTTTATGACTAACACCTTCCAAGCCCCACCCCATCATTCTCTACATCCACCTACACTCCCCTCATTATTTGCTATATACGAGTATTGCCTTGGATTCCAATAAGTCTAATCATGTTCCTCTGATGATTATTCCTGGTAGGAATCAAAAGCTTGGAAATAAAAAACTGCTTTAAGATACGCAATTCATTTTCTCCCTTTGTGAATTTCCAGCTACACGATATGCAAACTGTGTCACAGACCTTCGCTTCCATACATATCTATCTATATCTATAGATACACATGCATATGTGAGGGTAAACCAAAAAAGTAAAGGTAATTTGAAAATTATGCTAATTACAACAGATAGAAGCTGTTGCAATACAACAGATTTACAGTCGCTTATGGGTAGTTTGAATATGCTCTGCCATTAGTATAGCTGAAGCCAAGGCCAAATGAACTTGAATGCTTCACTGCAGGATTGCACCATTGAGGAGCATACTGTAGTGAGATTTCTTTGGGCAAGGATGAATGAAGCATGTTAGCTTGTTTTGATCAATACACGTTTTGGTTATCCATCGTTTGTAAACAATACCCCCCAAGTTGTCAGGCACTATGGCACGTGCAGATCCATAGCTGATATTTAAATGTGCAATGTAATCCATTTGTCTTCTCTGATGAGGGCATTCATCATGTCGATGTGGGCTTGTGTGCACAGTGTTGATAGTCAACCACATTTCAGCTTTGTGTTTTACACTGGTTCTTTCAGTTTTAAACCTTTCTACCCATTGATCAACTATTTGTTGAATGATGTTGTTTTCATTTCCATACTGAGCCTACATCCTTCACCGAATTTCAACAGGTTTCACTCTCTCTGTCCAAAGAAATCTCACTATGGCATGTTGTTCAACAATGGTGCAATCTTGCAGCAGAGCATTTGTGTTCATTTAACTTTGGCAACAACTAGACTAACGGCAGAGTGCTACACTGCATGAATTTGAACTAACTGTATGCCCTTGTCAATTTTATATATCACACCAGCCTCTATCCATTTTGTTTTTCCATTTTCAAATTGCCTTTTGCTTACCCCTGTGCGTGTGTGTGTGTGCGCTGTGTGATCTTTGGGACAAAAACCAAACCCAAAGTCTTCCTAGCAGTTTTACTATATTCATGAACTTGGAGAGGCGTCAACTAACTCTTAAGAATGAGGACATGGATCCACCTATGTTTTCTACCCCACTGGCTTTCGTAAGACAACACTGGTGATACCATATCTTAGCCGTATCACTTGCATATAAGCCTTATTAATCTTTGTCTCAAGAAAATACCTCCGGATAGACAATGTTTTTAGTGAAAACCTCAAGCCTTCCCCTCCATTGCTAAGGTGTTTCACTTACACATTGTTGGGGTACAGCATTTGCTTCTTTTCAACATTGTGTCTCTTCATCTGTGTCATATAGCAAAACGTCATTGTTGCATGGTGGCATTTGCTGCACATGGGTCTTATGTAGTGAGGTGCATGCAAGCACTGAAAAAATGTAAAAGTGTATGCATGCACCATCTAGTGTATATGGTTGAGTGTGAGCAGCCTGCTTCATACACACACACATAAGAGTCTTTCTTTTAAATATGTCTAATAGTATATAATAAAACACTAAAGTCTATGCATCTAGTTCTTCTGAGCAATCTGATTGGTCAGTTTGGATTGGGTGTGATTGGTCAGTTTGGCTTTTGGCGACAAAAAAAGGAAATGCAAATGTGAAATGCACGTGTAGGGAAAACAGCATGAGAGGCATGCAGAGAGTAGCCTTCAAAGACACCAAGTATAAAAACGTACAGGTGTGTGTGTGTGTGTATGTATGTATATATATATATATATATATATATATACTAGCAAAATACCAGCTTAGCAGATGGCGAAGTACTGCTTTAAAATTTTTATTAAGAAGAAAATTAAACCTTTTTAAACTGAGGGGAAAATATACCAATAATTATTTGTTAAGGATCTCTTTGTATACCACATTGTGAGTTCGGCCCTCCAGTTGTAATATGACCAAGCTGTGCGCTGAGGTTACTCTTGAGCATGCAACGTACAGTTGGCCATGTGAACAGTAATCTTGTTTCAAATCTCAAAGCTTGGATTGCTGCTGTCATAATCGGTTTGAGTTTCACGGTTTGTTTCAATTACGACAGTATTTGTAGGACTTGTGTTGAAGAGACATTCGGCATCTATCAAGCGTTGTAAGTATACAACCGGTTTCATCGATAACTTCACATCCAGCTTTTGAGAGTTTAAACATTCATAAACATCAAAGTCTCCACTACTGAAATCGTCACCTGTGAATCTAAGATGTTTAAGAACCGCATTGGCGGTTGTCGAAAGGTGTAAAATATTTGGCCATTTCGGTACACTTGAAAGCGACAACCAAACAATTCAGCGGCAGCCATCATCTCACATGCAGATCCATAGGTGAAGGGCTTAAGCATTTCACTCTTATAGTGCTCCTGTGTAGTATTGTTATCTCCTGTACCGTCATCAGTCCACACCTTGAACCTGTCCCAGTCATTCAATACATAAGACACAATGTTCCTCCGGATATCAAGAGTGAGCCTGATATGGTCGTGCAATATGTAACAAAGAGAATGGAAAAGGTAGGTGCCTTCTTCGGGCATGGAAACCACTCGGTAATTGACAGTTCTCTTTGATCAATGGTGATCACCTCGATAGACATGTTAATGGGGGTATGGTTGGAATGATAAAGGAAATGTGTACCTGAACAATGTTAAGTCTAAAATACCTACACAATAACTAAAGTGTCGTAATAAATGAACAATAAAACAGCGGAGAAGCCGTGGATTAAATAAAAAGGCTGTAGTTATCAGCCGGGAGACGTGAATCCCGTGGCGAAGCAAGGAAGGGAAAGTAGAGACTGGAGCGATAGACGGCTTTATATAGGCAGGCAGCCAACAATGTGGGAGGCATTGGGATGGGGACCCAACGCCGCCTCACACGGTGACTGAGCAGCAGGCTATGGACGTATATATGTACGTAAGTAGGATTCAGTTAGCATTGGGAACCAACAGCGTACCAAATTTCTTGAAGATGGGCCCATAAGTAACAAAGACCATTGAAAAGTTCAATATGGCGGCCGACAGTGGCATCATACCACCACAATAAGTACGTACATTGGTTTCGGTTAGTGCAGAGAAGCCGCCTACCAAATTTCGTGAAGATGGGGCCATAAATAAGAAAGTTCAACATGGCGTACGTTGTTGACCGTTATGCGTAGAATTTCAAAATGAAACCTGCTTAACCTTTGTAAGTAACCTGTAAGGAATGAACCTGCCAAATTTCTGCCTTCTACCTACACGGGAACTTGGAGAATTAATGACATTGAAAACTTCAATATGGCGGCCGACAGTGGCATCATACCACTGAAATAAGTACGTACATCGGTTTTGGTTAGCGCAGGGAAGCCATGTACCAAATTTCGTGAATATGGGGCCATAAATAAGAAAGTTCAACATGGCGTACGTTGTTGACTGTTACGCGTAGAATTTCGAAATGAAACCTGTTAACTTTTGTAAGTAAGCTATAAGGAATGAGCCTGCCAAATTTCAGCCTTCTACCTACACGGGAAGTTGGAGAATTAGTGACGTTGGAAAGTTCAATATGGTGGCTGACAGTAGCGTCATACCACCTAAATAAGTACGTACATCGGTTTTGGTTAGCGCAGGGAAGCCACCTACCAAATTTCCTGACGATGGGGCCATAAATAAGAAAGTTCAACATGGCGTACGTTGTTGACCGTTATGCGTAGAATTTCAAAATGAAACCTGCTTAACCTTTGTAAGTAAGCTGTAAGGAATGAGCCTGCCAAATTTCTGCCTTCTACCTACACGGGAACTTGGAGAATTAATGACATTGAAAACTTCAATATGGCGGCCGACAGTGGCATCATACCACTGAAATAAGTATGTACATTGGTTTCGATTAGCGCAGGGAAGCCGCCTACCAAATTTCGTGAATATGGGGCCATAAATAAGAAAGTTCAACATGGCGTACGTTGTTGACTGTTACGCGTAGAATTTCGAAATGAAACCTGTTAACTTTTGTAAGTAAGCTATAAGGAATGAGCCTGCCAAATTTCAGCCTTCTACCTACACGGGAAATTGGAGAATTAGTGACGTTGGAAAGTTCAATATGGTGGCTGACAGTAGCGTCATACCACCGAAATAAGTACGTACATCGGTTTTGGCTAGTATGACGCCACTGTCGGCCGCCATATTGAAACTTTCCAACGTCACTAATTCTCCAACTTCCCATGTAGGTAGAAGGCTGACCCTCAAATAAGGCTGAATTACAACAATTCTGCAAAGATGAGTGGGCCAAAATTCCTCCAGAGCGCTGTAAAAGACTCATTGCAAGTTATCAAATGCTTGATTGCAGTTATTGCTGCTAAGGGTGGCCCAACCAGTTATTAGGTTCAGGGGGCAATTACTTTTTCACACAGGGCCATGTAGGTTTGGATTTTTTCTCCCTAAATAATAAAACCATCATTTAAAAACTGCATTTTGTGTTTACTTGTGTTATATTTGACTAATGGTTAAATGTGTTTGATGATCAGAAACATTTTGTGTGACAAACATGCAAAGGAATAAGAAATCAGGAAGGGGGCAAATAGTTTTTCACACCACTGTATATATATATATATATATATATATATATATATAAAGTTTATAGTGTATGTATGCTGCAAATGTGTTACATGCTTTGTGTTTTCTGTTCTTAATTATTGTCCCCTCTTCTTAGGAGACATGCAGATACAGTAAAATGTATTTGTACTGAATACATATAACATTAAACTTGACTTGAAAAGATGTATATTAGAAAAGGAAGAAATGAATGATTGAATGAATGAATGTATGTGAAACAATTGATACAAAAGCAAGAAAATGGAAGATGTTGAATGGTTTTCATTTACAAAACAAAACTTACTTCAATAAATTAATGGTTTTCAAAAAAACTTCATTAATTCCAGTGCACAATCAGCTGCTTTTTAAACATTATTCTTTTACTTAAGAATGCTTTAAAAAAATCAAGATACAAATAATGAATTTGAGTGCTTAGCAATTCAGTCTGTGTAGACTTGTGCAAACTGAAAAAGTAGGTTAATGCCACCTTCTCTTCTTGTCACTACCTAAGATTTTTTTTCTTAGTAATTTAAGGATGTCTGAATGCTTCAACAAACATTGGTCATTTATATTGACTGTCCATTAATTTACAGTTTGGTCAGCACAGCTCTTGTTAGGAATGTTTTTGACTCTCATGGCGCGGTGGCATTTAGAAATCACATTTATTAGCTTGTTAGGCTGAACTCTTTATTGTTCCCAGGGGGCAATTTAATGTAAGGAAAATCCATAAGCAAACAAACCACATAAACAAGTAAAAAATTACAATTGCTGAAAGGAAAGAACAGTAATCATTGGGCCAGCAAGTACTGTATATACAGTAGCCACTGCTATAATTAGAACTTATTTTTTTTAAGAATTGGTACTGTGACATTGCATAATCCAATTTTATAAATGAAAATATACACAAAACATGTCACATGAATGCAAGGCTGACCATAGGATTGTTACTTTTTTACATACTATAATTTGTCCGTATGTTTCAGCTGATTTTTAATCATCAGCGTTAGATTTATTAAGCAGTAGAAAAAACAAAAGCAAATTCAGCTTAAGACCAATTATTTTTTGTGACTAGTAAAAAATCATGATTGAAAATTGTTGCTCATATTTCTATAGGACTTATAGGTTTAATTTTTTAAATATTTGTTTCAAAGAGCAATCTAATATTTTAATAAAACATTACAATTGCATACTGTTTTATAAAGAATTGGAAAAAGCAATTAAAAGGATGACTATTATGTTGAAAAACATACATGTTATGGTAGCTGAGGCAGAGAATCTTAAATTGTCATATTTTTCAAGTAAATATATAAATAAGCACTTTATATTTCTAAACGATCTATAGAGTCATTGTGTACAGTACACTATTCTATGTTAAACATACTGGCTTTAATCTTTTGTGTAATAAGTGTCAATATTTTATGCAGAATTATTATGGGAATAGAAGGCTTTATCAGGCAATACTGCATTATTAACAGTTGAGATTTATTTTTAAATGAGTACAATAAAGAGTAGTAAGAATAATTATTGAAAAAGACTCCTTTGAAAATCTCAAAAAAAGTAATTTTGCAAACACATCAATCATTTATATTTCTTAACTGAAAATATACAATATCAAGCTAAAAACAGCTTATATGTCCATTACTCTTTGTTTAGATAGCAAATTATTTTAAAAATCATAAAAGCTATATATTGTCTTCATATCCTGGAGGTGGCAAATGATCAGGATCAGGCCCAGGTCGATTTCTGCCTATAGGAGCAAATGGATCAAAGCGAGCTCCTGGTGGAACAGAGCCTGGAGGAAGACCCCCCTGGGTACCTTGTGCAGGATCAAAGCCACCTTTTGGAAAACCGGAATGCAATGGATCAACTATCATTCCCCCTTCACATCCTCCAAAAGGATCCAGGTCAGCTCCTCCTGCTGCAAATGGATTTGGGTTATCAGACCTTATTGGATCTGAGTTCCGGGGTGAACCACGTGCAGAACTGGGATGTGCATCTTGATCAAATTGGGATCCACTGGACTTTCTGCGAGTTTTCCTAGAGCTACCTGTGGAATCTGCCCTTTTAGAAACAGTGGGTTGAACAACTAATTTTACTAGATTTTTCAGTTGTGCCATATTTTTGTAAACCCTGCCAAAATCCTGAAGATGTTCTATATCAATGTGCTCAGTCAGATTTATTGTCAAATTAGCAACTTGTTCAGATCTGGAGGTTAACATATTTATAATGAGACTTGTATCAACTAAAACTGCTTTTATGAGGATTTCGTTCTTTTCATCATCTGACTGATAGCGTAAAGTGTATAGTTCCTTGCTACTGTTCCAGTTTTCAGGCAGAAGCTCAGATTTCACATCTGTAGTCGTTGACCTGTCTCCTATACCCAAGCACCTAAAGTCAGCCTGCAACAATTCCCAGTGCACAAAGCACACTATGGCATCCTGTGGAGTGGTGATGTCATGGCGGACAGAGTGGTAGAGCACCTCCAGTCCTGCCATCTGTACCACAATGATTTGTTTATGCCTTCAGATTAAATGGAATCCCAGTATGCTGCCATCAAAAGAAAAGTACACAGACTCAAACAAAAGTCTGGAAATGCTATTCATCAAAAGACATGCAGTTTCATTCCTACCTCATGCAGCGCACTTAGCCAGAACATATGAGCCGAGTGACACACACAAGAGTGAACATTGATTCTTATACTGACCTTATTGATAAAAAAAAAACAAATCTCATGAGATAATGAAACCCAACCCACTTCTGAGGGGAGGAGATATCAAGAAAGAAGGTGGGTGGAGCAAAGAGAAGATGAGTGGGTGTGGCAGTTATGATTTTACCAATGAACTACAAGTGATTTGATCCAAGTAAAGAGAATTATGCTTAAAAAATACATATATATAATGTTAATTAGTGTAACATTTATAGTAAAAATGCATATTACAGGAGAGATACCCAGTGGAGATAATGCAGTTTATAATTAAGGTTAATATTTTAATTAGCAATGTATAATTCCAATGAATTTTTTTTAAATCCATCTTCTCAATCCGTTGATGTGATGGCTTTTACAGCACAAGTCTATTAGAAGAAACATATTGTCATTTACAAGTAATATGGACAGAAGCTTATTTTGTTCAAGGCAATTATTAATGTGTAATGAACCCTGCCAACCCTGTAATTAGTTTATGCAGGTTTAAAGATGTATTGATATTATAATGTTCTTCATTCACAATGAGAAGAGTCAACATCATGGCAAAAGTGGTTAGCAGTCAAGATGAACAAATCGACAAACTGAACTAGCAGGTAAAGCGTGGTTTGCCACTTTTGCACTTTTTTTTTTATGTCCTAACGTCTTATATTAGTGCAAAGCCTTCTGTGTACTTAGAAAAGGATGTTGCTTTGTTTTCAAAGCGTATGACAGTGCTAGCATATTTCATTTTTGCTACCTGTCAACCTTATGATATGGTTTTGGCTTTATGCGATTCATTAGTTCCTACCCGCTTTATCTTTCTGTTGTAGTATTTGACTGATCTGTAGGTGTATTATGCTGACATAAAACAATGTACTGCAGTTGTTTTTAATATAAAATAAATGAAGCAACCATTATAAAGGGTTAAATTTACAAGCACAATATTCATTACTTGATTACTTTAGTAAAGGATTTCTGAATGGCTTACTTATGTGAGCAATGTGAGTAAAATATTTCCAAATTGACAATTAACAAATGCCTAGGATTTCAACACTCTGGTAAGTTACCATTAACATTCTAAATGGCGTCACAAAAAAAGCCAACAACTTCTTCAGGAAATAAGACATGGCACAATAAATGTCCAAATTAGATTCCTTGACTTCAGAAACCAGAGGTCCAGAAACTTGCATAGAAAAGTCACAAACACGTTAATAAAATACACAACTCACAATACTTGTTGTTTTTATCCTCTTTGCACTTGTCCATCCCAGTCATGAATACTGATACCCCGGCAGAACAGGAGGATGCCAGGGCTGTGGGTACCCAGGACATAACAGTCAAATAATGTGAAAAGAACAGGTCTCACCCTGGTTTAGTGGGGTCAGATGTGTATTCTCAAATGAAAATACACATGTGGGAGAACTTGATAAAAAGTTTGTACTGAATAGTGGCAAAGTCTGGTGCTGAAAATGTTCTGCCCACAAGATTTCTCCATAAAAACCCATCTCCGGTTACCTGTATTCTATGCACTTTAAATATTAAGGGTTGCAGTGTCTAATTCCTCTTCATGTATTAGACAAAACTGTAAAATTATTGTGGAAGACTGAGAGAGAGAGAGAGAGAGAGAGAGAGAGAGAGAAACTGAACATGAAAGAAAATAGAAATTCAAGGTGACTAAACCTTAATGATGAATGTATATGATGTTTGACAAGTGCTTCTGTCTGCAATGATACCTTTCTGTCATTTTTAACATTGCATCACTGTACAGCATAACAACAGCAAACAGAATTTAGATAAATGTTGTGGTCTGTATATACTAAGTGTTAAAATGCTATGGCTATATTCTGACGTGGCTGCTGTGAAGCCTTGTCTGTGGGTCTACTGGAGTGAGTTGAGTAGTGTTAGGCTCATTTAATGATTTTGAGTGTTTTGAATATGTTTTCTGCTTCGGTGTTATGGCCCAGAATCACACTGCTCTTTTACTCTGACTTCCCTGTACTCATTCCATACTGTTCACGCACACTTCCCTGCTCCCTCTCCTCTGCACCTGTGCTGCAGCTGCCCCGTGTGACTCCTGCACTCCGTCACCAATGCCGAGCAGAACTTTCTAGTTCTGCCATTCCACAACTTTCCATACTCAAACCCGTCTCACGCACTTCTTCCACCCTTTTACTGGGACTTCCTCCTCTCGCTTAGATGTTTCACTTGTATAATATACTGTGCCTTCTGAAGCACAGTGCTTAGTAGCTGTTCAGCCACATGGCCCTCTGCATCTCCAGCCTGATCAATACATTATTATTGATATGTAATGTCTGTCTATTATAAAAAAAAAATCTTGGAAGGAAACGGTACGTGATTTTCTCGAAGACACTTTAACGTCCCGTGAGACAAGACAGTGAGACAAAAGGACAGCTGCTGCACAGGCTTTTAAATGATTGACACGCAAGCAGAGCACGCAGCTTGGCAGCAGCAGCAAGACAGCAAAACAGCAGCTGATCTGATCGCATCAACTTAGCGTGCATTCAGCCCCCCCTTCACAACGCGAGCGGCAGAGATATGAAGTGGCTGGTGCCCAGCACGCCCTGTGGGGGGGAAGGGGGTGAGCTAGGAGGGGGCATAACCCTCTAGCTAAAAAAAACACGAAAATGCCTTTCTGAGCAAAGCACTTCCTGAGGTGTTTGCCCCGCTGCTAACCCTAGATACATACAATATATATATATAAATGCAAGGGAAATGTATGTGCAGATTTATAAAAAGAGCCAAATATAAATTTCCGTTGCATTCACAATCAGCTACAACATTTAAGCCGCCTGTCAAATATTGGGGTGGTCCAATCTCATACCATCAGTGAGGAATGGACTCCACAAGACCTCTAAAGTTGTCCTGTGGTATCTGGTACCAAGACATTACAAGCAAATCCTTGAAGTCCTGTAAGTTGTGAGGTTGGACCTCCATGGATTGGACTTGTTCTTCTAGCACAACTCACAGATACTTGATCGGAAATCTGGAAAATTGTGAGGTCAAGTAAACACTCTGACATGTTCCTCAAACCATTCCTGAACATTTTTTGTAGTGTGGCATAGCACATTATGCTTTTGAAAGAAGCCACTGTCAACAAGGAATACTGTTAACACAAAGGCATGTACATGGTTGTCAACAATCTTTAGGTAAGGTGGTACATGGCAAAATAACATCCACATAAATTTCAGGACCCAAGGTTTCCCAGCAGAACATTGCCCAGAGTATCACACTGCCTCCACTGGCTTTCCTTCTTCCCGTAGTGTATCCTGCTGCTATCTCTTCATCAGGAAACCGATGCACACACACCCAGCCATCAACACAATCTTTAAGAAACCAAGATATATGAGACCATTCCACCTTCTTTCATCACTCTATGGTCCATTGCTGACACTTGTGCCCTTTGCAGGTGCTTTTGCTGGCAGAGAGGGGTCAGTATGGGTACTCTGACCAGTCTGTTGCTACGTAGCCCCAAAAACAGCAAACTTCGATGCACTGTGTGTTCTGACATCATTCTCTCATGGCTAGGGTTTTTCAGCAATTTGTGCTACAAGTACAGTAGCTCTACTGTGAGCCATATAGGCTAGCCTTTGCTCCTCACATGTCTCAAAGAGACTTGGACACATACAACCCTAATAATTGTCATTATTTGCACCACTTTTTTCAGGTACTAATGACTGCATACAACAAACACCCCACAAGACCTTCCTTTTTGAAGGTGCTCTGACCCAGTTGTCTAGCCATCATAATTTGGGCCTTGTCAAAGTCGTTCAGATCTTACACTTGCCCATTTTTCCTGCTTGCAACACATCACCTTCAAGAACATACTGTTCACTTACTGTCTAATACATCCCGCCCCTTGACAGGTGTCACAGTAACAAGATAATCATTGTTATTCACTTCACCTTTCGCTGGTTTTAATATTATGGCTGATTGGTGTATATAGAAGTAGTTCAGCTTGTAATGGAAATATGTGACTTTCTCTCTTTCAGAGAGGTTATACATCTGGCAAAATATGAAGGTAATTCTCTGTGTGTGTTTTGTTCTGTACAAAATTTTATCTGCTGACACAGGTATACAAAGATTAGAGAATTGAAGAATATGAAAGGAAAACAGGCTTGACTAGCATCACAGTGATAGATGTGTTAATGTTTCTACCTTTCAGCTCCATACTGGAGTAAATCCCAGTCGAGGCTTAGTTAGTATGTAGTTTGCACACTGGGGCTGGGGTATCTTGAATTTCAAGAGGAATTGGCATATGTTGTTTTTTTAACCAAGGTTTAGACAAAAATCATACTACTCTTCTGAAATCACTGCTGCCTTTTTTAACTTTGTCCTTCTGCCAAACTGTCAACGTTGTAAGGGCACAGAGCCATTGAATTGCTCCATTACCTGCCAATGATAAAGTGTATCTCTCTTTTTAAAAAAAGAGAACTACTTCTACCCAATTAGTTAAAGAGCAAGGCACACAGACAAGTGAATATTCAATCCGAGTGAAAATGTCATCCAATGAGTTGTTTCAGTGTTGAACAGCCAGCGGGCGAGTCCCATCATCAAGGAAGGAGAAGATAACATGGACATCGTTTAAGCTAGCAAATTTGAATCTCACAGAATTAAATCAATTAATTAAAACAGAAATGAGTGCAAAAACCCTACAGAAAATAACCTCTCAAATCAATGTTCTTGCAACAGAGTGAAGATTGTACAAATTGTAGCACTATGCAGGATTATATTTTTCACATGTTCAAAGGCCATGTGCTGTAACAGGCAGAAAGAATTTTAACAGTGACAAGACTTAGAGTGAACTGTAATTACGGATGTAGGATGATGTGGGTCAGAAAATTGCCTCTTGTCTTGTTTCACTCCAGTGTCAGAGGTTTGCCTTACTTTATAAGCTTGTCTGAATTTTAACTGCCATTGATATCTGCTCTTTCAATTTTGGGCATAATGTCATTATTGACACCTAGGAGGAAAATGAACAGTCCAATAAAAAAAACCTATTGTGACTGAACTCACAAGGAGAGCAGGTTGATTATCTGCAATAAATGGCTATGCCAAGATGTTATTTGCGTCTACAGTATGAGAAGGGCACAGAAAGGAGACAAGTGGTCATCTTCAGTTGTTATATAGATGGCAGAACTTTGCAGGTGCTGCTCTGGATTCCAAACAAGGATGACTGGTTTTGTAACATTTGCAATCTTCTTCTGCATCTTTTTACTGATTTAATGGATGTATGGTGTTTTTTGATCAAGTTACCTGTTACTTGTTAATACAGGAGGGCTGGTTTGAAATGTTTAATATGTTTTGTAATGCTGAGTTTCATTAGCAGAGCAGATCACTTAACCATCGACTTCTAGCACATCTCAAGGCAACTCAACACAGCCATATTTAACTTAACATCAAAATATTCTTATTATATAAGATTTAGGGCACAGATAGGGTGACTAGTAGGGGGCACTGCAGCACCCCAGACACAAGTCCCAGGTGCAAATGCAGTTTATTACAATCAAACATTATAAAGATAGCTTTACAATAATGGCACAACACAATTCTTTCTTTCTTTCTTTCTTTCTTTCTTTCTTTCTTTCTGGGCTTTGTTTATTCTGCACACCCAAATCCAGCTTGCCTGGATGAGGTCTATTGGTTTGTTTTATCTATGACCTGGGAGCACTTTTGGTGCATTGTCTGCTGGAAGCATTTCCATGTAAAATGACATTCCATTAAAATAGGGATTGTGAATCCCAGCAGCGCCCCTGGCAGCTCTCACCTAACCCCTTGGGACCTCAGATCCCAGTATGCCTTGCATATGCCCATGTGGTAATCCTAACCCAAGGTTGCTGCTGTCTAATGTATGAGCATGTAGTCAGAGCAGGTTAACTCCCCCCAATTCTACCATTATATTAGCCTCCCGTCCAGGTAAGGAACCCAAACCTATCCTGGCAGGGGCGCCTGTGTAAGTAATCATCTGGAAGGGAACATCCTTTCTTCCTGCTTTTTTTCTTCTCCTGCCTTTCTGGCCATGCAAAGAACTGGAACCTATCCCTGCAGAGATGACAGCCATTGCCTGCTGTCTGTTACGACAGATAGACAGATGGATAGATGCATGTAAATGTAACATTCATCCATGTAACTGTCTTTATCAGTATTGGATTCAGGCTTGTCCATCCAATGGCACATATGGTTTCTCATGCAAATAGTGAACCACTGTGCCACTGTTAAACATAAAACATTGACCAACCTGTTTAGTCCAAGACAGGGTTGAAGGCATACACATTTTATCTTAGATGCTTTGGACAAGAAGCAGAAAGCAAACCTTTAAGGGGCACAAGTACATCATAAGATCCACTCAAACATATTCCACTCACACATACTCACACATAATTGCAATTTCTTCCAACATACATTATAGGTCTAGGAGGAACACAGTAGTGCCCACAGAGAAAGGAAGAAATACAAAAGCCATATAGGTAGCAACCAGGCCTGTGAATCCAACTGAGAAAGCTGAATTGATGATGCAGCAGTACTAGCCATTGTGCCACCATGCCACCCGCCCCTGAAAACATATCAGCAAAGTGCAAACTATTTTAAGTGCTTTCAGTAAGTATAATGCCCTACCTAACTACAAATAACTAAGAAATGTAATTTTACCATAAATAACAGGAAAACCTATGTTGTAGCTATGCTTGCATATTAGTGTTAACATAAACAAACCATCAGAAAATACTATGTGAAGCAACCCAAGCATTTGCAAGGAAGCACCAGGTTTCATTAATGACGTGGTTACCAATCACCCACTTTCTGGCCTCTGGACTTCACTGCGTTGCAATGAATATAGTGACCTACAGGGTTACAATCAAGTGCCAATATTTACAATTCCACAGCTATTCATCTTGGGACATACCTTAATGAAACCACTTCACTTCTGTGGCAGCTGCTTAAAGGATGAAAGGAAGGATGATCTTCTTTAGTTACAAATTCAAAAAAAATGCAAATGATGTGTACAGATAAAAAAAAAATCTGTTTAATGACTTAGGCTGATTCAGTCACAAGCCATAAAATCTTTGTGAAAGTAATAATGCAAATAAATCAGTGTTCTAGTGTTATCTTAAAAATATCATACTTTAGTTACAATAAAAAATATTGTGCGTTTCATTTAGTGTTATGTGAAACCAATGGAAAATATTACAATAACTTGGAGGAAAATGCCACTGGAGGACTGTTCTCTTTTCAGTCAGAGGAGGAGGCAGGGAGGGTCGTCCTTCTTCTGAATGGGACCCTGGTCTGGACCAACTGTACAGTACATGAAGAAGTTGTTGCCAGGTTTCAGTTTTAATTAAAATATATTTATGGATCAGTTTTTCAGTATATGCAAACTAAAAGAAGGAGAAAAAAAGTGTGAAGTGTTTTTGCAACCTATTACACTTCTCCCTGTTGTTTTGGGGATTGGCTCTGGCAAAGCGTGACTCCTAGTAGATTGAACAGGTAATGAAAATGGATGGATGGATGGCCTGATGAAGTCTGAAGATTAATATGACACTCTGCACAGTATATTAGACTTCCATTAATCAGAACTTAAAAAAAGCTGACAGAAATGATCTATGTCATAGATTTCCATTATGCTTATATGTCACATAGTAAATTATTAATGGTGTACTGTATATTTGGATGTGGACCCTTGGCACTTCTGCATAATATGAGTGGAATCTAGAAAACAATGAAAGGTGTGACTAACAGAGAAGAAAGAGTAAAATAAATATACAAGATATACTTATATGTTGTGATGCATGGCAGATCTGGAACCCTTTAAGGCAGAAGAGCTGGGACCCCAATGAGGCTCCCCAGTAAATACATTTCAGTGCAGTCGAAACGGTCCTAAGAGACTCCAAGAAAGTGAGAACTGCACAGTATAATGCGAGTCTGAACAAGGCCAATGGTAAACAAAAGTGTAGCCCCCCCACAAAGGTGCAGTGGGGTGGTGCCAAGCATGTTTGACTATGTAAGTGTATTTTTTTATTTTTCTGGATATGCCTCTTAATGCTAGGCATTTTAAAGCAGTGAATAATTTCACTTATTTTAGTAGTCTTGTTTAATAGGTCATTTTCTTGTCAACACTGGCAATATCTTTAGGAAGATCTGAATCAATGCCTGTGGTGGGCTGGCGCCCTGCCTGGGGTTTGTTTCCTGCCTTGCGCCCTGTGTTGGCTGGGATTGGCTCCAGCAGACCCCCATGACCCTGTAGTTAGGATAGAGCGGGTTGGATAATGGATGGATGAATCAATGCACTCACAGAGATGTATGACAACATTGAACTTGCCCTGTACCCTGTTACTCTACAAAGGAATCAATGGTTTTGAATTCTACTGGGACCCCTTTTATGAGGTGATTTGGGTGGGATGACAAGGTTGTTTTACTCCTTTTAGTATTTGATCTGCTATTTTTTTCCAAAAATCAATTTTGGTACCTGTTGCTTTCATGTTCAAAATTTAACATCAGAATAACAATTCACAAAAAAATGACCTGTCCAGAATTCTATTCATATCTAGGATGCATACTTGGAGTCTAAGCTCAAGTCACATGACGTAAGCTGTGATAGTAAGCATGTTCTATAGTTGTATTTCAACTTGTTTTATGATTGTTTTCAGTTTAGCATTACAAATTTGAAGTCTGTTTATTTTAACTAATTTTGAGAAAGTCTATTTTCTTTAAGTTTTTGTTTTGCGGAGCTCCAAGTAGCATCTTGTGACCATCTTAGTTGTGTTTCTGGCATCCTGAGGATGTCATCAGTCAGTCAGTCATTTTCCAATCCACTATATCCTAACACAGGATCACGGGGGTCTGCTGGAGCCAATCCCAGCCAACACAGGGTGCAAGGCAGGAACAAACCCCAGGCAGGGCATACACACACACACACCAAGCACACACTAGGGACAATTTAGGATCGCCAATGCACCTAACCTGCATGTCTTTTGACTGTGGGAGGAAACCCACGCAGACACGGGGATAACATGCAGACTCCACGCAGGGAGGACCCAGGAAGCGAACCCAGGTCTTCTTACTGTGGGGCAGCAGCGCTACCACTGCGACACCGTGTTGCCATCCTGAGAAGGTAATGCTATAAATATGGCAACATCACGACTCTCGGTATTCCTCAGTGGATACACGTAATTCAGTTCCAATTTCAAATAGGCTCTAGCTCTAGGGTTGTGTTTATTTCATTTGCTGTTGACTTTCATTTTGGGTTTGCAATTTGGTTTTGGTAGGACGATCTTTTTCAGTAAAGGCCCCTGCCTGTCCTTGACTACGATTTTTGATCTGTGTGGTCATTTCTTGCTGCATCTTTTGCTCACCTTAATCCCAGGAAACTCTGTATCTCGTAACAGTCAGCATTGTCTGTATATTAAGTCAGAAAGAGAAACAATAATTCTCTGGCAGTATAAAAGAGCAACTTTCAAGAGCCTGTTATTATTTGTTACTGATTAATTTTATTTTATTTTATTTTTGGAATATTTTTTATTTATATTTACACCGTTAATAATTTTTGTTGTTTTCATAACAGCACTGTGTTGCCATTTTGTTTACCTTTTTCATGTGGCCATCACCTGTTTTGTGCAATTTTCTTGATTAGAACTGACATGTTGTCTATAACAATTGTTGCTGGTTGTGAGATGATGGCTGCAGCATGAACCATCAACACATCTCCTCTATAGCAGGTGACTAGGCACTCAGTAAGGTGTGCAAATTTTCAAATATGAAAGGGAAAACTCAACTAAAGTCCTACAATTAAACAAAAATATGTTAGGGAATTGTATGTTGTTTTTTTTTTGCTCACTCTCTGTGATTTCTCTCGTAGTTAATCTTGCTTTCAAGGGTAGCACTCTGGTAGACTGTTTTGTCTCCCCTGAAAGATGCAGCAAGCCCAAGCTGCTTAATTCACCTTCCAGTCCTTTTGTGGATGTTCTTTTGTCAAATAGGAACTTGACAGCAACCAACTTGGAGTAGTGGCAATAGGGACAAAACAAACTGCTCTGCCATCAAGCAAGAATTGCTGCAGATAGTCAGTGCAGACTCAACAATCCATTTATGAACGAACATTCAGAAGGGAACTGTATACTTAGATTTCTGGTGCAGAGCACCACAGAAAAGGCTCTTGCTAACAGCTATTCACAAATCAGCACAGTAACTATGGATGCAGAGCCACATACATCAGAATGTTGAGATATGGAAATACTGTATGTTATCTAGTCTGGTAAGTTACATTTCTGCTTTTACTCCCTTGATGTGAGGTAACGGGTACATTGTAAACCACTTGAAGCTTTAGGGTGCTGAGCAAGGTGCTGTTCAAGTGTGAAAAGATTCTTTGATGTTCTGGGGGTTGTTTCAGTTATGAGGCAATGGGTTGTTTGGTTGTGTAAACACTGCACTTCAGCCAAAAGGGCTGCATTGGGCTTCTGGGTGACACTGTGCTACCTTTTGTACTTCATCTCCATAGTCAACACAGAATTGCGACCCTGGTATTCTAAGGTGACAACAGTGTGTCATTGGCACAAAGAATACTCTGAAGCATTCCACAGATGCACAAAATCTGAAGCATTCCACAGATCCACAAATCCACATATTTAAATCCCATAGAAAAATCTGTGAGACTAAGTATTTGGAGCAATGAGTGTAACACTGGTGGAGCCATCCAACTAATGTGGCTGAACTACAGGATTTGGTCCTGGAAGAGTGAATAAAAATTGATGTCACCTACATCCGCAAACTGGTGCTGTCCATGACAGACAAAACTGCAGCTGTTCTTTGGTGCCCCAGAGGAGTTATACAGTCATGGCCGAAATTATCGGCACTCCTGGAATTTTCCCAGAAAATGCACCATTTCTCCCAGAAAACTGTTGCAGTTACAAATGTTTTGGTATACACATGTTTATTTCCTTTATGTGCATTGGAACAACACAAAAAAACTGAGAAAAAAAGCCAAATCTGACATCATTTCACACAAAACTCAAAAACCGGGCTGGACAAAATTATTGGCACTCTCGACTTAATATTTGGTTGCACGCACTTTGGAAAAAATAACTGCAATCAAGCGCTTCCTATAACCATCAACATGCTTGTTACACCTCTCAACTGGAATTTCCGACCACTCTTCTTTTGCAAACTGCTTAAGGTCTCTCAGATTTGAAGGGCACCTTCTCCTAACAGCAATTTTGAGATCTCTCCATAAGTGTTCATTTGGATTTAGATCCTAACTCATTGCTGGCCACTTCAGAACTCTCCAGCGCTTTGTCTTCAACCATTTCTGGGTGCTTTTAGGGGTATGTTTGAGGTCATTGTCCTGCTGGAACACCCATGACCTCTGACTCAGACCCAGCTTTCTGACACTGGGCCCTACATTGCACCCCCAATATCTTTTGGTAGTCTTCAGATTTCATGATGCCTTGCACACAGTCAAAGCATCCAGTGCCAGAGGCGGCAAAACATCCCCAAAACATCTTAGAACCTCCACCATGTTTGACTGTAGGTACTGTGTTCTTTTCTTTGTAGGCCTCATTCTGTTTTCTGTAAACAGTAGAATGATGAGCTTTACCAAAAAGCTCTACCTTCGTCTCATCTGTCCACAAGACGTTCACCCAGAAGGATTTTGGCTTCCTCAAGTGCATTTTGGCAAACTCCAGTTTGTCTTTTTTATGTTTCTGTGTCAGCAGTGGGGTCCTCCTGGCTCTCTTGCCATAGTGTTTCATTTCATTCAGATGTCAAACTGACACTGTTGCACCCTGAGTCTGCAGAACAGCTTGAATATGTTTTGAAGTTGATTGGGGCTGTTTATCTACCATTTGGACTATACTTCGTTGCAGTCTTTTATCAGTTTTTCTCTTCCGTCCATGTCCAGGGAGATTAGCTACAGTGCCATGTGTTGTGAACTTCTTGATTATGTTGCGCACAGTGGACAAAGGAACACGAAGATCTCTGGAGATGGACTTGTAGCCTTGAGATTGTTGATATTTTTCCACAATTTTTGTTCTCAACTCCTCAGAGAATTCTCTGCTCAACAGAAAGGTTCAGTCAACTTTTCTCCATTTTAACTGGCTTCAGGTGTGATTGCTATATTGCCAGCACCTGTTTCTTGCCACAGGTGAGTTCAAACGAGCATCATATGCTTGAAATAAAACAATTTCCCCACAATTTTGAAAAGGTGCCAATCATTTTGTCTGGCCCATTTTTGGAGCTCTGTGTAACGTGATGTCAGATTTGGCTTTTCTTCTCTGTTTTTTTGTGTTGTTCCAATGCACATAAAGGAAATAAACGTGTATATCAAAACATTTGTAATTGCAACAATTTTCTGGCAGAAATGGTGCATTTTCTGGGAAAATCCCAGGGATGCCGATAATTTCGGCCATGACTATATGTAATTAGATAAGATATAGCTGGGAAGACCAGTTTTTCTGTGTGGTGAGTTTATGATCCCATTATCTCCTCATCTTCCACAATTATGTGAGAAATTACATAAGCGACTATAAAATGTATCCTTACCTTGAGAAAAATAGTACCAGGAATATACGATAAAATGATTATGTCCCTTTTGTTGTCACAAACTTGCATTGGAAACACGGAAGACAAGTTTTCTTTTATCGAAATTCAAAAAGGACGTATTTAGTACATTTTTATGCTCTTATTTTCTGTTGGAGCCCCATAGTATTCATTGCAAAATGCCAGAACTGGATATGTATATATATTTTTTTAATTTATAGGAAACGTTTAACTTTAGAACACAGTTTCATGTGGTAAATACATATATATTGTACCATGTTTGTTAAGATATAACTTTAACTTGAAAAATACCAAACATATCCCTTAACAAAATTCAGAGCCTATTTTATGTGCAGGCCTGGATTTACTAAAGTGCCTCTGAGGTTATTCTAAGTAAAATATTTTGCACAATAAATATTTCTCTTTTGGTACTCTTATATGGTCTGTGTCATACAACACTAATCCATACAGTACTTAATAAATCAAAGCATTTTATTTTGTGTGATTTAATTCAGTGAGCCACAAAATCTATACTAATAAAAGGCAAAGCCTTCACTGACTGACTGACTCACTGATTCACTCACTCACTCACTCATCACTAATTCTCCAACTTTCCGTGTAGGTAGAAGGCTGAAATTTGGCAGGCTCATTCCTTACAGCTTACTTACAAAAGTTGGGCAGGTTTCATTTCGAAATTCTATGCATAATGGTCATAACTGGAACCTATTTTTGCCCATATACTGTAATAGACTGCAGCTCAATGGCCGTGGGAGGCGGAGTTGCGTGTCGCGTCATCACGCCTCCCACGTAATTGAGTGCCTGCCCATATAAGGTCAATATTCGCGGGTGAAGGACTGTCCTTATACAAACGATCTTCGATGCATGTACTCCGAGCGGCTTATGTGAACTGACTGTGAACGCAGTACACATACAAGCATATTCATAAGTGCAGCTACTGCGGAAACAAAGCACACGGTGGAAAAAGTCAATGTCGTCAATATTCGCGGGTGAAGGACTGTGCTTATGCAAACAACCTTCGATGCATGTGCTCCAAGCGGCTCACGTGAACTGACTGTCAACGCAGTACGCATACAAGCATATTTATAAGTGCAGCTATTGCAGAAACAAAGCACACGGTGGAAAAAGTCAATGTCCAGCTAAAGGAAGACAGTGTAAAAAAAACCCATGCATGCAGTGTGTGATGTCTCAGATAAGAGTACCGATGGGTAGTGAATGAAACCTGTTATCTTTACAACGGTTGACAGACACAGAATGTAACTTGAACACAACACATCCTCCAAATACAAACCTGATTGAAAGAAATAATGATAATCAAATCCTTGATGACAGCAACACTCATAACAGTCACAAAATAATTACATTTACAATCATGTTATGTTATTTTTAAAATGTTCCATTTTTTTTTCATCACTACTTCTCCGCTGCAAATCGTGGGTATTTTGCTATATATATAAATATATATATATGTTTAGATGTATGTGTGTGTGTGTATACATATATATATATATATATGACAGCATATATATATGCCAGCAACACTCATGACAATGACAAAACAATTACATCATTGTTACGTTATTTTTAAAATGTTTCCTTTTCTTTTTCATTTCTTCTTTAACACACTACTTCTCTGCTGCGAAGCACAGGCATTTTGCTAGTTAACAATATATGAGAATACAGGAAATGAAATACACTGCCAAGAAAATGTATAATGCAAACTAAAAATGTATATAATTCTGCACTTTAACAAATTAAAACAAGTCTTTTTTATTTTTATTTATTCCGTTTTTTTACTGTTTCAATTTTTTAATGTTTTGGGATTAATGGGCATTTCTACAAAAATATGTCTTTTTTATTTGAAGTTTCACAAAAAGCATCTATATATATAATTCACTAAGACAGAGAGCCACGCCCGCCAACTCTAAGACCATGAGATACGCTCGACAGAGCCCCGCCCACCAACTGTAACTAAGGGCAAGCAAGACAGAGCGCACATAAGACAGAGAGCCACGCCCACCAACTCACAAAGCCCCGCCCACCAACTCTAAGACCAAGGGATACGTATAACAGAGCCCCGCCCACCATCTCTAATCCTACTTCCATGTCCACCGTCGCTCGCGATCAAACAGCAATAATTAGCAAACAAACAAAGATAACTGGCAGTAACATTGCAAAATTCACAACTGGTATGCCAGTTTGAAAAGATTTTTGTTTTGAGGGTAGTTTTAAAATGTGTTATTGAATCGACCTGATGTATATGAGAGAGAAGAGAATTCCTGAGTTGAGGAGCACTATGAGAGACGCTCGAGCTCACATAGCACAGAGTTTGATGTATTGTACAGAAAGTACAGCTACAGATGAGAAAGAGTGAGCGAGACGAGTGTCAGTCTGTAGGAGATCAGTGAGGTTGTGGAGAGCTTTAAATGTTAAGAGCGGTATTTAGTATTGTATTCTGTAATTAACAGGGAGCCAGTGAAGTTGAGAGAGAATAGGTGTAGTATGTTCAGTGGATTTAGAACAGCAGGTTATTATCCTGGCAGCAGAATTTTGAATAAATTTTAAGCGATGGATAAGTTTTTGTGGGATGACAGATAGAATACCATTACAGTAATCTATACGTGAGGTGACTCGGGCATTAACCAATACTTTAGTATTGTGTTGTGTAAGAACAGGACAAAGTCTAGAAAGGTTTCGGAAATGGAAGAAAGCAGTCTGAGTCACAGCCTTTGCTCAATACTTTGTTGATGCACCTTTGGCAGCAATTACAGCCTAAAGTCTTTTTGAATATGATGCCACAAGTTTGGCACAGCTATCCTTGGCCAGTTTCGCCCATTCCTCTTTGCAGAATCTCTCAAGCTCCATCAGGTTGGATGGGAAGTGTCAGCGCACAGCCATTTTAAGATCTCACCAGAGATGTTCAATTGGATTTAAGTCTGGGCTCTGTCTGGGCCTCTCAAGGACATTCACAGAGTTGTCCTGAAGCCACTCCTTTGATATCTTGGCTGTGTGCTTAGGGTTGTTGTCCTGCTGAAAGATGAACCGTCGCCCCAGTCTGAGGTCAAGAGCGCTCTGGAGCAGGTTTTCATCCAGGATGTCTCTGTACATTGCCGCAGTCATCTTTCCCTTTATCCTGACTAGTCACCCAGTTCCTGCCACTGAAAAACATCCCCACAGCATGATGCTGCCACCACTATGCTTCACTGTAGGGATGGCATTGGCCTGGTGATGAGCGGTGCCTGGTTTCCTCCAAACGTGATGCCTGGCATTCACACCAAAGAGTTCAATCTTTGTCTCATCAGAACAGAGAATTTTGTTTCTCATGGTCTGAGAGTCCTTCAGGTGCGGGCTGCCATGTGCCTTTTACTAAGGAGTGGCTTCCGTCTGGCCACTCTACTATACAGGCCAGATTGGTGGATTGCTGCAGAGATGGATGTCCTTCTGGAAGGCTCTCCTCTCTCCACAGAGAACCTCTGGAGCTCTGACAGAGTTGGTCACCTTCCTGACTAAGGCCCTTCTCCCCTGATCGCTCAGTTTAGATGGCCGGCCAGCTCTAGGAAGAGTCCTGGTGGTTTCGAACTTCTTCCACTTACAGATGATGAAGGCCACTGTGCTCATTAGGACCTTCAAAGCAGCAGAAATATTTCTGTAACCTTCCCCAGATTTGTGCCTCGAGACAATCCTGTCTCGGAGGTCTACAGACAATTCCTTTGATTTTATGCTTGGTTTGTGCTCTGACATGAACTGTCAACTGTGGGACCTTATATAGACAGATGTGTGCCTTTCCAAATAATGTCCAATCACCTGAATTTACCACAGGTGGACTCCAATTAAGCTGCAGAAACATCTCAAGGATGATCAGGGGAAACAAGATGCACCTGAGCTCAAGTTTGAGCTTCATGGCAAAGGCTGTGAATACTTATGTACATGTGATTTCTCAGTTTGTTTTATTTTTAATAAAGTAAACTCAAGTAAACTTTTTTCACGTTGTCATTATGGGGTGTTGTGTGTAGAATTCTGAGGAAAAAAATTAATTTAATCCATTTTGGAATAAGGCTGTAACATAACAAAATGTGGAAAAAGTGATGCGCTGTGAATACTTTCTGGATGCACTGTATGTCTATGTTTTCCGTAGCCTGCTACAGGAAGGTACTCTCTCGACCATTGGCGTTGGTTTCGCTCCTTGCTATTTTCGTTATACTGCGACGGTGGTTTCCTAAGCCTTTGTTATACTGAATTCCTTTCTCACCAATTTTCCATTCCTGTTCTTACACCGCCATATGCTATGGTGGGCTTCAGCTAGTTTTCAATAATATCTTAAAATGTTACTTTTTTTGGTCACATTTATTCTATTTTCTTGCAGAGCACAGTGAGCTCCATCAATTTTCAAGACAAATTCATCTAATTAAGGGCACAACACGTCAAAAGACAGCATGGAAGATACCAGACAGCATTTAGAACCAATAACAAATGTCCCAAAGATCATCAGCATTGCAATGAGTCAGACAATAAGCATTAATATCATAGGCTGAATAAGTAAAAGTCAGTTTTAGAAAACACAAGCAGGGAGATACTGATGAGTCAGGATTTGAATATCAGGACCAAAGGAGCTTTATAGACAGGTTTTGAAGAGGTGCCCCAAAGGTGAAGGAGAATTAGTAATGTCATAAACTATAATGAGCAAATCAGGGTAAGCAGCCCTTTCAGTTACAGGAAGACTTTTTAAGTAAATAGCCGTAGCTAGACAAAAGGTCTTCTGTACAGTTTTAAACATTAAGGGGACGATCCAAAGTTATTTTTGTGATTTGTTCATTCTGTCTTTCATGATTTATTTTCATTTACATGCACAATGGTGCACTTTTTTTTTTCAAAGCTTATGTTTGATTTAATTTCATTTCCTGTACCTAGCCATCATCTGTGAGGAGTCTTCATGTCCTCCCTCCATCTACATAAAAAAAAACAATTGTCCTGTCATATATTAGTACAGTAAACTCACATCTATAATAATAGATAGCTCAACTAATGCAAATCTGTTTTGGTGAACATCAAAGCTAAATCTGCTTGTTACCTCTTAACGTGTCAATTACAATTTTAAATAATTTTTAAATTAGGCAGATATTACCTGCTTGCTTCAGCTCTCTAACTGGAATTTTAAACTAATTATGCAACAGCATGTTATTTCTTGTACATAGACAGATTTTGCATGACGTAATTTTGTTAAAACAGTAAGTCTGTCTTGACCTGATATAAGAAAAATCCTTGCATCTCTCTTGTCTTTCTAAAATGAGGTGTGCATACAAAAACACTTTTCTACAGTTTTTTTTTCCCTTTTTCTTGTTTATGTTTACAGGAGTTACTTTACTTAAACTACCTCCCCATTAAGGGCTGCTTCCTGTCTGACACTCAATTTTGCTGTTTTAGATTCTAACCGCCCATGACCCCAAACTGGGTAGATGGCTGCAAAAACATTGAAGGAAGAATAATTTTCTTAATGTGTCTCTTTTACATTTATACTGACAGTTTCAGGATCTTCTGGAGGTATGAAAAATCAAGCTAGAAATAAAGGTTTATGAGGACACTCTATTGAAAAGGTCAAACATTTCTTCTACCTTGGAGGCCTAATCAGAAAAGACTCTAAATGACACCAAGAACTAAAAATATGGATAGAAATAGAAAAGTAGACATTTTACAAAAAATGTAAGTGTTGCAGAGGAGGTCTAAATAGCAGTCTGAAGAAAAGTCATTGGTGTCAACCATACTACATTTATGGGACAAAATATATGCAATGAGGAAGACAGACATCAAAGGACTGAAGCATCCGGGTTATGGTCCATTCATTGAATCCATTTAATCTGCATGTGTTATAGTTTTCCTGATGAAAGAATTTTAGGCAGTTTTTTTTTTTTAATTTTGCTTTCTAGTTAATTTTTTGGATTTGGTGACAGTGTTACTGACATGCCGATTCTGATTTTTTTTTTCTTCTTCTAGTCCTTACACTTCACATCTGCTAATAGGTTTCTTTTTAGCTGAATGAAACCTGGGGCTGGAATTTGTCTTAAATGGCACAATGCAATATAAAAATTCTTAAGTTATGATAAGTTAATATCTAATATACTGTATCCAATAAGAAAAAAATAGTATATTTCACTTAAATCTTTTGTGGTTGTGAAAATGACACTCAACACTTGGTGGAATTCATACTAATATGTGCTAAAATATTGGGGCAACATCTAGTGGTTTTGCTTTCAAGAACTTGTCACTGAAGCATTAACATTGTGCTTTCACAGAAAAAAATGATTTATTAAACTTTCCTGCATTGACAAAACATGTTGAACACTTTTACTTCTCAAATACTCATAAAAGTGCAGATTTAATTACTAAAAAGGTATAAAAATCCTGCAGTGCTCTCAACCAACACCTTTCTATTTTTTTTAAATGCCTGTGGCCTTGTTTCTTTTTCTTTTTCTTCTCTTGTTTATTGTGGCTCAGACCAGACTTATACTTCACATGAAGACAAACATTCCAGACCAGGATTGCATAAAGTACTTGCAGTTGCATGAAAGCATTGCAAACAAATGTAATGAGTGATTTTAGTTGAGCTTTCTGTAATACAAAATTCTTTTAAACTTTGATCTATAACAAAAAGAAAGACGTAAAGCATGGGTTTTTCAATTTTCTCTATGATTACATCATTTAGTGCACAATTGCAATATAAAATTTTGTATAAATCAGCCTTCTAACACATATGGACAGCTGAAGGGGAAGAGATAGAGGCAGACTAAATTGTAGCCATGGTTTCCCAGACTCATTTATAAAATATTGCATGAATTTTAGTATGAAAATATGCATATATAAAAAAATCAGATTTATAAACCTGGCATATGCACATTTCTACACTGATTTGTCCTTTATAAATCTCGATCACCTTGTAAAACATCCATATATGGAACATGCTAATCAGCCTTATACATATGCAATCACATGGCTGCAGAACTTCATTGGCTAGTAGAGTAGGCCTCCACTTGACACATCGAGACAACACTACTGGCATTCAAGAAGATGAGGCTGAACTCTACAACTAAGAGTGCCAGATTATAGGTGGCATTACAGAGCCTTTGCATTCTGGGGGTCAGAGAAGGGTGTAAGGTGTCAGCGTCTGACCAGGTAGCTGCAATTACCTGGCACATGTAATGAAATTCATGGTCTTGTCCAAATTCCCATATCTTAGACAGCTCAAGGAAAAGCAACAAAATTCCTGATACTTTTCCTTAGTGTATCAGTCATACATCACAGCAGAAAATATTCCAGAACCATACTATGTTGATTTTACCTCATCTCCAGTCAATACAAAAGAGAGTCAAATAAATTTATCTACTGATCTGGTTTGAGCATCTATCTCTGGGACATAAAATATTTAATTTATGATTCTTGTTTCAACTTTTCGACACTATTAAGCAGTGGCTGCACGTGGGTTTGTCAGTTGAATACAGAGTTATAATCCTGTTTATTTTCTAAATACTGTCAGTTGCATAAAATTAAGATTACATGATTGTTTGTAGATATAGGAAGGAAAGTTAAAGAAGGCAAGAAACTATGGAATGATTGTTGGAGATTATCAAGTGGGGCAGGCTGATTTCTTGCTGGAACAGAATTAATCTCCATTAGTTCTCTTGGCCTTCCACACCAACCTCTTAATTCATCCCAGATTTCTGTTTCTTTAGCCAAAATTGTTCCAGTGGATCAAGCCATCCTGTCAGGACAACAGATGGCTTGCATTTCTGCAGATATTGTATTTTCATTTAAGCATCAGGAGCTATTTGGGCCTTCAAAGCTGGCATCCAATTTTCCCACTGTAGTTAGGCTTTCTGGGGAGACTGCAGGAACTAATAGATCTTTTGAAAAATATGACATAATTGCAGATTTTATCCGCTCTGGATTAATATTCTCTTCCTCAATTTCGTCCTGCTCAGCTTTCTTAAAAGAGGTGAAAATAATAGCTGACTTTATTATCTTCCGCAGTTCTTCTATATTCTTGTAGACTTTGTTAAAATTGTGAAGGTGATTTGGATTTACAAACTCCAACAGCTCAAGTGTCAAGTCAGGAACTTCTTTTTGCCTTAGTGCTGCTAAATTAATCAGACGATCCTCTTCCATGATGGCTCTCATGAGAAGGATGTTTTTGCATTTATGGGACTGATAACGTAGGGTGTATGTGTTTTTTCCTTTGTTCCAGTTGACTGGCAATAATTCAGATCTCTTGTCCTTAATCCCTGGTTTTTCTCCATTCCCAAGACACTTATACCCAGCCTTCACCAGCTCCCAATGCACAAAACATACCAGAGCATCTTGTGGGGTGGCAATGTCATTGATGACATAGTTGTAGAGCACCTCTAGACCTGCCATCTTCAATATGA
This sequence comes from Polypterus senegalus, assembly GCF_016835505.1. Taxonomy (NCBI): domain Eukaryota; kingdom Metazoa; phylum Chordata; class Cladistia; order Polypteriformes; family Polypteridae; genus Polypterus; species Polypterus senegalus. Next base: position 83,526,989 of record NC_053166.1, on the reverse strand, counting down.
TGACGATGATTGCACACTGTGGAGTGAAAGGGGAGAAACATCTGCAACTGAGATGTCTTAACTGTGCATTCACCCTGGAAAGAATGCAAATGCCAACTGACAAAAAAGAGCTGTGCTGTGCATATTTGAATTATTATGAGTCATGTGAGAATTAGCCCCTCCCATTGCTTAGGGAAGCATTTCTATAGGACAAAGGAGGTGGAGAAAGGAGCAGTCAGCTTGGAGGACTTGGAGGTTCAATTTATGAATGTGGCACAAGTTTAAGAGATGATTTGCCATCTTTTTATTGTTCTGTAAGCCCCTTTCATGCAAATGCGCCATTTAGAAGCATTTTTCTTTCACATCTCTAGTTAACTTAGAGAAGAAAGGCAAAAAACTGTCTAATCTATGTTGTAGGCAGAGGTGTAAAATAATAAAATACAACTGCTTCATTATTTAAGTACATTTTTAAACTAATTGTACTTAAGTAAATTTCATTTAGGGCTACTTTTGCTTTTACCCCGCTACATTTTTAGTGCTTACTGCTTAGTTCACTGCATTTTCAAGCAAATCGTCTTTACTCATTGCACAGACCAAAGTATTATAAATGTATAAAAGAGACTGATCAGGTGTGTTGTTCACTTATTGCAGCGTTGCTCAGATACGGCCAGTAGAATGCCATATATCATTCAAAAATAAAAGCGCAATGGCTCTCCTTTCAGTGCTGATTTGGTAGGTTGTTCCCAGCTTCCTGCACACTACTGAGACATGAAAAGTGAATGTGCTCTCTCCCTTTGGTTGTATTTGAAAACCACACCTAAAGACAGCTCTGCTTTAAATTTAATGTGAGAGCTAATAAAACTTTCCTTCAACCAGAGATAAGTATTTTTGTTGCTACACTATGGAATCTTTCTGTCTGTTTATCTAACTTGAAGATATATTTACCTTACTGATGATATGTTGTCGCAATAGCAGTCCTGTTTAGTATAAAAGGAACTACAGGCTCAGACATATGATATATGTACTGGTTCGAAGAGCCGATTGAGTGAACCTACCATCTTTGGGATTATCACTGAACATCTCTAAGTCAGTATCCTTCTTAAACATGGCGAAATACGCCTGGTGGTGGATCACTCTTTCTAATTGATAATGGCTTTGATAGGTTCTTGCAGTAACTAATAAAGTGCAACTAGCTCTTCACTTGTGATGACTGTCCTAAACAGTTCCCCAAACAGATGTTACTTGATTGTGTTGAGCTCGTTTGTAAAGTTTCTTTCAATACAACCATCTGCTAAGCAAGCAAATGTAAATTATTGGCTCATGTGTCAATGAAGGATGCAGCTATCTACGAGGAATAATGTGAATCACAGGACACATTGATCATAGATACTTTGAATAAATAAAACCTTTTCCTTCTCATTTTATAGGCAAAAAATGACTATTTTTCATTTTTACTACTTGATGCTTATGACAAGCTATTATAAACATTTCAAACAGAGCCTAAAAAATGTATATAGTACATGAGGGTTTTACAGTGGCATTGATTTTCAAATTTTTTTCAGATTCCATTATGGGTATTGTCTGTGTGGAGTTCTGTGTGCATCTATGTAGGTTTTTATCTAATTTCACTAGTTTTACTCCGCTATCCGAAAGTATAAATTTTATGTTAATTGGCAATTTTAAAGTATCCCAGTGTGAGCGAGTAAGTAATTACAGTAAGTGAGTGGGGGTGTGAGCAGGAGTGTACTCTGTGATGATCTGGCATCACATTCCGTTTTGGTTTGTCTCCTGTGCCCAATGATGTCAAGATAGTGTCAGGACCCAAAAACCCTGAACTAAGTTTGGTGTAATGCATAAATTAATTTATATGTATATGTGAGTGTGGGTGAATTAACATCCCTTTTTATTCACGCAGAATAAAACATTAAGACAGTCAGACATAGAAAGTCCTCCAAATCATGCATCTAATGAAATTCTTCATTTTTCACAGAAATTCCATTAAAAGGTTACAATATTTATTATAATTTCACAGAGTTGAGTGTAATAACAACACTAAATGAACCGTATCTACATGTACTTTTTAGATTTTTGCTTTTGTTTTTTCATAAACAGTTTATGAGAGGAGCACAGACCTCAGTCATTAAAGGAGACATTTAACCATAATGGCAGATCTGTGCCCTCAGTATAAATAAGCCTGTACTGTCGGAACAGATTACTTTGATATTATGTCATCCAGTCGCTATAGCTGCATACTTTATATATCAGAATTTAAGATTAATCTAAATTCTGATACTGTATATAAATTCATAATACAAATTACTTTGTAACATCATTTGTTGCATTTGAATGCTTACAAATACACAAACATTAAACAATTTTAGAGTTCCTTTATACTAATAACATGTAGTAGCACTCCAGAGGTATCTGACAGCTTTGCAAAGTTCTCATTGATTTCATAAAGTGCTGGGTCCTACTTGTGTGTACTCTGGTGAACATTAAGACTAAGGCCGTTGATAGAAACCCTCCTGCAGTGGGTCACACGTATCAAGTGCCTTTGGATGAACCTGCTTTCACAGTCTGTGTGTTCCTAGGAATGACCTTTTGATCACTCTCAAGAGACGGGCTGCTTCACGGTGGGCTTTATTATCACATATGCACTAACAACATGGGTATGCAGAGCTGCATGTTGTATCTGGATATCCTTCTTCCCACATATTGTATTTAAATAGAATGCGATGTGATATTTCAGAAGACACTGATTTCTAAACTAGATAAGAACTTGTGCTATATTGGATTTTAGTTTTCTTCAATGCAACCCTAACTGGGTTTCTTTCATATGACTGGCACTCTTGGCACAGGTTGCTTTCCATGCCCTACACTCCACAGAGACAAAATAACAAATGTGTTACATAAATGTGTTAGAGATGGGCTCTTTTATTTTGGTGACATGACACACTTTTGTTTCAGTGGATAAGTGGTTAAGTGAACTTAGTCTGTTCCAAAATGCACACTCATAGTTAAAAGTCAGGGTCCTCACTTAAACAGATAAAGTTGTATAAAATGGACATTTGGGGAACTGAGGGATACCAATTATATTAAGAGCAGGTGTGGTCATTGATTTAACAAAGCAATTAACATCCTGTCATTGTGCTTAAGATTATGTACTGTAGAAAAAGGCTGGGCAGACTCAATATGTTAACTCGCAGAGGAAATTTCACTGACTTTGAGGTGATGGTTGAGACATGTTAGAAAGAAATCTTTTAGAGGAAAAGACTGCTCAATTTACAGATATTTCGCAAGAAACTATGGCTGTGGTGTTAGTAGCATTGAAGCCAGAAAGAATGAATATCAGTCTTGGTTAACTGGGGAGAAAGTAGAAAGACAATCCTTGCCCATGATGCATGTGCATTGGCTGAAAATAAAAGGAAGAACAAGAAAAGCTGCCTTGACTCATTTCCCTATACGAACAAAGCATTTCCTCAAGTCCAGACAAGTCCAAGTCACAGAGGCAGTGTATTTACCTCTTATTACCCCCAAAGCTGGGTCAAGTAGTAGAAGGTCAGATAACTCCATATGGCATACACTACAAAGGAAATGTATCGCCCCAATATGCTTTTTCCATTTTGAAGGGTTACTTTGGCCCAGAAGTACACATTTTGAGGGTATGATATACCTTTATCAATAAATACCAAGTTGTCTGATGTGACCATATTTCTGTGATGCTACTGGGACCTTCCGTGATAACAAATGACATTGTATGGTCAGTGAAAGAGCATGTCAACAATGTAAACCATATGCTATGGTCATTGTAGTCACTAGATTTCAACCTGTTTGGGCACTTACTGGAAATAATGGCATGGCACTCGAGAGGTGATTTTTCATCACAACCTCCAAAACACCAAATGATCAAATTCTGATAAAAGTGTTTTTTCCAACCAGTACAGATTCATACATCCCATAGTGATTGCTCTTGCTGGCCCTTCATAATATTAGGACATGTGTCCTTTACTTTGTCAGTTACTGGTAATTCATTGTTCAAAGTCCATTTCTTCTACCTGTAAAACTGAACATTGTCACTGAAATTCTGAAATTCCTTTAACCTTACTATGAGAGAAATTAAATCTCTTCAGATTTACTTTAAGCGTTTTCTTGAGCTATCTGGAATGAACATAAGAAAGATGGTTGTATAAATAGAAAGCTGTAAGATTGTGTAGATTTGTAGTATGGGCTGGTCTTTCTTTCTTTCTTTTTTTTTTAACCACTACTTCCCAATAACCACCCATCCATTTTTAAAATAATAAAAGCAAGGTTCATAATTCAAGCTATATAATTCTTTCTGAAGCAAAACATTAATTATTAAAGGTTTCAAGTATGCATGCAGATCACGTTGACTTTCCCCTTCAAAAAATGTGTTTCCTTTTCTATCAGAATTTCAAATTTGGTGCTCAGCATTTCTAGGTCACATTTACTTTAATGCAGGAGAGAATGTGATAACTGCAATGGTGTGACATGTTATGTACGTCTCAAGGTATCTGACACACTAAATTAATCTTCAATTTGAAACAAGATTACCTTGGTTAATGGATACCTCTCCCTGTTACTGAAGACGATGGAACCAAATTAATTTATCCAGCTGGCTGACAGTCAAACGTAGAGTTTTATTTGATCCCCCTATTTTTATCTGTTAATCAGCTCAGTTCACAGCGGTAGTTTTCTGTGGAAAATAAATTAGCCCCCTTTCGGGGGGTAGACCTTTGTTGAAAAATTTTTGGGGTGTTGGAAAAATTCTTGAAAAAAGTGCAATCAAGCTCCAAAATACAACATGCCAATAATTTTTAAGAAAATGAATAGCTTGATGCTGTATTTATCTCAGGCTTCTAGTTGTCCTTTATAAGGAGGTGCATTCTCTGATAAAGTTGTCCTGTTTCAGGATAGTATGGTTTCTTCTCTCTCCACTGCAGGCACATTTGACCTAAAAGGCTCATACTGTAACCTTGTGGTAATTAGACCACGTTAAATTAAATTTGATTAGGTTGCAGCTGATGAAATACAGTATGCATGCCATAAAACAGAGTTCATGTACAGGATTTGAGATGGGGCAGCAATGAAGAGCCTGATCTCTGATTGTTTTAGAATGATTTCCTTGGAAAATGTAAGCTGACATTAAAGGGTAGCCGAAAATAACAGTCAAATACCTCTTGTCGCTGGATTCACTATCACAAAGATCGTAAAGCACTGCAGAGGGTGGTGAAGGAGGCACAGAATATTACCGGCACCCTGCTGCCATCTATTCAGGCTGTACAAAATACTCGCTGCCTTATAAAAGCAAACACGATAATTAAAGACCTCAGCCATCTCACTGTAGAGAACTACTGGCACTCTTTCACTAGATTCAAGGACTGTTTCTATGCACAGATTGTAAGATTGCTGAACAGTCAATTATAAGAATGCTATGAATACTTTTGATTTATTTTTTTATATTTTGTATGGTATTTTTGGAAACTGCTCGGAGTAGTCATGTTAATAAGAATTTGATTGTACTATGTATGTACACATGACAATAAACTTGACTTGACATTGATTCATATTATGAACTTCTTAACTCAAGAGCTTATTGGATATTCTTCTTCATCTTTTCACACTTCTGTGGTGGTTTGATGTTCTTGATCAGTCTTCTCAAAACAGTTCAGTCCTCGCCAACAAAGCCCTTTTCCTTCAGACCTTCTTTTACTTTATTTATCCACCTCTGCTTTGGCTTCCCTCACTTTCTCTCCCGCTGTACTTCCATTCCCATCACTTTTTTACCCACATATTCATTGTCTCTCCTCATCACATTTCCATACCACTTCAACCTACTTTCCTTTACTTTTTTTGATATCTCTTCCACTTTGTTGTTCCTGTGATTGTCTCATTTCTTATTCTGTCCTTTTTTTTGTAACTCCACACATCAATGTCAACATTCTCATTTTTGCCATATCTAACTTCTTCTCCTGCACTCTCTTTACTGCTCATGTCTCAGTTCCATACATCATTGCTGGTCATACCACTGTCTTAAAAATATTACCTTTAACCTTCACCATAATTTTTCGATAACACAGTACTCCTGACACGTTCTTAAACTTCTTCCATCAACACTGCAGTGTATGGGTTATCTTTGCATTTAGTTTTCCACCTCAGGCTACCACTGATTTTAGATATTTAAATTGTCCCGAGCCTAGATAAATAGAAAGGATTAGCGTCAGGAAGGGCATCTGGCTGTAAAACTTTAGCCAAACCGTAATGTCAGAATCAATCCAATCAGCTTCAGAAAGATTTATGAGAACTTCAGCATTTATTCACTGAACAAAGTATAATAGTCATAATGTCAGCCAAAACAGATACCACACAGAAATGAGACCTTTTATTGTTTTCATGCCTGCAAGCTTCTGACTTAATAAAAAAAAAACAAAAGCAGAGTTCCTACAGAACGGCAGTAAATGAACCCTGGTCCTTGAGGCACAACTGATGGAATGCCATTCTGATCTCAGCTTTATATTTAAATGTCTTTTCAGTTGGTTTACATGGCTGTTTCACAGTTCCAAAGTCCTGGGTTTGAATCCCAGGAAAGGCACTGTTTGTCTGTGTAAACTTTGTACAATCTGTGATAATATTTGTGAGACTGTGTCCTGTGATGGATTGGATATTCTTCCAGAGGTGGTTCCTGCCCTGCACCTTTTGGTTTCAGAATACATTTTGGGCAGCATGACTCTGGAATTTGATAATTGATGGATTGATGAAACAAAGCATTTCCCTTTTTAGGAATAAAAAGCAAATAGGGGCTAGGTCTGCTCTTGACTATCATGACCTACAACTGCCTGAAGAAGATATGATGTTAAATTCTTATCTTCCTCATTGAGCTGTTTGGAATATAATATTAAAACATATTATTTAGAAGCCTTCTTCCCACAATTATCACAGCATATTCTTGCAGGAAATAAATATTTTATCACCTTTTTAAAGAGTCATCCCACAAAGAGGCAAACTGTTCCTGATATTTAAATGATTTGGTTTGTATAAAACATGCTTGTTAATACAGTTGGCCTACATTTATCTTTTTTTACTGTCGCTTTTACCTAATGTGATTTACACATCATGTATTTATTCAATCGTAGAAGAGGCAGGTTAAGTGACTTGCCGAGAGCCACAAAGTGGGCCAGTGTGGGGAACTGAACTGGCTGCCCTGCAACTAAAATGGGTCAAGGCAGATACAAGAAATGGATGACCAGATGGCAGCACAGTTCTGCTGCCTCATACATGTGAAATCCCAAGTTGAAATTCCGTGAGGAGAAAATCTGTGAGGATTTTTGTGTATTCTCCCAGGGTATATGTCGGTTTCTTTCCAGCTGCTACAGTTTTTCCTCCTAAGATTACAAAGACATTCATGTCATCTTACTTTGAGGTTCCATTGGTCCCAAATGGGAGAACATGAGCTCATGCAAGAATGAGCCCTGCCATCAACTGGTGCCCATTGCTGCTGAGTGAGGCTCCTGCACCTAAAGGACTAGACAGTTCAGGTGTACTTGAGGATGGGTGGATTTTCATTACAAAAAACAGCATTTTATTTCCTATTTTTATAATTAGTAAAATTCAAACTCAAACACTATACACTGCATTCTCATAGAAATTGCATAAGATTTGTATACTTTGTGGTTCAAGATATAATTTTATCTTGATACATCTGGGATTGAAATATTAGGAATTGTAAAAAGGTTTCGGTCTTTTCACTTATTGCAGAAAATGTAATGGATAGGTCACTTTATTTATTGTGTTTAAGCTACAGTTCTGCCAACACAATGGCCATCTGCAGATGGGATCAGATTCTCCCATAAGATGGAAAATACACATGCGTGAAAGTCTTACAAATGAACGCTGCCTGATGTTCTTGAAAATAAAGACCTTAAAGCTATTAAGGAGATAAAAGAATGATCAGGCATATGGCAGTTATTTCCCATTGTCGATGTTAAAACAGGAGTGAAGCTGCCATTTTTTTTTGTGAATTACTTCACCCAGTAGCCACAAGGCAGAAACCTCAGAATGCTTTCAGTGAGAGCACATGGAACTGAGGTTGGTTCTGTTTGAGGGTGGGTGGGTGGAATGAAACGTTTAGAGATGTTTAGAAAGTAGGCAGGAGCACAATTAAAGAAACAGTTCTAAACTGTTTATAGCATACGACTTACTTTAAAGACAGGTAACAGAACAAATTTTAAAATATTTGACATGTTTTGCCTTATGTATATCCTCAGCATTCCTCTTGCTCCTTTCCTTTGTACTCTCCTGTGTCTCCCTGTGCTGCTTCTCTCGATCATGTTCCTGTAAAGCCTGCTTCTTAGACTCTGTGCTTTTGACTTGAGTTGTTCGCCTCCTGTCTGTTTTTTGACTACCACCAATGATAGATGGGCCTCCATTACCTGCTATGAAAACATCATTCATATTCTTGCAAATACTTCACATCTTTCAAGGCGAGTCTCAGTGTTCTTCCTAGGCCTTTCCTTAGTTTTCCTTTGTGTCTCAGCCTGTCTTGCCCAATGCTTCCTGTCGCAATCACATTTGACGGAGCAACCAAAGTAAAACTGACTAATCGGATCAAAGCCGAACTGTCCACTTAGATTGCTTGGTGGTATTGGACACACACACATACACACACACCCTGACAGTAGTGTTTTATTATGTAGTAGATGACCTCTGTGTCATTTCATAGCAGTATTGTTGCATATGTAATTATTTTTGCTACTAATTGTGGTGTTCTTATAAAGCAGTATATGTGTTTAATGATGGATTGACTGATATGACACAGTGCTTATGGGCTCTAAGACTACATTACTGTCTACATTAAGTCATCAGTGTGTTTTTGCATAACCTTCAGCTGACTGATACCCTTATTAGAGTGCGTACCTGTAGAAATAACCTCCATGGTCTCTGGACGCTTTTCAGTAACTATTAAAAATTAACAGTCCACTGACTTTATCAAAGCTCGCCCAGTTCATATTCTGTAAACCTACCTAATATTAGAGAATGTTCTGTAGGGAATGAGGTTTTCTTCTTGTCACATTTTTTTTTCACAAGGCTTGTTTGTTTCTGCTTATTTATGTATCAAGCACTGACAAGTGATTTACTTAAAAATCTTTTCAGAATGTTTTGTTTCATTTGTTTGGTAGTTTTCATCTTGGATGCTTGGCTTTTTATTGCAAGCTCTTTCTTCACAAAAGTTGAAGGAGATAAAACTACTGTCAGAGACGAAATGATTAATTTGATTAATGTGCAGAAAGGATCAATGTGTTCCCTGGTACTTATTTCAGTATTACCCTAGCAGGTACTTTAATAAATGCAGTTATTTCTTCTGGTAAATATTCACAGTGTGTTCTGCTTGGTGTGACACTGATATTTAATTTATAGAGTATCCATCCATCCATCTATCTATCTATCTATCCATCCATCCTTGTTAGACATATGGACAGGAGTCAGTGTGGCTCACATGTGTGATTGTTATAGTGTTTCCAGTGAGAAATAACAATATAACATTATAAAACTCTTATTTAAACCTCTGTACAGCAAAGGTATTCCTACAGGGATGGAAGCTTGCTCATACACATAATACATAATATTTTTTTAATAAGCTTTTATTTATTTTTTTTTTTGTAGCCGTCCCATTTCCTTTAAGCCATCGTCTTACAATGAAAGAAGTGTTTGACTGCGAGGGAAAGCCACGGGTTGACCTCCTAAAGGCTCATCTGACAAAAGAGGGTCGTGTTGAGGAAGCAGTGGCCCTGAGAATAATCAATGAAGGTGCTGCCATCCTTCGCCAAGAAAAAACTATGCTGGACATTGAGGCTCCTGTAACAGGTAAGTCCATTTTCAGAAGCTAATGTGTTTTTTTTTTTGTGTGTTGACATTAATAAGCTGCTTCTTCCTTGTGTGAATGCCATTTTTATTCAATTACCATCTAAACCTAAATTATATGTGTAACTGTAATTAAAACTGAAACCTTCTGAGACTTCTCAGTCTCAGTTATCTTTCAAGTGTATCAAGCAGTAGCAAATAAATTAATCATAGATGTAAATACATTTTCACTTACCAGCATCTACAGATTGATTATATGGAGAAACATGATGAACTTTACTAACAGTATTGTAGTATTTTAGCCCGAGTTTGTTACATGTTGACCAACGTTCATGCACCCTATGTTTAGTGCATATACATGTGTGAAAATATGTACACCCTATCCACTTAAGCATGATTATGAGTGATGCCTGCACAGTCTATCAACTCTAGGTACTCCAACTAGGAACTCACAAGCTTTGGCTTAAACAGACCAGATAAGTCTTCTCTACACACTGGAGGCTGGTACACCTTACCTATGTCCACTTAGTATGTGCTGCTCACTATTGAAGACTTTTTTAATGAGACACATAAGTGTGCAAAGATTGTCGCGAGACCATAAAAAGATCAGGAGGTGATAAATGCAGATATACTCATATTCAAGACCTGGGAGTTTGTAAACATAAGGCAACCAAGAAACCAGAGGGCAAAATAAGAATCAAAAGTGAGGGCTAAAAGGAAAATCATAACCAAAAATAACATCTGATACTAGGGCCTACTTGGTGAAAAAGCTAGACATTTCAAGACATTGTTTATCCTCTGAAGGATAGAGTATAATGTGACTGCTACCATATTTACAATATCACGTCCTTGATTTATCAAAGCCACAGTCACAAATAAAACTTCATCAAAACAAATTGAATCTAAAAATAAACCATAGAAACTGAATACTGCTAATATAAAAATATAATCAGTCAAAATACACATACAGAACACATTCATTATCACAGTGGGAAAGAAGCAGCAATCTACCCATACCAGGTGCCCTGTGTTTATTTTATTACTTCAATCACCCATGATGTGCAAACAAAGTATAATAGTTTTAAAACAAAGCAGAATATATTAAAATATATGAATATTAGAAAAAAGCAATGAATAATATAGAAATATAAATTAATATATTGCTTTGTTGAGTATCAAAATCTGGATGTAAAGCCCCCGTGGCCATCCAAAGGCTTCACACCAGCAAATAAAAAGGAGGATGCTTTTAATAATGATATGAAAGCTGAAGAACTGCACAAGGAATAGTATCTGCATGAGGAAGTGTCCTTAAAGGCAGTTTGTTGAAATTTGTAAGCCAAGCTGACACATGGATGATATCTCCCTGCTCTAGCTGAATGGAGTTTCTTTCTGCCACCATGAGGCTGTTTGTTCTTTATGCCTATATTTCTGTGGTGTTTTGGAACCCTTGATGTTTTCTTCTGGTAATTGGCTAATCGTTTTATTGTTTGATAGCTTTACTTAGCATTTCGTCTTATATTTTTTACAAAATCTGTTTATGTTCACTCCATTGTCTTGCCTAGAACTAGAATGAATTAGGAGGCTGGGAGAAATCTGTGAGGATAGAAGATATAACATGGTCAAAAATCCAAGCCAAAATTCTAAATCAGAGATCTAATCTATCTTTCACCTAAGCCAATACAGAAACCAAAGTTTGTTGTCAAAAGTCAAAGCCTAAGATCAGTATAATGAAAGTATACAGTATGCAAAGTACTGAAAGTATAGAAACACTTCCAGCATCATCACACTGAGCACTGGAGTGCCGCAGGGCTGCGTGCTTAGTCCACTGCTCTTCACCCTGCTGACTCACGACTGCACAGCCACGCACAACACCAACCACATCATCAAGTTTGCGGATGATACGACGGTGCTGGGACTGATAAGCAGGGATGATGAAACAGCATACAGAGATGAGATGGAACGGCTGTCTGCATGGTGTGAAAACAACAATCTATCTCTCAATGTCAACAAGACAAAAGAGATAATCATGGACTTCAGAAAATCACATCCTGCCCACATCCCACTCAGCATCACCAGTTTAGATGTGGAGACTGTTAGGAGTACCAGGTCCCTCAATGTGCACATAACTGAGGAACTTGCGTGGATGCATAACACCTCTTCACTAGTCAAGAAAGCCCAGCAAAGACTATACTTCCTGAGGCAGCTGAACCGAGCAAGTCTCCCCCCTTCCATCCTCACCACGTACTACAGAGGCACCATTAAGAGTGTTTTGACCAGCTGCATCACTGTCTAATATGGCAACTGCAACATATCCGATGGCAACTGCAACATTTCCGACCGCAAGTGCCTGCAAAGGATAGTGAAGATAGCAGAGAACATTATTAGGGTGCCTCTCCTTTCACTACAGGAAATATTTTACAAATGCAGTGTCCGCAAGGCCTGCAGCATTGTGCAGGAACCCTTACACCCCTCACATGGACTTTTCACACTTCTGCCATCCAAGAGAAGATACTGCAGCATCAGAGCCAGATCTGCCAGGCTGCAGGATAGTTTTTACCCCCAAGCTGTCAGACTCCTTAACACCATGCTGCCCCCTGGGATCTTCCACACTGCTTTAACCACCTCTAAAAACAGAACTTTTATGCATGCAAGCCACTTTCCTGCAAAGACTAGTGTGCATATAAAAAAGAACTGAAAATCTCATACTGACCTCTAATTATTTTGACATACAGTACTTGATATCCTTCTGCTGTGAAACATTCTGACCTATCATTGTTTACACATGTCTTAAACAACTACTTTCATACACTAATAATTTCTGGAGAGCAGTGGAAGCAGCCTGAAGAAGAGAAAGGCAGTGTGAGAAAGGCCTGGACTTTGAGGTGAAGTGGGTTGTGTACACTTTATTAATTGTAAATAGTTGTAAATAAACGTGTGGTGGTGATTAAGAACATGTCTACCTGTCTGTGTCCGGGGCATAGTCCACAGTATCTAGATTGCAAATACCATACATTGCATCAATGTTCATATTGCTTACTACACATCAATATTGCTGCTACTTCTTTGTCTTGTCTTTCCACAATGTCTTGTCTATGTTTTAATTTTAAATTTAAATTTTAATTCTATTTTTAATAATTTTTAATTTATTATTTGCACTTCATGTTGTTACACTGTGGACCCTGAACTTCGCAATTACGTCTATCTGTATACTTGTATATGACTGAGAAGTCAATAAAGTTCGCTTTGACTTTTGAATTGAAATTCATCCATTAATTCTCAGGTTTTATCTGTAATCTCAGATGGCCTGGATCAGTCTGGCCATCTGGTCAGTCTGATGCAGACTTCTTAGACACAATACATACATAAATCAAGAAATATGCTGAGCTATGCTTAATGAGTAAAGTATTCTGTGAGTATGAATAGCAAAGTAAAAGTTCAGGTTCATATACAGTTCATCATAGTATTGAGTTGCTAATAAAATTTTAACTTCAATACCGCAACCAGCTTTTAGACATCAATACCGGTACCAAAACGGTTCTTAGATGCTTAGTTCCCCTGGCTCTCACACACACATAACTTCCTGCTGCTACTTACACATGTACCTGCCTACTTTGTCACACTCATAACAAGGAGATTGGTGGTCCCTCTAAGTTTCCAGCACATTATATAAAGATATTGTTTCATAGAGTGTTGTCTCTCAAAGTGATTTGAGCACAAAGATTGTCATATATTATATTGGAGAGCTTGGGGTTAGATTGGCCTTGGAGATCTAATCACTCTACACACAACATCAATGTGCCTGCATGCAACAACTTACTTCTTAGTACTGAAATTAGCATAAAGCTTGTGTAGTACCATTTTAAAATTTGTATAGTTTGGTATACTGGTATTCAGCACAACACTAGTTCATCACAGCAAGTCTAAAGATTATGTAGCTGAGGCAGACTGCAGCTTGCTTTTAAATACAGTACATGTAGTTCCAAAGCTACAAAGAGAACATTGGTAATTTTTTTTAAAGAAAGCTGGAGTGGATTTGAGGTTATATATTAGTAAAGGTGCAGGCAAGTGTTGAGGGTAGATAATGCCACAAGCTGTTTATGTAACAAAACAAAGACAAAATCCCATGGTTTTGTTTTTTAACAAAAGCTAGTCACAACTTATATATTTAATTTTGCAAATATAACAAGTAACAGTAATATAATTCTCTATTTCACAAAATTGCACTTACAAGCATGGATCAGATTAACTGATAAAAAAGATACTTTTCTATGTCAATCCAACCAATCCCTAAACAGATTAAATGTATAAGTATAGAACACTGCATTCAAGTGTGACATTTGAAAGCATAAATTGTACATTTCAGTTGTTCCCAGTGCTCCTGAACAGTATCTGCCCCCTTCATGAACCTGTAGTGAGAAAATAGGTTTGGAAAACAGATACACATGCATCAGAATTTCAGGTATTGATATAAATTGTATATTCTCTTCCAAAGTGACCAGTCTCTGTGTGACGTACTAGTAACAAATTAAAATCATGCTGGGCACCTAGTAAAATATTCCTTAAATAAAGACTAGCAGTTGTAATACCTTGAGAGTATGCCTGATTTGTTTGGATGTATAGCATGTAGTTGACAAATTACCAATGCAAGTAACAGTAAACCTCATCTAATTCTTTTTGCCAAAAAAACAATTTTATTATATTATTATTACTGTAAAATAGCAATTATAGAGAAGTATAGAGAATTGTAATCCAGTTATTAAAATACTTCAAAATCCATAGAAGTCAACAACTACAAAATAAAAATGCCACCTAGCTAACAAGTACATTTTCTACATCCAGTAACTTAACCACAAGCAGGCATTAGTGAGCTTAGAGAAATGGATTATGTTGAACAGCCCTCAGGGGTTGTGTTGGTATTTACCCTTTATGTAGTCTATTTAGTCTGGACAGATTAATTTAGCAAATGCTGGATCTACTGAACAATCTTTATAAATCAGCTTTATCTCACAGTTTAGAAGAGATATGGGTCTAAAGCTGCAGTACAACAAATTGCATTATCCTTTGTATTATTAAAACCTAAACAGATAAGGGCTATCACTGGGTTATACAAGATTGTACAGCTTTAGGTAATGCTACTTGCTATGTCCTACAAAAAAGTAATAATGTGACTATTGTAAAACACAGGAACACATCAGAAAGAGATGGAGCATATAGGTGAACCCCCTATATTGTGATGTACAAAAACAGAATCAAAAGGGTCAGAAAAAAAGATGCAAGCCTTCTTCAGACTGCCCAAGATGGGGAGGATGCTTGTTATCATGGCTTATAACCGGACGGGGTGGGTTCAGGAGGTCGTAAACCGAATGTGACGTCAAGGATGGAAAAACCATTAGTCATCTTTCCTGCAGAGGGAGGAATATAGAAGGCATGAGTGCCACCCTCTGAATTGGAGTGTAATAATTACTGAAAGAGCCCTGAGGCTCACATATGTAATATATATTATATATAGATATAGATAGATATAAATATATAGATACAGATATATGTTGTAAAATAGGCCAATTTTTATATTATGAGTTCAAGTGGCAGTAAGACGAGTTTCCTGCCGGATGAACACGTAAGTAATGTCAAAGATGTAGTAGCTGTCAATCTTCCATTTTGCAGAGGGAGGGGAAAAGAAGGCATTAGGACACTGTGCCAACCCCTGGTCTGATGTAATTAAAATCACCAAAGCCCTTAAATTGTCTCCCATGCTCCAGTGCATGATTAATATGTGAATGTGTGTGTGTGTGTGTATATACAGTATGTTGTGAAAATAACCAGCCTCAAGACAGGAAAAACATTTTTAGGGCAGTCACCCATATATTGTCCCTGGTGGCAAAATGGGTAAATGAAAGAGCACTATGTGCATCGTCTAGTTCCAGACTGAACTGCCTTAGTGTTCCAAACATGGTGGCTTTAAAGGCCAGGACTGGAAGTGACATGGTGGAACTGTGGGCACCGGAACCAGAGGTGATGTCTTCAAGGTTGAATTAGGCAGGTTTTCCCATGTTTGGTCTGTAGAGATAACAGAAGAAGGTTTAGTGCTCCCCACCACCCCCTGGCCTGGCAATGCCTTCCCTTCACCCATATAGCTTCCTCCTACTCGCACGTGTGTGACAATGTATACATAATATGTTGTAGTTTGCCTGTGCTGTTTGTTTTGGTTGAATATTTGTTATACAGTATGTGTAACCAGTTTTTTGTACATTCTGCTCCATTTAAATTTTTTATTTCTTTTTTTATAGTGTGACAAGTGAAGTTTTGTAATAGTTCATTTTGCCTTTAAGAGATGCTTTGCTTTCCAAATTTTGCACAGATTTACCAAAGCTGGAAGAGAGCATTTGGGAGTTTTATGCAAATTTTACAATTTTTGTAATTTTCCTCCTGGCTTTTTGTATGCAAAAAGATAGGAGTTACATGCCTAGTGTTAGAGTAAGTGGGCTGTTAGATTTGTAGTTAAAATCTGTTTGTAAGTTGACAAGAGATTAAGAAGTTGTGCTTGGATGAATTTTGACTATACTTGTTTGACTCCCTGGTTGTTCATTTACAGTATAAACAATTTGTAATAGAGACAAGTTTCTCCAAGTTCATTTTAGCTACTTTCCTGCACAAGCACTATTGTTAAATTACTGGGTGGGCATTGTTTCTGGAAAATATTCATGTTACTCATTTATAAGTTCTTCTTATTCAATAATAAAGCCTTCATCTATAATTTGTGGAAGTTTATTGAGTGCAGAAAAAGGCAGAAAAAATATTTTACTTTATATATTACTTTATTTTGGGCATTTACTATAGATATATAATAGTATACAGGTGGTCCTCGGGTTACAATGTCACGACATTTCAAGTTTACAACACTCACTCCCATAAAAACTTTTTAAAAATTGAGACGTGAGAAGGAATACAGGTATAAAGATTTTTTTTACACTCTTTTTTCTGTTACTACAGTACGGTGTACAGTACAGTATATGTATGTCCTTTTCCTTTTTCTGTGGCTTAGTTGTGTTTTTATGTTCTAGATTATGATTTTGCAAATGTGTTAGAATAAGTAAGTGACATAGGCTAGGGTATGTTTCGACTTACACCAAAATTCGGGTTACATCACTGTTGTAGGAATGGAACTGTGTTGTAACCTGAGGACCCCCTGCAGTAAGTTATCATTGTTATTAATACAATAGTGAATGAAATAGTTAATTTAGTACATTATACAGTACATCGAATGCTGTTCATAAATGTTTTTATTTTTTAGCATTCCAACTAAGTATGATATGCCTCATTAGGATATTAAATATTTTCTCTTAATTTTTATTGCACAAAAGTTAATATACAAATAGCATAGATTGCAGACTAAAGTATGGCTAAAGGAAATAATTTTACAGCAGGCATATTAAAAGATCAAGAGTTTAATTGAAAAGAAGACTTGACTAGTGCTACCCACACAAGGTTTTAAACACTAAAGTGTACAATTTAAAAAGTTCATGTGAAGCACATTTCTCTCATGAGACATCCCTCTGGATGGCTGGCACCTGCTACATATATATACAACATGTGGTCACATATTCAAATTCTGCAACATGATACCCAAAACTACTTTATAAATCTCTCCTTAAATTTGATTCTAAAAATGCTTGATCATTCTTCTTCAGTGCTGCAGGTGTGGATATCAGGGGCAAAATGAACATCAGGTGAACAGAAGGCCAAAAGTCCCTAACACCTCAAATATGGATGAAAAGGGTCCTTGAGAGGTTAGTGTAGGCATTTGGGCATCTCACGTGGATAAGATCTTAAGTTAAATGAGGTCTACTACTTAGTTCTGTATGCAAGGATTTAGAAAGTTTGCCAAAATGGGGTTGTACAGCTCTGACAGCAATGAAACAGAACAGGAAGTAGTATGACTTGCTTATCTGGGAGAGGAGGATAGGCTCTAAAAGGCCATCATTAGTTCATTGATATGTTATAGTTATACTGGCAAAAGGCATCACTTAATGGCACTCAAAAACTTTATAATGTTATCACTGCTCATAGTATAAGTAAGACAGGTCAAACCACCCTCTATCACCACTTAGTTTTTTGGGTCAAAATGTGTTATCGTCATCTAAAATATTTATTTTTGTTATATAATCTCTACATATAATGCAATAAAACATCTGGGCCCTCATGCAGAACACCTTGCAAAGAATTCATACTAAAACATGGCATACAGACAAAACTAAAAACGTGCATATGCACAGAAATATTCAGATGCAAAAAACTGGATGTAAGCAAAGTTTTAAGCACTTTCCCTTTATAGATCCCAATCAACATGATTGTAACGTACATGCACAAACCTATATCTCCACCCCATCTTGCACAGCGTGGCGGTGGCACTCAGAAGTTTGAGTTCATAAAGTTGCACAGTGCTCAAAATAAAAAAGAAGTAATCAGATATCAAAGACGACACAGACAAGCAAGTCTAAGCCCATGGTCTGAGTGTCATAGGGCCACAGAGAAAAAGAAAAAAAAATAGTACAGTGAAGAAAAAAAAGGTCTATATCGAGATTAAAGTCAAAATTTCGATTTTAACCTCAATTTCCACTTTAATCATAGGTTTATTTGGTCTTTACAGTAGAACGTTGTAAACTTCATCTTAAAATTGATGTTTAATTTAATAGTTTCCCAAACCACATTGTAACAAAAGTAGCATGTTAAATACTTTGCATTCTAAGTGTTCTCCGACACAGTCATTAATCGCTACATGCTTCTTAAGCGGACTTTCTCTTACACTGACAGAAGCGCACAGACAGGGATTTCCACACAGAACACATTACATTCATGATATAGGTCTCTGGACATTTTAGAATACTAAGATGTATACTTGATATCATTTTCATGATGAAATGCCTGGTGTCCCTTGCAAGGATTATTTCTGCCTCACACATGATGCTTGTTGGGACAGGTGTTCTTATTCTGGCTGGAATAATGCATAACAAATATTTTTCAATGTTTCTTAATATTTCTGAACACTCAGTATTCTACATTTATCTAGTTCAGCTAGTTTTACTATAACAAAGACAATTATTGTGTGCTTATTGGTCATGTGGGGAATGAAAATGGAAGGATATGAACTGGGGTTTATTAATTTGGTACATTACATAAAGACACCACGGTTGCA
Organism: Polypterus senegalus; assembly: GCF_016835505.1. Classification (NCBI taxonomy): domain Eukaryota; kingdom Metazoa; phylum Chordata; class Cladistia; order Polypteriformes; family Polypteridae; genus Polypterus; species Polypterus senegalus. Next base: position 83,507,941 of record NC_053166.1, on the reverse strand, counting down.
ATAAAGAAGAACATCCAATAAACATCCATTAAATTCCCAGGACACCTTGCCACGATATCTCTAAAAAGTGATTGCAAAAGCAGCTGTACGTTCAATTCAGAGAACATTTTATGAACAATTAGTGTCTGCAATAAATATAAAACTTAGACCGTTGATTCTTCAAAATTTTTAAAGAGCACTGAAAAATCTTTGTTATACATGTTTAAATACTCTGTCCATTCAGAAACGATGCCAGTCCCAGCAAGCATCAAGTGCAAAGCAGGAATAATCCCAAGATGGGGCACCAGCTCATCATGGGTTGAATATAAACACACACATACTGTGCACTAGTAGTATTAATTTAGCATCACCAAATTCCATAACCCACATGCCTTTGGAAGGAAACTGAAACACACAGAGGAAACTTACTAGGAAAAGATACAAACTTCAGGCAGGGGATACCCAGGGTGTAACACCCTTACTGAGAGGCAGCAGCGCTTCTGCCGTACCACCGTACCTCCTGTATGTTTAATTATTAACAGTATACATTATTTAAATGAAGTTAACAATTTATCTGTAAAATGTGATATACACACTTTAATGCATTTCATCATAAAAATGATATCAGCTATACATCGTAGTATTCTAACAGCACACAGGTCCAAGAGGATAGCTCATGGAAATCTAAATCGACTTAGAAGCCAGTCATCATCATGGGACAAGTATCATTACAGAATGATTCCAGTCAAGTCTCTTAAATTTGTAAACGATATACAATTAATTTTGGTGTATAATGGATGCAAATATGAAAAAGAGAGGGAAACCACATAGAAACAGCAGTACTGCATTGATGTTGGATGCTGCCCATTTACAAAACTAAGTAGAAATATGTGTTTGCAGGGTCTGAAGCTGTCATGAAAATATGTGTAGCTTTGTGCAAAGTTTAGTTTTTATACATCTCAGTGTGAGAGTGTAAATGGGCTTATGCAACATTTTTGTGTCTACGCATCATTTGCACATGAGACCGCAGGTGTCTGTACCCAGACATGATGTGGTGTAGCACCCATAGAATACAGATGCTACAATGTCTGATGAATAGTGGAAACAAGAAACACAGATGTAAGAACTAGAATGTCCAATGAAAAAACGGCAACAAGAGCCAAAGAAAGATGTCTGAAAGAGTAGTCTGATGAACAAATGCAACAAGACGCACGAAGAAAGAGGGTTGTAAGGGCTAGCATATGTGGTGAACAGAGGTTTGTAAATCCACAATGTGATTGAAACAGATGGACTTACCCTTGTACCACTAATCCTGTTTTAATAAATGGGTATTTCGCTAGGTTAGTGTAAAAACCTAATATCTGGAGCTACTTTCTTGGTTGTAGTTGAATATGTTATTTGCCATATGTAACTATTCATTCATTCATTGTCTGATCTATCTTATTCCAGTATTGGGCCCTAGAGAGTTGGAGAACTGACTGCTAGTCAGGGATGATATAGTCCACAGGATGCCACATACACTCACATACAAGTTTAAATAACATGTACTATTTTGAGGTGGCTTATAAAAACTGGACTATCCTGATATCATCAATAGTGAACAACAGTTCTATTGTGGCAACCCATACACAACCAGTACACTTGAACCCTGATTTGAATTTCATCAAGTAGTACCAATTAAAATATCCCAATGTAAAAATTAAAGAGGAAATATGCTTAAAAAGGAGATGAAATTGTCCAATGTGCAACACAACAAAAATGTGGCAGGCACTAAAGTATGTAGTACAATACGTTTGATATTTTACAGATGTAGATAGCAGTCAGACAGTTGGAGTGCCCCAGCTGTTCATGACACATGTAGAGTGGTCTTCAACTGCTGGCTGATTATTCCTTTGGAAATAGAGGATGCTTTATTCAATTAACCATTCATTGAACCCACTCAATGTAATTAACATTTATTGTTTGGCTCTAAATATGTTGTCTATGGGTGGTTTTTTTTTTCTTTTTCTTTTTTTTCCCCAAGTTCTTAAAAATAATCGAAAGCATTTTAAAGACAAAATTTCATGGCTAAAAGATATTTATTAGGACCAGATCAGTTGTAATGCTAAGTCAACCTGTGATATCTTCTTCTTTTTAATGAAGTATAATACATCACAGCTAATTTTGAGAATAAAGTGATTTTTTGGGCTTAGGAATGCTCTGTACAATATTAATTGATTCTACACTATTAAAATTGACGTTTACCACTGGACTGGTTTTATAAATTGTACTGTATATCCTCTATATTAATTTAAAATATATATATTTTTATCATCACATTTCTAGATATATATTTACTTCTTTGAAAGATTCAGTACATTTCAATTACATTATACAGGCACAGAATTGATTGGAATTTATATTATGGACTGACTTAGAAACCAACTCTGAACAGACTTAACCCTTGAAGAAAAGTCTGTGGTTGGTGTTCTTAATGGCTTGTCATGAGGGATGAGTGTAGACACTGTGTGAACACTCATAATATTAAAGCTTTATGATAAATATAGAATGTATTTAGATTAGATCAGATAAACTTTATTAAATCCCAAGGGGAAATTTAGCCCCTTTAGGCAGTGGGAAAATGCACCAGATATAATATTAGTGTTGCTTTAATGACAGATAGATAGATAGATAGATAGATAGATAGATAGATAGATAGATAGATAGATAGATAGATAGATAGATAGATAGATAGATACTTTATCAATCCCCAAGGGGAAATTCACATACTCTAGCAGCAGCATACTGATAAAAACAATATTAATTAAATAAAAATACAGTGCAACTTAAAAAAAATGTAAGATGGAGAGTGCAAAGGCAGGTATAACAGTCAAGAACATTGTATAATAATGTTAACGTTTACACCCCCAGGTGGAATTGAAGAGTCGCATAGTGTGGGGGGAGGAGCAATCTCCTCAGTTGGTCAGTGGAGCAGGACAGTGACAGCAGTCTGTCACTGAAGCTGCTCCTCTGTCTGGAGATGATACTGTTCAGTGGATGCAGTGGATTCTCCATGATTGACAGGAGCCTGCCTGTCAAGATGTCAAACTGCCCAACTCCATGCCTACAATAGAGCCTGCCTTCCTCACCAGTTTGTCCAGGTGTGAGGCATCCCTCTTCTTTATGCTGCCTCCCCAGCACACCACCGCGTAGAAGAGGGTGCTCGCCTCAACCGTCTGATAGAACATCTGCAGCATCTTATTGCAGATGTTGAAGGACGCCAGCCTTCTAAGGAAGTATAGTCGGCTCTGTCCTTTCTTGGACAGAGCATCAGTGTTGGCAGTCCAGTCCAATTTATCATCCAGCTGCACTCCCATGTATTTATTGGTCTGCACTCTCTGCACACAGTCACCTCTGATGATCACGGGGTCCATGAGGGGCCTGGGCCTCCTAAAATCCACCACCTTGGTCCTTGGTTTTGCTGTTGTTCAGTTGTAGGTGGTTTGTCACACCATTTAACAAAGTCCTTGATTAGCTTCCTATACTCCTCCTCCTGCCCACTCCTTATACAGCCCACGATAGCAGTGTCGTTATCGAACTTTTGCATGTAGCAGGACTCTGAGTTGCATTGGAAGTCTGATGTATATAGGCTGAACAGGATTGGAAAAAGCACAGTCCCCTGCGGCTGCTGACCACAATGTCAGACCTGCAGTTCCAGAGACGCACATACTGAGGTCTGTCTGTAAGATAGTTCACGATCCATACAACCAGGTATGAATCTACTCCCATCTCTGTCAGCTTGTCCCTAAAAAGCAGAGGTTGGATGGTGTTGAAGTCGCTAGAGAAGTCCAGCAACATAATTCTTACTGCACCACTGGGTCATATATAAAAGGAGCAGCTCTGCCTCACCCAGGTGGAGGATGGACAAAACTCATCTGGGAGGAGTAGAGAAAGAGAGAGATAGAGGAGAGGATATGTTGTATTGTATTGTATTTTCTACAAGAAGGCTGTGTTGAAGACATTTTATTGTAGTGAACCTTTCATCTGAACCCAGGACTTGTGTCTGCGAGGTTTTATCTGGGGTTTGGGGCTCTGTGGTGTCCCCTTCAGGTCACAGTGTATATATGGGTCCACTCTTTCCATATGTATACTGTTTTAAGTGTTTGTTTGGCACTTAAAAGAGTTCATTTTACACTACTGATTTTGCTGATAAGATTTTGTTGGTACGAATGACTGTGATAACTTGTAGGCTCCAGCTCAATATAATTCCAAACTGGAATAACTGTTTCAGAAAATGAATAAATAATAGTCTTGACTTGAAAAATGGGCACATTTGGTAAGTTTTCAAGTTTTTCCTCCATTCTCCATTCCCTCCATTATAAATCAGCAGGAAAGTTATTTTTTTAATTTATAGAAAGCGATTAACATTAGAGCACAATTTTGCATGTCAAATTAATATATAGCATGTTTATGAAGAAATAACTTTGACTTGAAAATACCAAACTTTACCATTAAATTCCACATTGTATTATCGGCAAGGGCTGTTTTCTAATTAGGAAACTGGTTGGAATGAAAACCTGCAGTCAGTGTGGCCCTCCCTGTTACATGTGATTAGTCATAGAGAAGAGGAACTTATCATTAACATCATCATCAGAAGATGAATCTCTGGTACAATAGGAACTTGGGCAAGTTTCTACCTTTTTGCTTAGTTTTTGGTTCTTCAACTGTATCCAGCTGGCATGGTTTGGAGAAAAGATCCAAAGGATAGATTGCTTGATAAGTCACAACAAGATAGCACTTAAAAATGTAAAAATTGAGATAAATAAACAGAAAATGCAAATTGCTGCAACAGCCCTTTACCACATTTTCCAATAAATAGTGTGTGTGTCCCTCTCTCTCATTTTTTGTTTATTTCCAGAATATTCTGCCAAGTTTTATGTTACTATCATTTATTGTCAGCTATTTATTGCCAGGTTGACATAGGATGTCATGTATTGGTGGCAAAATTAAATTTATCAAACAAGTCTATTTACTTCATTAGAGGAGGCTAGGTATTATACTCGAAGGCCTATTGTGGGGCACATTTATTTAAAAGAATCAATGCTCATACCTGGACAATTTAATGTCACTAATTAAACTAGCACTCACGTTTTTCAGAGACCAAATACACAATCACAAACAAAGAGAATCAAGCTCTAGAGCCAAGAGGCAATAGTGCCAAAAAGAATATCACCTTGTTGCTTGGAAATTAAAATTAAGATTTTTAGTCTTCATTTTAGTAATGACTATTCACTCTCAAGAGATTAAATAAAAATAGTGAGCCTCAAGAAAATATACATATATGTATTAATTTTAAAACCATGTGAAAAAATATGGTGAAGTTTTTTCTAGATACAGTATGTTGTCAAAGCTCATGAGAATTTCAAAAACTCTGCTAATTAGGTCCTGAAGAGGTGGAAGCTCAGTTCTTGCTAATGTAAATGTTCATTAAAAAAAGCAGCTGCTTTTTGAGAGAAATGGCAAACTATTTAGAAATATAAAAATATCGCCTTGCTTTGAAGTTCACAATGCAACTGATTGCTTACTAGGACAGAGGAAGGCCATTATTACCTCACCTTTTAGTTAGACTTATTAAAGTGTAGAAAGTGTACATCTTCAAAAAAATCTATATGGCATAAAATCTAGAAGAGTATCTATACTAATAAAAGGCAAAGCCCTCACTCACTGACTCACTCACTCACTCATCTCTAATTCTCCAACTTCCCGTGTAGGTAGAAGGCTGAAATTTGGCAGGCTCATTCCTTACAGCTTACTTACAAAAGTTGGGCAGGTTTCATTTTGAAATTCTACACGTAATGGTCATAACTGGAACCTATTTTTCTCCATATACTGTAATGGACGTTAGCTCGACAGTCGTGGGGGGGCGGAGCTGCGTGTGACATTTCACGCCTCCCACGTAATCACGTGAACTGACTGTGACCGCAGTACGTAGAAAAGAAGGAAGAGCTCCCAACAATAAAACAGCGGAGACCCATGGATTAAATAAAAAGGCTGCTTAGTTGGCGAAGCAAGGAAAAACGACGGCCTTATATGCCGTTTGTTTATAAAACAGTGGAGAAGCTGTGTAAAGGCTGCTTCACAAAAAAACAGCGGAGCGCCTTATATGGGCAGGCAGTCAGCCAAAGAAGGGAATCAATAAATAACTATAATCGTAATAAAGGAACAAAAAATAGTGTAGAACCCGCGAATTAAATAAAGGAAATGGGTACTTGAACAGTAAACTAAGTCTAAAATAGCTACACAATAACTATAACGATCGTAATAAACGAACAACAAAACAGTAGAGAACCGCAAAGCAAGGAGAATAAAACAGCGGAGAAGCTGTGTAAAGGCTGCCTCACAAAAAAACAGCAGAGCGCCTTATATGGGCAGGCAGTCAGCCAAAGAAGGCAATCAATAAATAACTATAATCGTAATAAAGGAACAAAAAAATAACGGAGAACCCGCAGATTAAATAAAGGAAATGGGTATCTGAACAGTAAACTAAGTCTAAAATAGCTACACAATAACTATAACAATCGTAATAAACGAACAATAAAACAGCAGAGAACCGCAAAGCAAGAAGAAAGGACGGACTTATATGGCATTCGTTTATAACACAGCGAAGAAGCTGTGTAAAGGCTGCTTCACAAAAAAACTGAGAGCGCCTTATATGGGCAGGCAGTCAGGCAAAGAAAGGGAATCAAATAACTATATTTGTAATAAACAAACAAAACAACAGCAGAAAAGCCGCAGATTAAATAAAGGAAATGGGTACCTGAACAGTAAACTAAGTGTAAAATACCTACACAATAAATATAACAATCATAATAAATGAACAATAAAACAGCGGAGAACCCGTGCATTAAATAAAAAGGCTGCTTCGTTGGCGAAGCAAGGAAAAAGGACTTTCTTATGTGTCGTTCGTTTATAAAACAGTGCAGAAGCTGTGAGAAAGCTGCTTCCTTGGCGAAGCAAGGAAAGGAATGAACACACCGTAGCGAAGAATGGCCTTATATGGGCAGGCAGTCAATTACATGGGAGGCGTGCTGAGTAGCGCAGCAGTCTTACTTATGAATATGCTAAGCACAGTCCTTCACCCACGAATATATTTTACACCTTTGGAGAACCGCCAATGCCTCTTAAACATCTTAGATTCACAGGTGACGATTTCAGTAGTGGACACTTTGATGTTTATGAATAATTAAACTCTCAAAAGCTGGATGTGAAGTTATGAATGAAACCGGTTGTATGCTTACAACGCTTGACAGATGCCGAATGTCACTTCAATACAACAAATCCTGCAAATACTAACGTAATTGAAACAAACCATGAAACTCAAACCGATTATGACGGCAGCAATCCAAGCTGTGAGATTTGTAACAAGATTACTGTTCACATGGCCAACTGTACGTTGCATGCTCAAGAGTAAGCTCAGCGCACAGCTTGGTCATATTACAACCGGAGGGCCGAACTCACAATGTGGTATACAAAGAGATCCTTAACAAATAATTATTGGTAATTTTCCCTCAGTTTAAAAAGGTTTAATTTTCTTCTTAATAAAAATTTTAAGGCAGTATTACAGCAAAGCTGGTATTTTGCTATATATATATATATATATATATATATACTAGAGAATACCAAGGCTTCAAGAGAGAAGTAGTGTGTTAAAGAAGGTACGAAAAGAAAAGGAAAAATTTGAAAAATAACGTAACTTGATTGTTAATGTAATTGTTTTGTCATTGACATGAGTGTTGTTCTCATATCAATCTATCTATATATATACATATGTTGTTCTCATATCTATCTATATATATATATATATATATCTATATATATATATATATGTTGTTCTCATATCTATCTATATATATATATATATATATATATATATATATATATATATATATATACCCGCTTGGCAGCGGAGAAGTAATGTGTTAAAGAAGGAAAGAGAAAGAAAAGGAAACATTTTGAAAATAACGTAACATGATTGTCAAAGTAATTGTTTTGTCACTGTTATGAGTGTCGCTGTGATATATATACAGTATATATATAGCAAAATACCCGCGCTTCGCAGCGATGTCATGTGTTAAAGAAGTTATGAAAAAGAAAAGGAAACATTTTAAAAATAATGTAACATGATTGTCAAAGTAATTGTTTTGTGTATTTGCCGGCAGCGCCACAAAGTTTTTCGTCTAGCTGCATCAGAAAATGTACCACAACGTCTGACACGCCTCCTTTTTAGTGTTTTCTCACAGCTTGGATTGCTGCTGTCATATATATATACACACACACACACACAAACACACACACACACATACATACATATATATACACATACATATCTTCATATCTACATATCTATATACATATCTACATATACACATATATATATATATACCTATCTACATCATATATACACACACATACATACATACACACACACAAATTATATATATGTGTGTATGTATGTTTTATATATATATATATATATATATATATATATATATATAATGTAGATAGGGGTGTGTGTGTTTATATATATATATACACATACATACATATATATACACATACATACATATATATACACATACATATACTTGTGTGTATGTTTGTATGTGTCTATATGTGTGTGTATAGCTTTGGTCACTGAGTGCAAGGGAAAAATAATAAAATATAGTCTATAAGTTATTAAACAGTAAAACATTAACGTTTTAAGAAGTACAGGTACATTGAGCACTACTGGAGTGGTTATGGTAAACTACATTTTAAAGACTGTGTAACACAACAGGTAAGTAACTAACAGCAGCTAAAATGTATATGGATCATCTCTCGGTAGTAGATCCCTTTTGAAAGGCGCTACACGACAGCTGTGGTATAGAAATTACATTTTCTATGTGAACGTTCAAATTTGTGCCTGTGGTAATGTGCCTTACCGGCATTTAAACAAAATTAGTTTTGTGTCCTCTGCAGTGTTAAGAGAGAAAGGCTTTGGTTTGGGATAAAAGGAAAAAAGGTGTAAAGAAAGGAAAGTTGCCTTTTTCTTTTATATAGTATAGAGAGATGTGTTCGCTGACGTTATGATCGCCTTTTGGGGACAGTTGCGGTGGGAATTGTGTAGACTGGTGAGACGTCCCCGCCATTAATAGGCTGTGATGGCACTGTCAGTCCTCCACTCGTGTGCGTGTCTTCATAATCCGAGGTGAGGACCTGATAATCGTATACGTGCACAAGAAAGTGCGAATCGCCTTAATATTAGTTTGCAGCGGTGTAGAAAAGGGGTCCTGTGTTTGCACTTGTCTGGGCTATAGCGCAGGGGGAGGGTGAAAAAAATTAAAAGTGCTCACTTTGACTTAACGCAGAAGCGCAGTCAGCGTCTTAAAGGCCGGCACAGCTATGCACGCGCGCTGGCTGCTCGACTTTTGCTGGGCAGGAGACCACAGTTTTGCAGACACGCTCATGATATCAAAAGTCTCAGCGCTCTTTGGAGGTCATTCATATATTATATATATATAGCAAAATACCCGCGCCTCACAGCGGAGAAGTAGTGTGTTAAAGAAGTAATGAAAAAGAAAAGGAAACATTTTAATAATAACGTAACATGATTGACATTGTCATGAGTGTTGCTGTCATATATATGCCTGCCTAAATAAGTCACCCTCGCTTTGCTTACTTTATTTACCGTTCATTAATCATGGCTATTGGCGGAAAAATTATAAAATGGAAGGAGGATGGCTTTACCAAAACAATTATTGATGGCGAATCGATTATTCATAAAGCTTGAATTGGTGATGTTTTTCTGTGTTAACCTCATATTTTTTCAGACTTTTTCTCAAACTAAGGTGGTGCGAGGGTAAAATGAATCAGGATGCGCTGATCAATGTAATCGTGTACAGTACCAGGAAATCATGCATTGACAAAAGCTCCCCTTTGCTTGTAATGCAAAGTGTGATTAAATGCATTATTTTTTAACGCGTTATAGAGCACATGCATCGAAGCTTTTCAGCTGTGCTTGTGCTAAGAAAAGGAAAGATTTTAAAAATAACGTAACACGATTGTCAATGTGACCTTTTGTAAGTAGTGCCTGGAGGATTCAGTGTGGAGAAACTCGAGAGATAGTGTGTGTATTAACTTGTGGATTTTTCTGTGAGTATTTGGTGGCAGTGTGACGAAGTTGCTTCGAAAGACGGCGCCGCGGAGCTCAGCTCAGACCGAAATTAGATGAATGGGAGGGGAGATGATAATGTGACTCCCCCACCCGCCTTAACTGTCAATCCCCCACAAACACAGTCTCTCGGAATTTGCATAAGCACACCCCTTCACCTACAATTTTAACTTAGTTACAAAGTGATCAAAACTCTCGCTTATATCCCGCCCCTCTCATTAAACTTGTATCCCGCATTACCTGTGGGCATGTGAAACGCCAGCGGTAGCCTGTCTATGAACTTAATTTAAAGTTTAGGTTTACACCTTTCTTTCTTTCTGAGGCAGCAGCACTCATGAATATGGTAGTATATGTCACTAGCTCGCTTCTTATTTTTTTTCGCTGCCTTCTCAATTATATAATGCATGTTTTCTTAAGCGCTTTTTGGAGGTCTTCCTGGTTTTCTACGCACTCCGTTGACAATCAGTTCACGTGATTACGTGGGAGGCGTGATGATGTCACACGAAAATCCGCCCCCCCACGTCATTCCAGCTCAATTCCATTACAGTTAATGGAGAAAATTACCTTCCAGTTATGACCATTAGGCGTAGAATTTCGAAATGAAACCTGCCTAACTTTTGTAAGTAAGCTGTAAGGAATAAGCCAGCCAAATTTCAGCCTTCTACCTACACGGGAAGTTGGAGAATTAGTGATGAGTGAGTGAGTGAGTGAGTGAGTGAGTGAGTGAGTGAGGGCTTTGCCTTTTATTAGTATAGATATATTTATATGACAGCAACACTCATAACAGTGACAAAACAATTACATTGATTACATTGACAATCATGTTACATTATTTTCAAAATGTTTCCTTTTCTTTTTCATTACTTCTTTAACACACTATTTCTCGGCTGCAAAGCGTGGGTATTTTGCTATATATGTATATGTTTATATATGTATATGTGTATATATATGCATATATATGTATATATATATGTGTGTGTGTGTGTGTATATATATGTTTATATGCGTGTGTGTGTGTGTATATATATATATATATTGTAAAGGACCGAGGAGACAGTAGCAAGGGTTGGGGTTTTCCGGCCCCGTATATTGTACACAATCAAAAAAACGGGTCAAAATTACAAACAAAACAGTTCATAATGCGCGACGCCGACTCCTGGCGTTGCGGCCATTTTATTGGGGAGGAGCCGGAAGTGGAGGAATGTCGGGAAGGACCGCAAGGGAGGATGGGAAGGATGACGTCAGGGCAAGATGGCGGAGGAAGGGCGGAAGTATCGCACTGCGGTCAATCCAGGCCTATGGTGCAGGAAGGTCTTTCTTTCTATGAGGAAGCAGAGGGAGAAAGTTAATACCCCACCATTCCCTGGCGGCGAGTGGTTTCCCAGGTGCTATCGAATCAATCCGCTGCCTCCTACTCTACAAGTGCGACACCATCCCCCTTAGCCCAGGACCGCCAGGTCGGGCGGACCTAACCGAGAGGTCGTGAATACGAGAGAGGGCATCGGCATTGGCCTGAAGGGTGCCCCCCGATAAGTGACAGTGAACTTATACGGCTGTAAGTCCAGGAACCACCTGGTGACCCGCGGATTCGACTCTTTGTGTAGGGACATCCACTGAAGTGCAGCGGATCAGTCACCAGAGCGAATCGCACCCAGCAGGTAGTACGGAGGTGGGTCACTGCCCACTTAATGGCCAAGGCCTCCCTCTCCACTGCCGCGCACGGGTCCCCGTCCATCAGTTTCCGCTAAGGTACATCACAGGGTGCTCGACACCATCGACGCTTTGGCTCAGCACGGCACCCAGGCCTGTGTCCGGCGCCGGTCTGGAGAATAAACGGAGCCCAAAATCGGGCGTCCGTAACACAGGTGCCGACGTTAGGGCCTTCTTTAGGTCACTGAACGCTGTTCTGCTTTGTCGGTCCACACCACGTATAGGGAGCCTTTTGTCAGGTCAGTCAAGGGTGCTGCTCTTCGAGAAACGGGAACAAACCGGCGGTAGTAACCGCAAGCCCCAAGAAAGCCTGCACCTGTTTCTTGGTACTCGGACGGGCCATTCTAAGATGTCTTTAACTTTGAGCTCTGTGGCCGCACCTGTCCTTGTCCCACGAGGTAGCCTAAATATTTGGCCTCCTTTAATCCAAAAACACTTCCGGGGTTTATGCGGAGGCCGGCTTTAGCCAGTGTTCGGAGGACAGCTGCGACCTGCAGTAGATGCTCCTCCCAGGTGCCGGAATAGATGACAACGCCATCCAGGTAGGCGGCGCTATAGGACTGGTGGGGCTTCAGCACTCTATCTACCAGACGCTGAAGGTCGCCGGGCCCCGCAGCCCAAATGGGAGGACCTTGTACTGCCAGTGCCCGCTAGGGGTGCTAAAGGCCGCTTTCTCCTTTGCGGATGCCGCTTAAAGGAATTTGCCAATACCCTTTGTCATGTCAAGGGTAGTCAGATATCGAGCCGCACTCCAGCCGCCAAGGAGGTCGCCAATGCGGGCATGGGGTAGGCATCGAACTTGGAGATCTGATTCAGACGCCTAAAGTCATTACAGAACCTCCAGGAGCCGCCTGGCTTGGAGACGAGGACAATAGGGCTGGACCAGGGACTATGGCTCTCTTCAATTATGTCCATGTCCAACATACGCTTCACCTCCAGTTCGACCTCTGCGCTTTTGCCTCCGGAGTCGGTAGGGCCTCTCCCGGACGACACCCCGGCCCGTGACTATATCGCGCTCAATCAGCGGTCCGCCGGGTGACTCGCCACTACCTCGGGATGGCTCGGAGTGTTTGGGCTAACTCCTGCCGCTGCTTGGGGTCAGCTCTTCGCCGAGGTTAAGGGCAGTTGTGCTTGCGAAAAGGGAGAGTGACCTACGGAGCTGGGAGCTCCTCTCTCTCTCCAGGGCTTTAACAGGTTGACATGATAGATCCTTCACCGGTCGACGCATTGGGCTGTTTCACCAAATAGTCGACGCAGTCCTTTCTCTCCTTAACCTCGTAAGGCCCTTGCCAGTGAGCGAGCAGCTTCGAAAGTGGGAGGTCGGACGAGCACCATAACTCGTCCCCGGCGAACTCCCTGAGGACGGAGTTGCGGTTGTAACACCGGCCTGCGCTGCTTGCGCACGAGTCACGCGCTCTTTTAGGAGGGGCCTGATCTTTGTGAGTCGGTCGCGCAGTTGCGCCACGCATCAAAATGTTAGAGGAGGGAAGAGCCTCGCCTCCCAGCCTTCTTTAGGATGTCGAGGATTCCCCGGGTTGTCGCCCGTATAGTAATTCAAAAGGGGAGAAGCCGTAGAGGCCTGGGGTACCTCCCGGTAGGCAAAAGCACGAGCGGGAGGAGCTGGTCCCAGTTCCTGCCGCCCGCTGACTACCTTGCGGAGCATCTGCTTAAGCGCCTGATTAAATCGCTCACCAACCCGCCAGTTTGCGGGTGATAGACTGACGCTTTCAGGTGCTTTATCTGCAGTAATTTGGCTACCTCCTTGAACGTATCCAAGTGAAGGGCGCACCCTGGTCCGTGAGGACCTCCTTGGGTATGCCCACGCGGAAAACAAGTTAACCAGTTCCCGCGCGATGCTTTTAGTATTAGCGAGCGCAGGGGAACCGCCTCTGGGTACCGGGTGGCATAGTCCACCATGACTAGGATATACTTGTGGCCACGGGTTGAGGGCTCCAGGGTCCCACCAAATCGACCCCTATCCTTTCAAAGGGGATGTCCACGAGGGGAATAGGGACTAGAGGAGCACGGTCCCTCCTAGGAATCTGGCGGGTCTGGCACTCCGACAGGATTGACAGAACCGCCGACCTCCTCATTGATCCCAGGCCAGTAAAAGCGGAGCTTAATCCTTCCAGTGTTTTTCGCCCCGAGGTGGGCCTAGGAGGTGAGCATGTGCCAACTCGCATATCTCCCGCCGGAAGGTACGCTGAATTAGCAACAACTTCCGCGACCTCGCCTCATGGGTAGCCACCGGTACAACAGATCATTCTCAAGGACAAAGAAGGGTTCCCGCGGTGTGGATCCGCCCGCTGTGAGCTGTTAGGCAGAACGATCGCATTCCGGGCAAAGCGCAGGGAGTCATCATTCCACTGCTCCCTCTTAAAGGAGGCCGGCGTGGACCGAAATTGATGGTCCAGGCCGCCGAGAGGGTCTTGGGGCCTGGGCCCGGGAAGAGTTCCCTGGCTAGTCCCTTCTCCGCGGAATCTTCCGGTCAAGGTCCGTAGCCACGAAAGGTCCCCGAGACACCAGCCCATAGGGCCTGCCCTTGTGCACGGCGTGGAGGCCGCGGGAGGGGTGCCTTTTCCCCTCATGACAAGATCCAACGAGGCCCCGAGCGCGAATGGCTTACCGCTGATTCTTTTAGACCAGTCTTGTCCCAGAATCACTGGGAAGGGGGTCAGGTAACACAGCGACCGCCATTTGATTGGTTCCCCTTCCAGGTAACATAGCAGTGAGCGAACGATATGACCTAGTCCCCCATGCACACAGGTAACCAACAAGTGCTGTTTTAACCACTGTTGCGGTAAGACGAAACGGCGAGCAACAATGGTAATGTTGCTGCCGGAATCAAACAAAGCCACCACGGCGCGCCCATTTAGCAACACCACTCCCGATTCGACTCGCCAAGGGATGCGGCGGGTACAATACCTCTCCGATGATGTCCAGCTGCAGTCCATAGGCTCCGGGCGATGTGATGGGGCAGTTTGGCAGCAGGTGGCCGGTCTCGCCACACTTGAAACAGCGCGGACCCGCCTCTCTGGCTCTGGCTGGCGCTTCTGCAGCGCGCCGAGGGGCTCGGGTGGCCGCCCGCCCCTGCCGGTTCCCGCGAGCAGGCTTTTCTGACCCCCCAAGTCGGAGGACCGCCAACTGACGCTCCAAGACGTCGAGGAGGCCCGACATGTTCTGATAGGCGTGTCCCCGGACCTGCTGGGCGAGGGAACTGGGCATCGATTGACCAGGCCTTCACAGGCCACCCGCCGACCACTTTCCGCCTGCCGGGCTCTCTGGCCGTAGCCAGCGCCCATCTTGCCCCAGAACTCAACGCCTGGGCGCGAAGCGGGCTTTTCGGGTCAAAGACCCAGTTCCGCCATTCGCCGCCTGCTGGCCCGGCTAATGCCGTAAGCGGCCAGTATTTCGGGCTTGAGGAGGTCGTAATTAGCGCCTCCTCCTCAGGGAGGTCATAATAGGCCGCAGCGCTGGTCCTTCAGGTATGGCGCCAAGATGGACGCCACTGACCGCTGCCACTGCTCCGGTGGCCGCCCTCTCAAACATGCCCAGGTAGGCATCGACGCCCTCCGGGGCCCATCGGTACCATAGGATGAGGCGGCTGCCTGGGCGGGTCTGGTCTCGCCCGCTGGGCTTCCACTAACCTGGCCTCGTGGCCTCCAGCTCCCGGTGGTAGCGGCTTGCGCTTGCTGCAGGGCCTGGAGCTGGGCGCTCATTCCCTGCAGCACGGTGTTCAGGTCCTGTCCCTCCGCATTCCGGGATCTCTATCCTGCCGCTACGCCACTTGTAAAGGACCGAGGAGACAGTAGCAAGGGTTGGGGTTTTCCGGCCCCGTATATTGTACACACAATCAAAAAAAACGGGTCAAAATTACAAACAAAACAGTTCATATGCGCGCCGACTCCTGGCGCCGCGCCATTTTATTGGGGAGGAGCCGGAAGTGGAGGAATGTCGGGAAGGACCGCAAGGGAGGATGGGAAGGATGACGCCAGGGCAAGATGGCGGAGGAAGGGCGGAAGTATCGCACTGCGGTCAATCCAGGCCTATGGTGCAGGAAGGTCTTTCTTTCTATGAGGAAGCAGAGGGAGAAAGTTAATACCCCACCATTCCCTGGCGGCAGTGGTTTCCCAGGTGCTATCGAATCAATCCAGCCTCCTACTCACAAGTATGTGACAATATATATATATATATATATATATATATATGCCAGCAACACTCATGACAATGACAAAACAATTACATTGTCAATCATGTTACGTTATTATTAAAATGTTTCCTTTTCTTTTCATTACTTTAACACACTACTCTCCCATGCTGGTATTTTGCTATCCATAATATAAAGAATAACAAGTCATGAAAAATGAGGAGTTGGTTGAAGGCAAAGATAATTTATTTACTCCAACTTCAAAATATTAGCAATGTCTTCTCCAGATGCCTTGATTAATTGATTTATAGACTATTAGGAGTCTGTGTCTGCATCTTTACTTCCTTTCATTTCCTCCTCATAAGGATTACACAACTGGTAATATAAGCTCTGCCTCTTACACTGGAGCACACATTGCAGCAACTCTGTCAGTGCCGATATATGGGAGAAGTCTGCAGCTCCACCTTTCCTTTCTGCTGGTTTTTGCCAAATGCCACTTCATAATACACCAGTTCATGCATACAGAACCTTAGTTTCATGGCTGTGTAACACACATATTTGCAAGTTGAAGCTTTTCAAGAACTAACCAAGTATTTGGACAGCAAATACACTGTCATATCAGTGGCTTAAAAAAATCAATAATGTGATGCTAAATCTGAGTGCTTTTAGCCGAAGAACCCATGTTAAGCTATAATTTACTTACTTTGTCTGCATCTTTCTGCCTGAACAGTTATTGGGAAAATATAAGCAAAGCTATGCACTGGGTGATTTCATTTTGGATATAATACAGTATATTTCAGTGTTTTAGGATGTTACAGTATTTCTTGTTACTATTTCATCATACACATGCTGCAGCTCTGCTTAGTCATAAAAGACCCCTGGGCATTCTTTGTAAAGAATAGGGTGTACCCCAATGTCCAGACTAAATTATCCACCTTGTGCGACTGTGCAGGTCTGCTCTTTGCTCCTACTTCCATAATGGGAGCTTCTTGAACCCGACAGAACTGGATGAACGTGGTAGATGACAAAACACACCAAGCAAGGGGCTGGTGAAAAGTGCAAGTGCTTTTATTAAAATAAATCCACAAAACAAATGTTCCAAAAAGTGCAGTCCTCCAAACAGCCAATAAATAATTCATAAAATGAGGTTAAAATTCAGGCAAGAGTCTTTTAAATTCTCATCCCTGGTGCTTCCCTCTTAAAACCGATGCCTCTCCGGCTTACCATACTCAGAACTTGCAGCACGGAGAGATATTTACCAACAGGCGCAGACATCTTTCGAAACTGGCCCATGTCCCCACCGCCCAATCCACGGCGTTCCATGGGGAGCCACCGGACCCTGCTCCTGCACCCACCACTGCTAATGCAGACTCCACCTGGTAAAAGCGCCCTGTCCTCCCGCCACTGCCAGTCACAGGCTCTATCCAGTGAGAGGATCCTCCCGAGTTTTACAATCACTCCTGCTCCTGGCTACTTAGCAGGAGTGATCCTCATGCCCCCTCCTGAGCGCTGGCCATGCGTTACCTCCTGGGGCACCATTCCCATCTGCCTGCTTCCACTCTAAGCAACAGCCGGCTGCTGCTCCTGTATTTCTCTTAGTCCTTTAACCTACACTCTCTTTTGTTCCATTTCTCTTTCTCACACTCCCCTTTATAGGCTGGGGAGCTGTTGCAGGTGCAATTCCCTGATTGCCATCCAGGGCTGATAATAAGGCAATCAGACTGCCCACACATGCCGGCAAGGCAACGCACGGATGGCTGACCACCTCGCACCAATCTGGAGACTGGGCGTCTTTGGCAGACCGTTCTCACCTGCTCCCACTTCTCAGTGTGAGCACGTTCATTATTTATTTATATGACCAGTTTGTCTGAGCCGCCGACCAGCTATACCACACCTTGGATTGATCATTCAGGCCTTCTAATCATCCCCTGTTCCTAATTGGCTAACTACCTCTCACCCCTTCACCACCTAATAGTTAATGCGTGGTTAGTATCCTGGTACAAAAATGGCTGCCATCACATAATTCAGGTGGATGCTGCACATTGGTGGTGGCTGAAGTGGCTTCCCATTCACTATACAAAATGCTTTGTGTAGTGAGAAAATTTCAATATAAACATAAAGAATTATTATTTGCAGATTCTCTGTCATGTTGTATAGCAATGGAAGTAAATGTACATATGTTCTGGCTCCTTGTGACACTAACATTGGACCAAGCAGAATACATTTGGGGTGAAATTTAAATTAAAAGCAAAACTATAATGTGCCAATCACATATTGTGCACCTTAGCAAAACAGTCTCAAGGACATGAAGTAGCTTCCCATTTTAATACTGGTGAAAATAAGGGAGTCTTGTGAATCTTTTCCAATATAATATTACCGTCTCCATTGTATTCACCTAGCGCAGAGAGACAAATATTTTTGTTGACTCATAAATAAATGTCTATGAGGATATTGGTTTGAATAATGAGGAGTTTTATGTGGTTATGATTTAAGGATGTTGAAAATTTGTTCTTTCGCTCATCATCGATCTACTGCATTATGAGCTGAAGAGAAGCCATGAAAGCAAAGCAGATAATATTTAAGATAGTGATGAGTGTTCTTTCTGTTTGTTCAAGACATAATTTGATTTACTGCAATGCCTTCTAGTAATCCAGTAATGCTTTCTAATCCACTGTTTTAAGATTAATAAATGCAGAGGTGCTTTGCATTGACTAGCCATCTTGTTTAGCCCTCTGGGCTGTAAACCTTGTAATCCCATTTCTCTAAACTTACTTTAACACTTTAAAATGAAAAAATGTGCCACTGAATAAAAATCAAATTCCAAGACATAAGAATAAATTAAAACGGGCAGTTGTTAATTGCATAAATAATGATTAGCAGGGGTTTAAACCAAAGACAAATTATTTTTTAATATGATAAAAAGGTGAATAACATGAGAGAGTCAATCATTGGCTCAGTGTGTTTTTTTTAAAATAATATTAATGAATTCTTGCCTTGTTTTAGCAATGTTTTGGACATATCTTCTAAGCGAGAATTTGATTTTCTCTAATGTGAGATAATCTAGAGCAGGTATGGAGAACTCCAGGCCTGGGGTGCCACAGTGGCTGCAGGTTTTCATTCTAACCCGTTTCCTAATCAGTGACCAGTTTTCACTGCTAATTAACTTTTTCCCCATCACTTTAATACCCCTGTTAGAAGAGTTCAGCCCTCTGAATTGATTTCTTTCTTCATTAAATGACAGCCAAGCAGAAATGAGATGTGAAACGAGCTAACAGGTGACAGCTAAACTGGGGTTTCAAACTCCAACCAATTTCACTCCAATCACTTTGTTAATGAGAAGCCAGTGCTTGCTGTTAATTAATTTAATTCCTTGGCTTGTTGCTGCTCTCATTCTGCCACAGCACACATTTCGAGAACTGTTTTTTTATTCTTTCTAAGAGCACCGTCAAAATGTTTTGGTGACCTGAGAGATCAACCTTACCAAGACCATCACCTCTCTTTATTTCAGATATTGTGTAATAGGCACAGGGGAGCTGGTCATGTAGTGGCTTGTTTTGTGTCTCATTATTGTTTGGCTGCTAATTAAAGAAAAAGAAACAACTATGGGGCCTGAGTCAAGTTAATTAAAAGAAGCAATCAGCAGCAAAAACTGGTCACTAATTAAGAAGATGGTAAGAATGAAAACCTGCAGCCACTGCGCACACAAGGCCTGGAGTTCGCCACCACTGATCTAGAGCGTTGCTGACCCGCTACGTTTTAGAAGGTAGGGTGGGATTCTTCCACTTGAGCAAGATAAGTCTGCATGCTCATAGTGCGGTAGAGGATAAAATCAGTTTATCCTTTTGTGCTTGAATGCCCTCCAGGAGTATGCCAAACAATGCTGTTAATGGATTAGGAGTGATTAAAACATTGAGGCTGTCTAATAGGGTGTAAACGTTTTTGTTCAAAATGATGTCAATATAGTGCATCTCCAGAACTCATGTCATAAAGAAGCTTGAGTTAGATGGAGGCACTAGTAGGTTGGGTCTTACCCTGGTACAATTTGGACAAATTTAAGCAAGGTAAATGTGATTGATCAAAGACCTTTAATTAAATTATGTAATAAAGAGCTAGAGTGTATTCTATGTATGGCTCAGTTCCACTTCTTTTCTGGGTACTTTTGATTTAAAGATTTCATTTAAAGTTAGGAATATGACTTGAAAACCTATATCATGTTTCTGCCTCTAACAAAGTATGACGGCCTTGTGATAAAAATGGCAGTAATGAGAATCCACAGAATCAATTTTATGATTCACATTATACTGGTTATTCATTTTTAATTTAAAAAACATTGTTTACTCAAAACCATTTAATCCAATTCAGGGTTTTGAGTAGCCAAAGCCTATCCCAGCAACACTGGGTTCAAAGTAGGAGACAGTCCTTAGCGGGCACTAGTCCCCACTTCCTCAGACACAGAATTAACACAGTACAGGCTCAGAGCCTATAAACAGAAATTATTTTTATACATGAACAGTGGCAAATTGTTCAAAATTCCAAGTTGTGACAATTATTAATGTGACAAAAGGGCAGAGACTGAATACAATTTGAAGGCACTGTAGATGGGTAGGTAGACAGAGAGATTGAACCATATTTAATGATTCAGTAGATAGATAATGTGACCACTAGGGGGCATTGCAGCGCTCCAGGCGCAACTGCACAGACAGAAGTCCTGGTATAATAAAAAGGTTTTATTCTCACAAATGCCTTTCGAAAATGCTTAACCAGTGGTACAAGCACAACACAATTCTTTCTGTGTCTCTATCTCTTTTGTTTTTCTCCTCCAACACCTCCCAGGCAAGCTTTGTCCATCCTCCACACCCAACTGAAGGACTGACCTCCCATCCAGGTAAGGAACCTTGCCCCATACCAGCTGGGAAACCATCACAAACGCGCTGTCCATCAAGATAGATAGATAGATACAGTAGATAGATAACCACACAGAGTTGTTGTATCTGCCTGCTGTACAATAAAATATATTTAGTGGAGTATGAAGTTAGTTTACTTTCATATACTTTATTTTCTAGAACATCATACACATAAAACAGAAGAGTAAAGGTGAACTCATAGCATGTAGGAGTTGGGTAATAATACAGTGGGAGAGACTGGGTGCCATAAAAGTAAATAAACGTTCCCGATAGCTACTTAACGATCCAGCAGAATTCCTTCAGCTAAATAGTGAATCACATACTGAAGAAAAATGGTTTAAATTTAGTGTATTTAATACTGAAGCCATGAAACACTTCTTCATGCAGTGAACTGTGGGAATCTGGTGCAAACTATTGAGTCCTGTAGTTGAAACATACATCTTGTGAACCTTTAAAATGTTTCCTTACAAGTTAACTATTAGCTAGGAAATGAGCTTGATGGATAGAATGGTGTTTCGTTTATCAAACTTCTGTTCTTACTGTATTTTGTTATTGACAACTGTAATCTAGCATAGCGTATGGTATGCCTCATTCAGCATTGCAACCTGTTTTGTGGCATCCATGATCTTGGATTGGATTAAATGAGTTTAGTAATGGGTATATGAATAGAAGGCCTGACAGGAGACGTTTAGAGTGTGAACCCAAATAAACACAGTGAAATCATGTTTGGGGCTGGAGTTCAATGCCTTTGAAGCAGCTGTGTCATCAGGTTGGCTTTAATTTCCGATTTTATTGGAAACCTGATCATATTGCTCAGCCTGATCAGGAGAACGGGCAAATCAGTAAATTCCTTTAGTATGGTTAAATATGTTGCTGAAATGAACAGTGTCAACGGCACCCGGGCACAGACAGGCAGACATCTTGTTTTGCACAAACCACCACACGTTTATTTACAATATTTACAGTAATTGGTCACTAAGACCCCAGTTCATTGGTCACACAGACCTCAATTATGGTCACTCAGACCTCAGTCACGTGCACAAACAAACCCCAAATAGTCCTGGCCACAATGCCTTGTCTTCGGGCCGCCTCCACACTCCTCTTGCTTCGTCCTCCTTCCACCCGACTCCAGCCCCGAATGAACGGAGACGGCCCCTTTTATAGATGACCCGGATGAGCACCTGGTGTTCCCGGCATTCCTTCTCTGACCACGCCCCAGCGTGGCGGAAGTGCCGGCTGTCCTCCCGGCTGCTCTCCGGGCGCCATCATAAACCTTCCCCCCAGCACTTCCTGGTGTGGCGGAAGCGCTGGGTTAACAAGTCCCCAAGGCATTGGGGTGCCTCCTGGCGGTGACCACGGGCCCCTACAGGGAAAGGCTTCCATGCCCTTGACCCGTGATCCCCAAAGCAACCCGGAAGGCGAACCCCACGTGATCCAGGCCGGGCTCTGACCCTCTTCCGGTCCCTCCTGGCGTCCCGGCTGGGTCATGGCCCCTGGCATCCCTGACAACAGTTATATTGGTTTTAAATCCATCCATTTTTAGTCCCATGTATTCCAGTTATAAATTCCCAATAATTGACTAGAACGAGTTTATTAAAATTATTAGCAATAATTTGAGTAGTGTAAGGTGCATTACAATTTGACCCCAGGTATTAAAATAAAGCCACCTAATTATAAAGGTGCCAAATTGTTCAATCATAATGTGTTTTTACTTTCACAAACTAAACCAGTAATTTGGATATCAGAACATTTATTCAGAGTACACTTTTGTTTAACCTGAAAATCTCAAAATGAATTAGAATTTTTAATTAAAATGAATTGCTAATTGTTGTTAGGTGTAATGTTTAGAAGACATATTAAAATTACTTTAAATTAGTTTTAATAAAAGAAACGTGTAATCTCACATCTATGAGCAGTCTGCCGAGGCTAATCAGAAATTTTTTTTCATTCTCATTTGATTTAGGAAGTCTCTGGTGGAATCTGTTTGACTACTGTGAAAATTAATTTTATGGGTGAACTGCTTTTCAAACCTCTTTAGCTTTTGACAATGTGTGAATGCTTAACTAACCAATAGCCTTTGGTTTCAATTTGGGTTGCTTTGCTGTAATGTCATGAGGTCGCTATGGTATTTTTATTATTACATTAAAGTTTATCTTTTTTTTTTATTATTGCTTTTAAAATGTTACTCATCACTCCCTTAAAAAAGTATTTCTTTTGTAGGCCCGTGTCTCATTTATTTTGTAGCAGACACGAAGATTTAAACATTTTTATGTCAGTAATTTTTATGGTGCAAAGTCTAAGATTCAGTGTCTTAATGCCTCACAGTTTGCAACATTATGTCATTTCACATTTTTAAATTAACAGTAATTTATTTAATAACAGGTTCATTTCTGTTTTATTGTTCATCAGCATATGATTATGTGTATACAGTAAATGCCATATCAGTATTATAGTTTACTGCTATCATTTTATATTTCTAAATGTCTGCACATATTCTGAAATTAAATTAAATTTGAAAACAGTAGTAAACTGGGCCCACATGATTTTCTGGCTATGATTACGCTTAAAGTGAACTAGTTATGGTGTCTAGGTGAGGCGCTAGTCCACTACTGAGCATGCCCAATGTGCTTTTCTACTCTTTGGTGTGCTGAGCTGGTAACATCACTTCAACAGAGGCCTGCCAAATCAACAAGCTATTTAAAAGGGCAGGCTCAGTTATGGGACACACTGTGGACCCCCTGGAGGTCATAGCGAGGAATTTAAACAAAACAGAGTGCCATTATGAACAATGCTGCATATCCTTTCTCCGACACAGTAACATTGAGGACTTTCATCAGAAGTGTGTCAAGAAATATTGCTAGGACTCCATTCATATTTACGGCAATATGCCTTTATAACGCCACACAGAAACTGCTCTTTTTATCTTTAGCCAAGTCAGAAGTCTTTTTTCTTTTTAGTAATTCTTGCATGTATTTAATTGGATGTTATTGTTGTCTTTTATAATATTTATTTATTTATTTATTTATTTGTTGACCTTCTGTTAAATCAACATTCTCTATCTATCTATCTATCTATCTATCTATCTATCTATCTATCTATCTATCTATCTATCTATCTATCTATCTAAGCCCACTTTCTCCTAGGAATATATATATAAAGGTATGTCTGTCTGTCTGTCTGTCTGTATGTCTATTTGTTTGTCTAATATTTACGTAATTTGGATGTGGAAGAAAACTAGTGCATCTGGAAGATAAACCTGTGTTTATATATTGGGAGCAGATACACATACTACTCAGGCACCACTTAGGCCAGGAACAAGATCCAGATGCCTGGAGCTATAACGCAACAACCTAACATGTCATCCTAACATACAGTATGTCTTTTGAATATTAATATTCTTAAAAAAACTTTGATATATGTAAGTAACAGAAAATCTGTTTTAAAGCAGGCCATTTGTGCCATATACATGCTAAAGCATAATCTGTTTCTAAATCTACTGTACTATAGCTAACACTTTGGCATTGAAAGCTCCCTTTTAAGAAGTGCTCTGCATCAGCGACGTTTTAATTCTTTACAATAGGTGACTGCCTGCAATAAGTTATACATCCAAATGACATCTGCTACTCTGTTAAATATTTTCATACTTTTCATTTATTTATCAAAACCCCTTAATCCAGTTTTTTTTCATGGAATGGCGAAGTGTTATTTTTGCAGCCGTTGGTGCAAGTCTGGGAGTAGCCTTGGAAGAAATGCTACATTATTGCGGGGTATGATGATTTGCTCACCCATTTTAAAGTCAGAAGTCAACCTAATATGCATGTTTTATGGGATGCAGGATTAAAATGGAGTGATTCGAGTGAAATCCCAGACACAGGAAGATTGTGTAATCTCCAAAAATACAATAACCAGGCCATTATTTAGAACCAGCCTCCAATCATAAACACGAAGCGAGGGAGAGAAAATCATAGGCTACTATACATATGTAATAATAATAATTATATTTCACTACATTAAATAGCCTGCTATTGACAAAACTTGACAAAATAACAGATATTCTGTAATAAAAAAGATGAAATAGTGCAGTAGCCAGCATGCTCTTGGTGTTCATGGTGGTCTGTTAGGTTGCATTTGTCATCCATCCATTTTCCAACCTGCTGAATCCAAACACTGGGTCACGGGGGTCTGCTGGAGCCAATCCCAGCCAACACAGGGCACGAACCAATCCTGGGCAGGGTGCCAACCCACCGCAGGACACACACAAACACACACCAGGGCCAATTTAGAATCAGGACCACCTAACCTGCATGTCTTTGGACTGCGGGAGGAAACCCACGCAGACACAGGGAGAACATGCAAACTCCACACAGGGAGGACCCGGGAAGTGAACCCAGGTCTCCTAACTGTGAGGCAGCAGTGCTACCCACTGCGCCACTGTGCCACCCCTAGCAAATTTTTTTTTATTAATTTTACTCATACAACAAGTACTCAATTTTTAGTATACACTCATATTAGGTTTAGATAGCTTACAAAACTGAGCAGAATAGTCAAACGAAAAACTGGATATAAGACAAAAGTTGAAAATTTCCAATACTGAGTTTCTTTAGCAGTGGTCTGAATATAGCTTTAATTTCACATGGTATTATAGAAAGTCCAGCCTATGCAGTACAGACAATTCAGCTTAGTTTTACCACTGTGACTTTTCTCTAGCACTACTCTAGCAGATTTAGAATTGAGGGGACAATTAACCTACTGCCCCCATGGTTGGCATCAATGCAAAGTACCATTTTAAATATTTCCTCTTTGTGTAAATATTGCTTTTTGTTTCTTGTTTGAAAAAGAATCATGTTCATTTACTTCCTTTCATATACAAGACATCCTAGCAAAAAAAGATAGATAAGTAAAACACAAAACATCATTGGGAACCAACAGCAGAAGAATGCTCTACACTAAGCAATATATAAAGAAATACACAAATGCAGGTTGGGTCATTTATCTAATTTTAGTAATGAATATTTCTTCAAGTGTTATTTGGTTTATTATTATTACTGTGTCAATTCCAGTACTTTTACATTTTAAGCAAAGCCAAGTGAGGAATGTGTCTACGATATGAGTGTATCTGCTATTACTGACTGAAACATAACTGACAGAAATACAAGCACAGCAGAGGGTTACTCTCCGCCATCTGTTCATGAAATTCCTTCACTGCAGATTTTAACTGGGACAGAGATACAAATGCAGTGAGAAATAGGTGAAGTTGCAAAAGCACTTTGACGTAGCCAACTTGGATCCAAAATAATCCCTGTAACAGAATGGAGGGCCAACAACTGAGAGAGGTGACACAGACTGTAATTAGCCACTAAATTATGTAATTTAAATAAGCACTTCCCTCACTACCTTTAGGTGAATTATTAGTTGAGAGTAAATATACACCAAGAACCAAAAAAAAGGAATTGCATGTTTGTTTGTTTTTTCTTCTTTTCTTAATCTACAGTAGTTTATGTTCACACACACCAGTCTGAAAGCCTGCCAAGACTTCACATCCAGTAAAAATGCAGAATACTGCTAAGCAGTGAGTGTTAGATCAGGGAACAAAATCAGAACACATAAATGACCTTTCAGAAAGGTACAGGTCAGTAGATGAGTTGCCAGCCAAACTGTCCTGCATGTAGGGTAGAAGCTGGACCTGGACAGCGTCTCTTTTTTGTCTACTTGAGCACTGGACCATCTTTACCTGCTTTCTTTTAGTGGGGAAATATCTTGTCTTTTTGATAAATAAACCAGTTTGCTTTGCCTAACTCCTCACTTCTGGCTCTGCCATGGCTTCTGTTTTCACATTTAAAGGAGGCCTCTCTGAGAGAGACTGTGGCCACAATTAAACACACTTGCCTGTTTCTTCTCCTAGCCAGGTAGTACAGCCCATGATGATCATAGCACTGGTCAAGATGAAATGGCAGTTATACATTTTTTTTCCATTGAAAAAGTCTCAGATTGAAGTCATGCACTAGAATTCTTCACACATTGTGCCCACATAGCTGTAGAAGCATTTGGGTAGAGAATGGTGAAAGAGCATAAAGTGGTAGATCCTAAAAAGTGTCTGTGATATTTTGAAATCCTAGTGTGAAGTGTATTTTTTTTCTTAGCTGACTGCATTAAAAATATTAATTAAAAAGATTAGGTCTGCCTAGGAAATCAAAGATATTGTATGGTTAATCTGTATCATGAAATGTCTGACTTATAACCTTGGATCAGGCATTTCTGTAAAATGTGTTTTTTTTACATGATGAGAAAAAGGTGCACCTTTCTTGCAAACCCTTAAATGTGTGCTCTGTTGTCATCAATGATATTGTCATCTCACTGAAATACCATCTTGTGATGGCACATATTCTTATTTACCTTCTGTTTAATGTTGCAAAGGACTTCTAAAGTGTGCCGTAGTGTCTCTGTCTGCCATAGGGTCTTACATTCTGCCTTGGGAAATCTTTCAGCTTTCATTTCATTTTACTACTAAACTTGGGTTTCTATTACTTCAGATGGAGCCTTATAACAAGTATGGAGACCACCCCTACACTTTTAAATATGGAATCCACTAGAAACTGTCATGTCTGCCTGGGCCAGAATAAGTCATTATAGTTTAGATCACATGGAATCTCCCACCAAAAGAAGTGTCACATCAAGCTAGCAAAATATGTAGACTAAACATTTAATTGTACACTGTAGGTTTTACTCCAGGGCATTAAACTGTTAATGTTCATAAAGTCATCTGTCTGAGCAATAAACATAGGCACCTGCATGACAAACCACTTTGAGCTACCAACTGAGTACTACTGAACGTCCAAACCTCAGCTACATTGTTACTTGTTTTGTCTACGATACTGTATGTTGCTCATTTATTTGATGTTTATCTATTTATTTCTAATTTAATACAGTTAAATATTTATTAATATTTACAGCTTTTTAATTTTCCACTGTACTGTTTAATAATTTGTTTCTACTGTGTTGTTATATTATGTACTTTTATTTTTGCTGCATGTTTCTGCACCAGTGGATCTAGCAGCAGTGATCAAATTTTTATCATGCAAGCATGAACAGGTCTGTTACCAAGCAAACCTGATACTGTATGACCTGCTTCAGTAAAATTCCAAATGCCAAAATGGTAGATAAGACAAACACCCCCTGAAACCTGCCCTCAACCCTGCCCCAGAGAAAAAAAAAGGAGAGCAACACCCTAACCCCATATCTTTAAGGATAATTGAAAGTATGCTAGCGGTGAATTGATTTCTAATTATCTGGGTGCATAATAGTTGTGTTTGTTCTTGTCAGATTTTAATTTTACTTTGTGATGACTGGTTAATCCTTTCCACTGAAAGTTTAAGATAAGACAAATTAAGAAAGGTAGCTTTACAATAGGAAAAGTAAGATGCATGGATACTCTTCTACTAGAATTTTAGTGTTATTTTACCTACTTTTGTTTCAAGTAAAATG
Organism: Polypterus senegalus; assembly: GCF_016835505.1. NCBI lineage: Eukaryota > Metazoa > Chordata > Cladistia > Polypteriformes > Polypteridae > Polypterus > Polypterus senegalus. The sequence continues at coordinate 83,479,530 of NC_053166.1, read as the reverse complement.
AGCCTTTTCTGGTTTAGGTTAAGAGGTAATAAGGAAAGATCAAAGAGTAGAAATATGCAAGGAGAAAGAGGCATCTTTTTGGAGAGCACAGAGAACATAAATTTAAAATGGCTGCACAGAAGTTAACAACTGTAAGGCAATTCCAGAAGATATGAATAAAGTTACAGAGAATTTGACCATAACAGAATGGATAAAAAGGATCCGGAGACAACCCCATGATATAGCACCTTTAAGGGGAGATATGCAGTGGCATGCAAAAGTATTCAAATCCTTTGAAAGCCATCATATTTTTTACATAACAAAAGATTTGTACGCATATTTATCAATGCAGTATTTTTAATGTGAAAATGTACAACAATACATTTCCAAAGTCAATATAAACCATTTTCTCTAGATATTTAGCTGAAGAAAAAAAACTCAAAGGTTAGTGTTTGCTTAAGTATTTAAACCTCTGTGTATTGGAAGCACCAGTAACAGTGTATTTTCAAAACAGATTAAATCCTGTTCATGGACATAAGGAGAATATCATGCTTTCCATATAAAAAAAAAGATATTGTTTTAGTTAAAAAAAAAACAGAAACACACACACATCAGATCTCAATGGGAAAAAATCATACTAGATATCTATACTGATATGGACTGGGCAATGTGTTAGGAATGAAAGGATGCCACATTGTTTGATGGAAATAAAAAATTTAAACCTACAAAGGGCTGAATTCAAAGACACCCCCAAAATCAAATTGAAAAAGTGATGTGGCAGGCTAGTCTATTTTGGCGAAATTTCATTGCAGCAACTCAAAATCGTACTCAGTAGGTTGTATGGCCCCCACGTGCTTGTATTCTTGCCTGACAATGTCGGGGCATACTCCTGAGATGACGGTTGGTGTCCTGGGGCATCTCCTCCCAGATCAATGGAGCAAATACCGGTTCTGCTGATGGGTTAAAGACCTTCTATGGCCCTGTCCAGCTCTCCTAGAGTAACTGCCTGTCTCCTGGAATCTCCTCCATGCCGTTGAGACTGTGCTGGGAGACACAGCAAACCTTCTGGCAATGGCATGTATTGATGTGCCATCCTGGAGAAGTTGGATTACCTATGCAACGTCTGTAGGGTCCCAGTATTGCCTCTTGCTACCAGCAGTGACACTGACCATAGCCAAATACAATACTAGTAAAAAAAACAGTCAGAAAAGATGAAGAGAGAGAAATGTCAGTGGCCTCCACCTGTTAAACCATTCCTGTTTTGGGGGTCGTCTCATTATTGCCCCTCTAGTGCACCTTTTGTTAATTTCATTAACACCAAAGCAGCTGAAACTGATTAACAACCCCCTCTGCTACTTAACCTTTAATTTTTTGACCAGTATATTTATTAATATTATTAAATTATATAAATGATATATTATTAATTATTAAATAATTCTATACATAGTTATTATTTTTTTATTTGTTCATTATATATATTTGTGTTTATTTAATTATTTATTTCTTGAACATACCAGTTTTGATTCAAGGGTCTAGTAGGAAACAACATTTCTGTACCCAAGCCCTGGCTCATAATACAGCCCCTACATGAAATTGAAGCACTTGAGAAAAGACTGAAGAAGCCTCTTGTTTAATGTCTTGTCCTATTTAATCACCTGGCACTATTTCTCAGCGTCTGTCCAGTCCTGTAAGTGAATTAAAGACAAATCCTCTTCATCCTTCCTGCACATAGCTATAGATTTTTGTGACAATAATGACCCAAAAGTAAACTAGTAATCTGAGTAATTCTACATTTTGGTTGCATAGGAGGAAGGAATGTGATATGTTTTGTGGCAGACGAGCAGGGACCTTGCCTCACCGGGATGCTTGGATCAGGGAAGGACCGGGAAAGGGGCAATATATTCCCTGGGCGCAAGAGGGTAGCACCCCTGATTTCCAAGGACCATGGATACGGAGCTGGGAAGCTCAACCTTGTGGGGGTTCGTGGCCAAACCCAGGGGGCGCCTGGATGGTTCCTGAGCCCTGGAGGACAGCACTTCTGCCACACCAGGAAGTGCTGCCGTTCCAGGAACTGTGTACGGCTGGAGTGCTTCCGGGTGCAAGGGCAGCACTTTCGCCACACCAGGAAGTGCTGCCGGAAGACCATCACCGAGCACCTAGGCACATCCGGGGCATGATAAAAGGGGCCAGCTCACTCCCTTCGAGGAGCCAGAGTTGGGAGGCAGGAAGACAGAGCATGCGAGAGAGGAGTGGAGGCAGCAGTAGAGAGACAAAGGACTGAGTAGTCATGCATGAGTTGCTGGAACCACTGTTGTAAATATTGTAAAATAAACCGTGTGTTGTGGACATTGGTGTCGTGTCTGTCCATGGCCGGGCTATCTATTACAGTTTCTAACTATTAACTTCAAACTCATCCTTCTTTAGAAAGACCTGGCTGTCATTTTTGGTCCCACCTGTGTTTGACCTGAAGCCTAAATTATTACTATGTGTCAGCTGGGAGACAGAAAGAGTTCATTTGTGTACATAATGCTGAGTATATACTGTACTTTTCATAATATGAAAAAAGTGTTTGTGTGCTAAACATGTGGAGGGCATAAATGCGAACTAGATCATACAATATCTGCTCTATTGACATGAATAATATAAGCTATCTTATGCCACAAGGTATAAAAACTATGTCAATAGTTTATCGATAAGGAACCATAATCAGTTGTTTTAGAACGTAGAACATTTGACAAGTGAGAGTGGCCGTTTGTTCTTTAAGTTGGTTTGATAACCTAATAGCTAATTTGTCCCGGTATCTCATTTTGAAATCTCTGTTTCAAGTGTACAAGTTTGACCTTTTGTTTGAAGACGTGCAGTCTCATTTCAGTTGTGAATGTGCTTCTATTTCATTTCTGCTGGTGTGGTTAAGTACTTAATCATTTAACTGGTGAACTTTAGTGATGCCTTTGAGAATTTCCACCTAGCCCTGTCTGTTCACAACTTAACAAGGTTTGTACCTTGTGGCCTTCAGTCCTGAGACACATTTCCTACTAAGAGCTCTTTGTCTTTTTGTTAGCCTGGTGGCCTAAACTATCACAGTACATACAATTACACAGTTTTTAACATTTTGTATTCTCATTGCTTTTTGCGCTATAACTCAATGCTTTGTTTGCTTTGTTCTTGCTTCTGCATTTTAGATAGATGGATAGATAGATAGAACAAACTTTTTTGTCCCGAGGAGGAAATTTGACATACATAAATAGGCTGATTATTAAATAAATAAACATACACACTTTGGTCTGAACACACACCAGAATTATTATAAAGCAAGGAAATTAAAAAGAAAGAAAAGTTCTGACTTTGCTGTCACAATGAGGCATTATGCAGATTTATTGCTGGTGGTATAAAGGAGCCCCCATAGCATTTCTTGACATACTTTTGCTGGATAATTTGTTGGTTAAAAGTCCTCAGTGGTGTGGTGTCAGAAAGAGGATGTGCTGCATTGTTCATAATGACACTCAGTTTTGTTTTAATTCTCTGGTTTGCTACGACCTCCCAGGGGCTCCTGTAACTGAGCCTGCCCTTTTTAATTAGCTTATTGAATTAGTGGGCATCTCTTGAAGTGGTGTTACCACCCAGCACACCAGAGCGTACAAAATCACACTAGCCTTTACAGAGTTGTAGAAGATGTGAAGGATGTCACTTTGCACATTAAAGAGCCTGCTCTGCCCTTTCTTACATAGTTCTCCTGTGTTCTGAAACCAGTCCAATCTTTCATTAAAGTGGATCCCCAAGTACTTGCAGGAGTGGACCAACTCTACATCCACTCCTTGAATAGTGACTGGATATAGAGGCTCTATGATGCAATGAAAGACAATGACCAGTTCCTTGGTTTTGGTGATGTTAAGATACAGACAATTCTTTTTACACCAAGAAAGAAATCTCTCCACCTGACTTCTATACACTGTCTCATCCCCTTTATCAGTACCCCCCATAAGTGCAGAATTACCTGAGAATTTCTGCATGTGACATGCTCTGTTGTTAAATTTGTAGTACAAGGTGTACAGAGTGATTAGAAAAGGATGCAGGACTGTCCCTTGTCGTGCTACAGTGTTGTTCACATCCACATCAGGTACACCACCTCAAAAACTGCAGTCTTCCTGACAGATAGTCCATTATCCATGACACCACAGGCTCATCCAACTGCGTATCTCTGAGTTTACCCCGTTACGGGGATGGTTGGAGAAATTAAAAAACATAATCCTTACAGTGCTGCCAGTTTTGTCCAGATGGCAATAAGCCTAGTAGAGCAGATAGATACAGTAATTGTATTCTATACTCTAATCTTTGTCCAATACGTTAACTGCAGTGGGTCCAGGGTGTCTACCACATGAGGACTTGTATAGTCTAAGACAAGGCTGTCAAAGTTGTCCATGATGTGAGATATAAGTGCCACTGGTCTGTAGTCATTGGGTGAAGAGGAACTGTCTTCCTTTCAACAAGAAAAATGAAGGATGTTTTCCACAACAGTGGCACATTTTGAAGCCTTAGGGACAGACTAAACAGGTGACAGAGGACACAATGGAGTGAGTCAGCACAGGCCTTAAAAATCTGAGTACTAACTCCATCTGGTCCAGCAGCTTTTCGTGTGGTTAACTTCCTCAGTTGTTTGCTTACTTGTTGTTCCGATTTGGACAGTCCACACTTATAGTCAAAGGCAAACTTTTTATTGGCCTTTCCAGTTGACGTGGTAGGAGTGTTTGACGTACTAGGGATGGTGTGAACAGACTGGTCATTGGAAGAAGGTGGCAGTGTAAGAGAAAATCTATTAAATAAATTGATTCAGGGTGTTAGCTTTGTCTACATCCCCTTCTAAAACATGAACCCTGGATTGCTTGAGCCTTGTATAATGTATATACCCAGTCCATTTGAGATATCCATCATGTTATTCTGAGTGAGTTTGTTTTTTATTTAAGCTTTGTAACCATCCTTTCCTTCACTCAGCTTTTTCTTTAGCACATGCTATATGTCCTTTAGAGCCTCTTTGTCACCAAATTTGAATGCTCTCTTTGTCTCATTCAGGAAAACGTTTAGCTCCTTAGTAATCCAGGACTTGCTGTTGGGAAAGCAATGAACTGTCTTTGTGGGTACCACTCTGTCGACACAGCAGTTAATACAGTCTGTGATGCAGTAACTGAGTCCATAGGTATCATCCTCATGTGACTCGAACATCATTTCCCAGTCTGTTATTTGGAAGCAGTCATTCAGAGCCATTTAAGCCTCCAAGCTTCATTTCTTCACTATTCCAGTGGTAACAGGATCCCATTTAATAACAGGCTTGTGTTTGTATGTGGGAATAAGATGAACCAGGTTGTGGTCAGAGTTGCCTAAAGGAGCCAGTAGAATACACTTAAAGGCATCTTTAACATTTGAATATAGCAGCTTGTTGTTTCCTCGAGTATGGCCAATCACAAACAGATAGAAGTTTGTCATTGTTTCTTCCAAAGTCACATGGTTGAAGTCACCACATATTATAACTGCAGGGTCAGAGAGACTCATCATTACAGTGTTGGGGACAGAATGAATCATTACCATTGCTAGGTCCCCATTTGTGGCAGGAGCAATATAAATGTTACTAAGGATGATGTAACTTATCTCCCTGAACAAATTCTGACAGCTAGAATTTCAGTGTCTGTGTTACAAACTGTTATAACTGTAATATGCTCTCTTTTACACCTTTCCTCTTCACATAGATGACCAGTCCCCCTCCTGTCTTTTTTCCACACCATGCTGGGTCTCTGTCTTCTAGAATAAGATGAAATCCGTTTGGAATTAAAATAGTTTCAGGTATATCTGGTTAAAGCCAGCTCTCTGTAAAGCCCAAAATGCCACTATACTTGTATGCTCCATGGCCTGCTTTAAGCACAGAGAGTTCATCCATCTTATTTGACAGTGATCAAATATTTCCTGTTACAATAAATGTTGGACCAGATCTAAAACCTTTTTGCTTTGCTTTTACTCTCACGCCGGCATGTTGCCCTCTCCGTGTGTGGACAAACAGCTCCTGTGGTGAAGTGTAACTGAACAGCTTAGGTGCTTGTGATCACAGTGCAAGTACCTGATTACAGGACTATTAAATACACCCCACTTTTATTTTGTCAGTGTCTCTTACTCTTTCAGGTGTTGCAGGTATACTGCAGCCTTTGAATCTTCTTCACAACTCCATCCAATTTCACAGCAGGTTTTGAAGTGAAGTCAAGACAAGCTGTCTTCTGGGTTTGCGTGCATTGCAGTTTGTCAGCAAATTTAAAATCTATTTAAAATCTATTTATCTGATTTATAGTGGCTGCTGTCAGTGACAAGCCAGAAGCCAGATCAATTCCAATTTTAAATAAGAATAACATTGAGAAATACCGAGCTTCTATAAAAGGGCTGCTGCTTGCACAGTGCCTGGAATGGATGATTACTGACTGTTGAGCCAAACTGAATCCCTGAATCTTTTTATCTTAAAGAAATGTTATACTGAACTTGACATGGGCTGGAGTCCAATCCAGGTTTGTTCCCTGCATTGTGATCATTTCCATTAAAACAACTTATTGTGGCCCAGAATGGGATATAATGGGATTAGAAATTACAAGGATGCTTTAAGGACATAGGCTGTTTTAGTAATATGCTGCTTTTAGCATCCCAAACAGACAGACATGATAACATGTACCAGATGAACTGCCCTCCTGCGGGAGACAGTTTGATCTGTACCAGCCATTGAAAGGCAGGTAGACAATTAGGGCTAATTCAGGCCGCTGGTCTGCTCAGGTAGATGTCACACTGTTTCCTAATGAATGCCCAAAGGATAGAAGAAGATGGAGGAACGACCTGAGAGGGACTGTAAACATGGCTATAGTCATCCCACAAGTTGTCAGTGAGAGTGAGAGCCCAGGTATGTGTCTTTTAGCTATGGTGAGAATCAGTGAAGTTTTCTATAATTTATTGAAACGGTTCCACACAGCATAAAGACAAAAATCAACAATTTCTTTTGTGTATTATAATGGAAAACATTTTCAATTTAGAAAGTGTGTCTTTAGCATTGCAACCGCAGTGCTAGAGTAACCAAATATTGAACTAGTTTGAGCACTGCAGGACAGGTATGACCGTGACATAGGTTACATCAGTCAAACAAACAGGCAGTTTATTCCAAAACTAATGTTTCATTACTGTGGCTGTCCTAAATCAATGTGGAGCCCAGCTTGTCTGTGATGGCTTGGCCACCACTGCATATTACTTATTGTTATATAGGTTTTCTATTCTTGTGTTATTTTTTTCATGCAATGTTATTATAATGAAGGGCACAGTTACTGCTGTCTTACAGATCCAGCGTGCATACTAATCCCTTATTTGGTTGCTGTCTGTGTTCAGTTTGACCCTTCTCCCCTTGTGGGTTTTTCTTTGGATTCCCCTGTCTTCCTCCCACATCTCCAAAGATGTGCGTGTAAGGTAAATTAGTTCCCAATATGAGTTTGAGTATAGATGTGCGCATGAATGGGCTCTGCGGTGGTCTGCTGTCTTATGCAGGGTTGGACCCAATGCTGCCAGTTTAGGCTGTGGCCCACTGCATCGCTAAAGTAGATTAAGTGGGTTCATAAAGTATGTTGTTATTTTATTTTGTTAGTGTGCCCTCCCTTTGCTCAGATTGCTTTAGAATCAATTAGTTCTTTTATTATTTTATTTACAGTATATACTTAGTATGCTAATTTTTTATTCATATTACTTTTTTGAAATCCTGTTAAAAATGGAAAGTGTGCTGACACAGAGGACAGCACTGCTGCCTGACAACTGAAGGTGGTCAAGCTAAAATCCTGGGTCAGATGTGTCAAACTCAAGACAAAGCAAATTCAGCAGGGTTCACTCATCACTATATGTGGCAATATATGGGTGACTTGTGACAATAACATTTCCATTCAAAATGTGTAGATCAAAATTCTTTATATGAATGTAATAAAAAAAATACATACAAAAATAAAGAAGTAAAATAAATAGAAAATTACACACTTAAGATAAACAAATATGGAATAAGCAGGGTCCTTAAGTATGGCTAATTGTTCTTAACTAAACAGATTTTTTAAATCTGTCTAATGATTAAATGGTAAATCCGATGCTATGGTCAGTTGGCCAGGGATAAGAGGGAAATGAAAACTCCAGCAAGTGAGATGAGGCAAGAAAACAAACAAAAAAAAACTTCAGCGTGTCCAAAGCCAAAAGACCACCCAGTCGCCACTGGACATTCTACTGAAAATAAAACTGCTAAATAAGTGCTATGATCTTAGAAGATAAGATACAGAGCCATTCAATAATATTCTCCGACAAAGTTTAAAGATGTTTTAGTGCAAAAAAGTATTTTAAACAGTAATAAGGTCTCAACAAATATCCAGACTGTTCATATTCCGTGGCAAGTGCTACCCAAAAGTAAGGAAATATTTCAGAATTTTTTTACACTAATTGACTGTTAATATTATATTCATTGTAAAGTTACATTACAAATATAACCCAAAAGTGTATATAATCATAATAAGCATTAGGGAGCTGGCTGTGTTCCTTAGCTTAAACAACTGTAATTACAAAAAATAGTCATTTGCTTTGCTATTACATGGTAAGACAGGAGATGTACAACTATCTGTAGAACTGTACATTGCACCTACAGTACAAAAAAACACTTGACTTCATACATTACATCACGGGTTATTGCACTTTATCAAGGAACTGATTTGTAAAATGAAACTACAGTACTGTATTGTGTCTCGTGTAAATCCACAAAGATCTTTAGTGACATGTGCAGTTATGTTGTTATAGATTTCGGTGTTTGCCAACTGAAAAAATACTCCTGAATATGCCAGTCATGTGTCTAGGCACCGAACAAAGTTTGACGTAACCCAGTGAGTAGTCACTGCATATCGTTACACAAACACATGCATGTGTCTGCAGTGAAAAGTCATAGGCTGAGATACTGTAAGGTACATTGCCTGACAAATAACTGTAGAGTTTGAAAAGGTCAACACGTCACATGGAAGCCTGCATTTGGTTTTGAATGTATGAGGTGTATATTACAATTTAGATTTCTAATACAGCAGGCCTGAGTAACACTGCTGTCAAACAACTCAAGCCTTCTGTGTTTGAATCCTGGCCTGGTCATTGTCTGAGTGTAGATTGCATGAATGAATGAACTGATGCCCAGTTTTAGTTTGTCCCTGATGCTGCCCCTGTACTGACCCTGTACTAAATTAAGCACATTTGATGATGGATAGATTTCCAAAAATAAAAATTTTCATAGTAGTGACAGAAAACATTTCAATTAGTTTGAGTGCAGCACTTAGTGTTTCTGCGCCAGAAAGACTAGTTATCATTGTGTTATAAAGTATAACGACAATAAATTGAACTGAAATACAGACATTATTGCTGTAACTTTAAAATTCATTTGCAAACAGTTTCAATTTTGTTTTTAAGTGAACCTTACTAACCCACCTCAACATTACATTTTAGCCTTTATCAGGCCATATGGCCCCCAGTACAAGCTGCTTTCCAAGCTTTCTTCACTCTCAAGTCACAAGGTAATGCAGAGATTGTATTTTTGACAATTTGGCACTTACCCTCCCTATGGTACAGACATTGAGCAGGGCTACTTGCAGTTAGTTTCATCTACTGCCTGTGTGGGTGCAATTTATTTCAGTGATTACCTAGAATTGTATAAGCTTTAATCATAACGGGTAGAGTGCTATTTTAGTATGGCCAAGGGCTAGATATAGCTTCAAATACTGCCCAGTTCAACACATTTCACTTTCTACAATTGACCATAAATTAATTAAGTATTAATCATTGTTCCAGGTGGAATGTTGTGTTAGCTGTCACACATGACCAATTGCAGTTTCTGTAAGGTCTGAAAAAGGTGCTACCCTTCAAAGAACAGATGTTAAAATTATATCCCGTAAAAGGGCAGTCGAAAAAGCAACCAGGAAATGAGTGCTTAGGCAACATAATGGTCAAATATGTAGGCCAGTTCATAACTAAAAAGTCTATACAATAGTAAAACAAATAAAGCAATTCTAAGTCTTACAGGATTATGCCACTGGTGTAAGCCTGGCCTGAGTTATGTTACAGCCTGTTTTATTCCCTAGTTAATGTTTATCTTCTGTCCTATGGACATGTTCATTGTTTTTGAGTTATTATTTGTCAGCTGCTTTTTGTATCTATCAAAATTTTATTCATAATGTTATGTTTATTTAATATATAAGTTGTTCTCTTATGTTCCTCGTGTTCTGTGGGTGGAATGCCAAGAGGCAGGTCCACGTTGATGTCACTGATGAGGGGCCTCCATCTGTCTTTATATTCTGACAGAAGACTTGGTTCCCAGTAGCCGTTCACTGGATTTTACGTAGTGAAAATAAACAGTGTGTTGATTTTTCTGCTTTTCTGAATCTTTATCTATTCTTTTGGGATCTGGACTTGCTTTGTGTATCCTTTTGTGGCACATCTTTTTAACTTTTTTCCATTTTTTCTTTTTTTTTTTGTTTATTCTAAATAAATCTTTCTATTGTAAAGATTCTTCATTATTCAAGCTAGAGGTTTTACAGTTTATCCACTCTGCCTCTGGAGTTTGGGGTCAGGCTGGCAGGGGTGAGGCATATCTTGAGGTAGCTCAGTGAAGGTCTTGGCTTAGTTTGTGGGTCTTTTTCAAGGCTGTCCACCCTTTTCGCTACATTTATGTCACCTGTTCACAATAGTCACGATGCAATTAAATTGTTTTAGGGGTTATACTGTACACTTGTACATCCAATAAATTTAAACACTGTACCATAAATGTGGCACAAGATTTCAGGGTTGTTATTCTTGACACTTTTATTGAAATTCATTTAATTGGATAAATTCCCCCTCACTAATTTACAACTAGGCTACAACTCATCAAAATTGATTATTTGTTTTTCTCTCCTCCACGGCTGACAGACTTTGCTTATATTAGATGTGTTATTATATTCTGGGCTAACCCTGTACTTTGTAATCACTTAAACTGTATATTATGCAATTCTTTGTAAGTCTCCTTGGATAAATGTTTCTGCTAAATCGATACATACATAATGCAAAGTTGACTGAATGACTTATACTTTTACTTATCGAAACAAACATGATTTCCCATTTAGTTAAAAAGCTGAAATTTGGGCACTAGGTATCTGCTAAGAAAGAATATTTCAATATATCAGTATTTAAAGGTAACTATACAATAGGAAAACTAAGTACGCCAAATACACTTTTGCATTTGAGTTTTGTTTATCAGCTCTGACAAGTGATCATTCAGAGAAATAGGACTTGCAATTCATTAAAATGTGGCAAGCAGAAGAGCGCTACTGAACAAACTGTAGCTGTACTGTAATGGAAAAGAGAAATGGGGAAGGTGAAGAAGGGCAGCTACCCTGCACAGATAAATGAGACAGGGTTATGAGTTGCAATGAAAATGAGCTGTGATGTGGACAAAGGACACTTGGACAAAGTTCAAAGAAGGCGTGGTTAGCAAATAACCCAAGGAGGCCATGGTAAGCTAGAAATTATCTCTAAATGGTAATTTGGCTTGCAACAGCCTCCTTGAGTACAACCAATACTCCCTGTTCTGTCAGCTTATTCTTACTTCTTGTGATACAATACAAAATTCATACAAATTCAAGAGCCCATTTCAAACCCTGGGTACAACACTGTGGTGTTATAGGTCCACAGCTCTCTCTCAGCAGAGGCCAGTTTTTTAAATAAATAATCACCACGCTTGCGGCTTAGTGAGGGGACATGGTGGCTGTAGCGGATCTCAGGGCGCTCTGCAGTGTGGGTGTTTCTCACCTAGTGCACAGGTGAGGGACTGCCCACATCAGTGATTGTTCCTGGGGTTGCTAATGTGCTGCAGCTGCTATGGCCCCTCTCAATATATAGAAGCATGAGTCGGCTGGAAGGGAGAGAACTAAAAAGAAAAGAGAGACGGAGGTTGCTGGAAGGAGGCAGGAGAAAGCTGGTGAGAAGAGAGAGAGCCGCTCGCAGGCAGCTGTGTGGAAGCCTGGGTGTTAGGCCGACACCTGGGTGTCGTAGTAGTGGTCGCTCCCGCTGAGTGAGCATGTAGCAGGAGTGACCAATAAAGAAGAAAGACTGTCCGCGTAAAGCTGGGATGGTAGCGGGAGTCGGGAGGCTTGGTGGAGAAGTCCTTGGTGTGAGCGTCCTGGTTACCAAGGATTCCAAGTCTCAGGCCTGGGATGAGTCCCAGACCGAAGCCAGGATCGGGAGGGCTCCAGACATGTGTTGAAAGAAATAAAGGACAGCTGCAGAGAGAGCGTCTCACCGGCTGCAGGGCCCAAACAGGATAAGCAGGTGGGACGCTAGTGTAGAAGAAGCACCAGGCATGTCATTGTGTTTAGAGAGGACTGCTTCCAGCGTTGTTTCAACCTCGTTTTTAAAGAATTGTTTTTGTATTGTTTTTAACCTCCACGATTTTCTTTGTTTTAATGGATTATTAAATGAATGGATGAATCACTGCACTTTAATTGAACACTTTGTTTTTGTTTGTTGACTATGTTAAATAAAAGCACTTTGCACTTTTTACATCATCCCCTTGCTGTTGTTACCTCACTGTCTCGCTCATCTCAGTTATAACTGTCGACGGTGTTGGGTTCAAGGGCTCCCAAACAGCCGATGGGAGCATGAAGCTGAACCCGCATCGTCACAAACACAAGTCAGAAGAAAAAGCAATACTTAGTCAGTTTAAATGCTTTTGCAGCTCTATAAAGGGGGTTCCCAATGGGCAGAACATAGAGGAGGTGGACATTGTACATGAAACACACAAATGTGCAGCCTGTAAACATCAATACTGTACGCAATATGTTAAAGTAAATCTTGATTCAATGTATATTGATTTTGATCTAAAACTTTTCAACAGTATAAGATTCAGATCAATGTGCTACATTCAATTTGACTGAAGCTACTATTTTTGCAGGATCTGCTTCAGGTTCAAATTATAGTTATACAGGGTGGCGCAGGAAAATGGGAAATTTTGGAACTAGGTGTTGGTCACCCAGGGTGTCAGCAATTGGTTGGGACTGATGTGACCTCGTTTAGAACCACTTGCCATTAGTTATAATGGAGTAGTGGAGTGGTGCACACTGAGCATTTGCTGTTAAAGCCTTTTATAAGAATGATGATAGTGTGACTTCTGCGCAAAGGGAAGTACAGTGTCATTACCAGTTAGGACATCATTATTGTGTCCCGTCTGCTCATGCAATTACAACATGGGAGCATACCATATTTCCCCAACAAAACTCTAAGATAAGCCGCCCCATGTTATTAGCTGCCGCTTTACTAAATTTACCAATCTGAAGTAAAAACATCTAATTTGGCACGCCCCTGTAGGCCTTTGCAACTCTATAGTGACATTATAGTTCAGCGTGAACAATTAAACGGATAAAATTTTGCACTTACCAATATCATGCCCAAATGCAAGTCCTACATTGCAGAATTTAAGCTCCAGGTCGTTGCTTTCATGAAAGAAAATGGCAATCGTTCAGCTGGATGCCATTTTGAAGTAGATGAAAAACAAGTGCAAAATTGGCGGATAGATGAGGAAGCTTTGCACGTGCTTCTGCCACATACGCGTGCAAGTCGTACAAGTAAAGCCAATTGGCCAAACTTGGAAAAGCGACTTAAAGAATGGATTCTCACACAGCATGAGGACAATTGGATAGTTTCAACAATAGCCATCAAAATGGAATCAACAAGGAATGGCGACTGAAATGTTTTTAGACAGGCCGTCCCATATACGCAGGTTTGTAAAATTAATGTATACGCTGCGGCCTATTGTTGGGGAAATACAGTAGTTTCTAAGAAACGGGTTCAGCCTTATTACAGATGTCCCCAGGTGGTGTTCAAATGGCCCACACATCAGAGAATATTGAGGCTGTTCAAGCTGCCATTGTGAGGAGACATCGCAGCTCTGTTCAACGTCATGCATCATCGCTACAGTTGAGATGATGAAGTGTGCAAAGAATACTGCATGAGTTGAAGTTCCACCCCTACAAACTGCAGATTGTGCAGGAACTGAAACCCAATGGCCACGTGTTGTGTCAACAGTTTTGTGAACAACTTTTGGCTAAAGTAAACGAGGATGGCAATTTCATTAACAACTTGTGGATGTCGAACGAAGCCCATTTTCACCTTAACAGATACGTTAACAAACAGAATTTGCATTACTGGGCACAGGAAAATTCTTTTGAGCTTCACCAGCATCCATTACACAGCACCAAGGTTACAGTATGGTGTGCTGTGTCATTACATGTTGTCATATGCTCTTACTTTTTTGAAAATGTGGAGGGCATTGCAACCACAGTTACATCCGATCGGTATGTTGCTACAGTATGCTTGAAACATTTTTTGTGTGGAGCTTGAACTTCGCACATCTGAATATTGAAAATATGTGGTTTCAACAGGATGGAACCACTTTGCATACTGCCCAACAATCGATGGCAGCTATTCAGTGATTGTTTGGAAGGTGCGTCATTTCACACAGCATTGACATTCCATGGCCTTTGAGTTCCCCAAATCTCACTGTTTATTTTTTTCTGTGGGGACATCTTAAAAGCCAAGCGTACTGCACATGTTCTGCAATCATTAATGTATTAAAAAGGTGGAAGTCACTGGTATTCTTCTTGATATGTTACAGTGAGCAATGCAGAATTTCCACAACAGTCTGTCAGAATGTGTACAGAGACACACCTTCATGGTGTTTTCTTCAAAACATAAAATGAATATTGAATGAATATTGATTACCATCATTAATTGCATATCCTGTACAATAAATGTCATCATTAGATGTATTTTGTAATGTGTTTATTCATGAATTGAGCGTCAATTGAAAATGTCCCGTTTCCCTGCACCATCCTGTATGTAAAACTCACATTATTTCTTCTAAGTACCTGTTTCAAATTAAAATAATACAGTTTCCTATAAAATTGTGTTTTGCAGTGACCATCAACAAAAGTAAAATAACTAGGAATAGCAAGAATTGATCAATGGCAGGGAATTGTATTTAGTAAGAGTAATAGGCTCCAGTGAATTAATTATATGAGCCCCTAGGGCTACAACAAATACTGTATACAGAAAACTAACAAAAGAATTAGTTACTGACATAGTAAGTAGATTAACCTCATAGATTAACCCTCAGCACTATATCCAAGCCTTGTTGTCTTAAAAAGTTTCCCATGCAAAACCAGGGAACACAGCTAGTAAAGAATAATAATATACCAGTCGAATTACATGACATAACATATCAAAACATTTCATAAGTTGCATAATCCAATTTAGGGTCACCTGGGGCAGACCCTATCCCAGTAGCATCATGCATAAGGCAAAAAACAACCCTTGACAGAGCATCTCTAGCATGGCTCTATCACACACACTCCCACACTCATATCCATATGGGCCAATTAAGAAGTGACGATCAACATCTTTAGGAAATGAGAAGAAACTTGTGTACTCAGAGGAAATTTCACAGAGGAGAATAAGCAAACTCCGTATAGACAAAGAAGGAGTTCTTGTTCTTACTATTGTTCTTCTCACACTTCTGTGTGGGGTCGATGTACTTGATCAACTTTCTCCATAAAGTTCAACTTTCTCCTTCATCTCCTCACCAGTCAAACCCTTTTCCTTCAGGTCTTCTTTTATTTTATCAGTCCTCCTTCACTTTGGCCTTCCTTGCTTTCTCTTCCCCTGTACTTCAATTTCCATCACTCATTTGCCTGAAAATTCATTGTCTGTCCTCATTGCATGTCCATACCACTTCAACCTACTTTCCCAACTTTCTTAAATAGCGCTCCCATGTTTGCTCTTTGGTCTGATTGTCTCATCTCTTATTCTGTTTTTTTTTTTTTTTGTAACTCTACACATCCATTTTAACATTTCCATTTCTTTTACATCCAACTTCTCCTGCATTCCCTTTATGGCCCATGTCTCAGCTCCACACATCATTGCTGATCTTACCAGTGTCTTAAAAACCTTACCTTTTAACTTTCACCTTAATTCTTTGATTGAACAATAGTTCCAATGTCTTCATCTAATTCTTCCATCCACACTGCACTCACATAGACCGTGATGGAGTGTGAGACTCAAACTAAAGCTGTTGGATCCATGAACCCGTAGTGCTAACTGCCAAGCCATTTTGCCACTCCATATCCAAATTACTTTACAAAAGTAAACTGTATTCAGTCTTTACCAATACAGTAGTGGCATTGCTATGCCACCCAAGGACAGTTTTAATGGAATACCTCACTGGGGTCACAGGAATGATACAGAAGACACCTGTGTTCATTGGGCTTACTGCTATACTTATACTCATGCTATATTTTATGTGCAGCAGATTTCTCAAAGGGGATTTACTCAGTAATAAAGTCTTAAATAAAACCATCGTGTCGAAAAACATAATGAGATACACATGCTTTCATTCCTGTCAAGGATCCAATGTTTATATTATATACAGTAAGCCTCCTTTTCCCCTCCGACAGAAGCAAGCGACTTTTAGTGTGTGATTTTCTGTCAAAAGGAGACCTCTGTGAATCCAGATCTATTCCAGTGGTTCCTTGACTGATGACAGCTCTAAATTAAATAGTGCAATCTGACTACTTGTTTTCCTCTGGTTACATTTATCTGTTCTTAAATATGGCTGTCAAAATTCAAGTACAGAGAATTGGGTAAAGGACGAAGTGCAATATTATTTATTATTTTAACTCCCATAGTATATCAAGAATGTATTTAAATAATCTTATCATTTCCTTGCCATAAAATGTGCTTTCCTATTTCCTTTATTCTAACCATATTGCTTGTATTCACATATTCCTGTTACTCCTATACATATATCATCTATGTAGAAATATCAAAACATTGTTTTATTGAATATAAAAATAAAATCTCTTTTAAGAAAGTGTTGATACTTGTGTTTAGGCTACATTATACTGGCTTCATGCTTTCTTTTAAAAGACTGTAGGGTCTCTTTAAATTAACAACATCTCTGGCCTGTTCAGAAAACCACAGAGACTCACTGAAATGTGTCTGTAGCGATTCTTGTTGCCTTACCTGTTGTTTTTCTCTGCTTGTTTAGAGAAAATTGCTCCATGTCTGATTTTCTGTTCCTGTTCAGTTCACATTATAATTTGCCTTTGCTTTTCACACACTCCTCAGATGCTGTTGTTTAATCCTCTTCAGCGACACAGAAGTAGGTCAGCCCTCCTAAGAACAAAACCTCTCATGCTGATTTAATGGTGGAACTGATTCATATACAGTAGGTTGCTAATGTTAACTGCTGCATGCGCTGTGACATAAGTTACTCCTTCCCTGCCATGATAATCCTCAATGAGAACAAGTGAACATCTTAATGTTCTTT
Source organism: Polypterus senegalus (assembly GCF_016835505.1). Taxonomy (NCBI): domain Eukaryota; kingdom Metazoa; phylum Chordata; class Cladistia; order Polypteriformes; family Polypteridae; genus Polypterus; species Polypterus senegalus. The sequence goes on along the minus strand of NC_053166.1, from coordinate 83,462,126 downwards.
GTTTTATTTTTATATTGTGTCACTAGCCTTGCAAATGCTGTAACACAGGGAAGTAACAAAGAAGAAATCTGAAGAAAGATATAAAACATAAAAGCCAATTTGAGTTTCCCTTCAGTGTTTTTGAATGGATTCTCACATTCTCACTTATCACCCTTTATTTTGCTTCTCGCCTAACCAGGCCATTTTTCAGTCTTGCTGTCTGTCCTGCTGTGTCTAGGGAGCAGGTTCATTTTTCACATTTGTTTAGTTATGGCATTGTGTAAAACCGTCTTAAGCAACACACCAAGTGACCTCTGATCAGTCCAGTTGTAATTTGACCAAGGGCAGAGCCCTAATGTATTATATGCTTAGAGTGGTAGTCTTTCTCATAAGTACTCCTTGTGGCTTATGCTTTTAGGTTGTCCCAAAACCAACTGGTGCATGTGAAGTGAGCCTTCATCCTCTGTTTAAACATGGACATCTCTTTATAATGGCTGTATATTTTTTGCTGCAATAGAAATTAGTATAATTTGTGACAATTACCTGCTGTAAAACTGCAGGCAGGGAGTGGAAAATGTGTAGGTGTTGTGATGTGATCTAAGAGCATGTCACAAACTTATCTGCTATAATTATGACAGAAAAAGATGAATCCATATCAGAGATCTCCAATCTCTGCAGTGCTCTACCTGAATAATGGGATCCAGCCAATTACATTATGCCATTTGTCTGCTGTCATTCTTGTCATTCTTCCTCCTTATTGTTTGAGGCATTGTTTCTATACATCTCTCAACATCAAGATCAACTAACACAATAGGAAACTATTAATTTATGTCTAATATCACAATCAGAGGTCACTACCTATATTTTAAGCAGCTTAATGGACCCATGATACATTTCAGCCCCAGCTACACCACAGAGAGCTGGACACCCAGAGAAAATGTGAACAGGCTGCTAAAACATTAAGCCAGCAGGCCTCTATTGAATCCCTTACTCTTCAGTTATGATGTCCCATAAATCAGAGTAATGGTGGGAAAGAGAAAGATGGTTCAACCCATACTGTCCACTGGCAGTTCAACTGCAGTCCAACTGAAATGAGCTACTCACCCGCATTTCTGGTCTTTTCCAGAGCCGTTGATCCCACATGAGAGGTGCATCAGGGCAGAGAAGTCATCTGCAATTAGTCTGGGGATATTTGCACTGGTAGCTGAAAGTGTTTTTATATTAGTCTGTATTGTCACAGTATAGGGGTGTGTGAGTGTGAGTATATGTGTGCTCTGCTATGTTGTATTCAGAGTTGATTCTTGCATTGGACCCAGTGCTGCTAAGATAGGCAGTAATCTGGCTGTTCTATAACACCATAATTTATTTTTATCCCAAGTTCTTTGTTATTTGAATAGGTAACCTTAATGTGATGAGCCATATTGTGACAAAACAATAAATATTTTAATTTACTCTCATATGACCAACTTTTGTTTTGTATAATCATGCCTGTAATCAAACATCCTTGTATTTTGTCACAGAGAAAGCAGAGGCACAAGACTATCTTCTCCAAGGTAGTTCGCTAATATGGTCGTTGCATCAGACTTTGCTGTCACTTATTGTCCAGTTGAAGTGTAAGACTGATAAAAATAAAAGGTGAAAGTGCTTGGATCTCTGCCATTTCAAACAGCCTGGCCCCAAGGATCATCAGGCTGAATAGCAAGCTCAAGTGTTTGGGAGAAAGTGGCACTCCATTCCACAGTGATGGTGACTCCTTTGGATTCCCAAGTGTAGTGTCAGTGTTTTTTTTTTAGCTTTTTCAGACCCTCTAGAAGTTGACCTGGTCAGTCTAGATACCCTTGTAATAGAACAGCAGCATAAGGCTAGAAAGGTTCGAGATCACCAGGACTGGTAAATTATTACTGTCTATTAACCATTTCATGCCACCTGTTATGATGTATCATTCAATACCATCTATGGTATGTTTTGGGCTCCTTATGCTATCTTTGTTTTTTACTTCTGTTTATTAATTGATTAAATGAGGTGTTTCTGGGCAAGAATTTCAATATACTTGTGCCATAAGGCAAACAAATAACAACAAAGTGGTTTAAATTCAACAACATTAACTGTTTTCACATTGGTTTTATGAATGTTGTCATGAAACTGTAATAACAGGAAAGTTGATATTGCCTTAAAATTGCATTAAATCAAATTATCCTAGCTGCTGTAGGTATATAGAAAATGTTTAAGCTTCCATGTGTGTTATGGTCACAACTGCTTTTAGAGAGCTACTTGTCAAGTTGAGCTAAAAAAGGAGATAACTGGGCATGGAGTACTTGAGCTACTAATACTGCCAGAGTACTTGACAGTCATATGAGAAACTAAGTAGGGCAGATAGTGAATCCTTGATGTTCTTACAGTAATTTCAAGTTTTCAGTCTGAAGTGGTGACCTGTTGGGTAGGCCAATTGGAGTACCCCCTAGGTAGACATCCAAATCTTGTGACAGAGTGCGTACCTCAATGCGTTCTGACAAATGCAAAGATGTAGCGTTCTGTGTGAGTTGACAGGTAATAGAGCTGATGATTTGAAGGGTTCACAAAATTAATGAATTAAGTTACCATTAACAATCTTCCATCTCTGTCTGTGACTTGACTCATGTTGTACTTGACCAGTCTGGAACACCACTGGCTCACATTCCATGATTTTTTGCTAACATATTAAAAGACCTCTCTGTTAGAACCATAGGTATGATCTTCTTAAGAGGCAGTAGAAGTATACTGCAAAAACTGCACCCAAATCTGCTTCTTAGAAGTAAATCAAGGATCTTTCATTCTCATTCCAGCATCCGTACACAGAAACAAACTTTGATACTTAACCATACAAAGATAAGATGCTCTGTGTAAGAAAGGTCAGAGCTGACTATACTTCCTTAGAAGGCTGGCGTCCTTCAACATCTGCAATAAGATGCTGCAGATGTTCTACCAGACGGTTGTGGCGCGTGCCCTCTTCTACGCGGTGGTGTGCTGGGGAGGCAGCATAAAGAAGAAGAACGCCTCACACCTGGACAAACTTGTGAGGAAGGCAGGCTCTATTGTAGGAATGAAGCTGAACAGTTTAAAATCTGTGGCAGAGCGACGGACGCTGAGCAGGCTTCCTGTCAATCATGGAGAATCCACTGCATCCACTGAACAGTGTCATCTCCAGGCAGAGAAGCAGCTTCAGCAACGACTGCTGTCACTGTCCTGCTCCACTGACAGACTGAGGAGATTGTTCCTCCCCCACACTATGTGACTCTTCAATTCGACCCGGGGGGGGTAAACGTTAACATTATTCAAAGTTATTGGCTATTTTTGCTTGCATTTTTATTACTCTTTAATTTAATATTGTTCTTTGTATCAGTATGCTGCTGCTGGATTATCTGAATTTCCCCTTGGGATTAATAAAGTATCTATCTATCTATCTATCTATCTATCTATCTATCTATCTATCTATCTATCTATCTATCTATCTATCTATCTATCTACTGATAGCTATTGTATGACTTTCATGGCAGGTTTCCTGGTGACTCTTTCCAATAAAGCCATCCTCACATTGCTCGACTTCTAATGGTGGGGTATATCAAATTTGCATACCAGAGTTGTTGATCTTATCACAGGATGATATCAATTTAAATGACTGAAATTTGCTGCCCATGTCACATTTACTGACTGAGTGCTGATCTTTCAGCACTGCAGTGCTCACCTGTTTTTGACAACCAAAAGCATGCTGTCTGATAGACCCGGCACTGTAGATAGGGTTAACATCTACGCAGCATCTTTAGCTGCATTTCTTTTTTTTTTTTTTCATCAGACAAGCTTCTGTTCTTTTTGTAAGGTCCAAAACACCAGTGTTCCTTATTCCTTGTCACTCCATTAAATGGATTATACAGTACTTCCAAATAAGCATTCATTGGCTTTCAGCTGTCATGCACACAGAACGTATCCCTACAACTAAAGGCAAAATCAAGCCGGTTTAATTTTATGGGAGTGAGTCACAGAATAGTGGAAGTGACTCACTGGGTATGTCACGATAGGCAGGGTGTGCTCCGCCGGCTGTCTCTGACTCACTAAGATTTAAATCACTGGAAAAGTTACATAATGTGACATAGCTTTAAGAAAACGAATAACCACACAAAGTCACCATCTTTTGAGAATTCCTATATGACATCAACATACTTGCGTGTTCTCCAGATGTGTCTCCATCAGAAAATTTGTGGAGCAATATGAGATATCCGTTATAGTTCATGGCATGTTATCTGTAGACCATTGATGTCATGAAACAGCAGTTTGGAATGCTTTCTTCAAAGGGCCACATAACATCGTTTCGCACTTGCAGGATGCCAAGATAGGATTTACCGTAGCTACCTGTTTTTTTTTTTAATATAACACTAATCATCTATGCATGTAGCCTGATTCTGGACATATTGTTACTTCCTACTTCTCCCATTTAATGGCAGTTGTTTTGTCACATGACTTGATGATAGTTTGAACCTCTACTTTGGGGTGTGGCTGTTTTTTGTCATAGTATGGGTCATGCAGTATAATGGTAAGCCGTGAGGTGGCAGCAAAGTGTCATATAAGAAAGTAGAACATTTTAAAAGCTTCTCGTGATTGTAAAAAGTAAAAGTTCCAGATGGCAGGCATATGCACAATCTTCAATGTCTTAATCCAAGTAAAAGCTATAAATTTGTGAAAAAGGATGAGAATGTGAGAAAGGTTTTAAAGGAGAACTTTCCAGTCAGCCTAACAGACTTCAAGCATACTTTTTCATGTAGCAATATCACCAAGTGCTTCCTCAGTTGCTTTCATTAAGTTAGCCTTTATACACTATGCCAAACCTTTGGAAAATGTAGTTGAGATTTGAAGGCCTAAAGGCCTGTCATACACATTAATTTGTCTATAGTCTATGTGAATAAATATTTTCTAATGTTTGTGTAAGATTTGCTCTATTATCTTTCATCTGTAATCTTACTGAAGAACACCTTGTAAAGTAACACCTGACATCTCCCCTCCTAATTCATTTCATAATTCTGAAAACATAAGTCTTGTCACTTTTCATTTCCTTCAAATTGCCATCACAAATCATGGCTCACAGTCCTGAACTTCTACCAACACTATTATGACCAATTTGACATAGGGACATGAAAGCTGCACACATCCAGTTGCTCATCTTAATCACTTCTGAACACTTTCAGTGATGAGTCTATTAGGACTCAGCAGCCTTTCTTCTGAGGTGTAATTTGACGTTTCTAATGTTTACTTTCCACATGTAGAAATTATAAAAAGCTTTTTAAAGATCAAGTCAAATAATATCGTATGCATCACTTATCAGGCTTTCTCATAAAATTGGAAAAATTGAAGTCATCAGCCTAAATCCACATTGATGGTTTCATTAATACTAATTAATAATACTTATTAATGTATTAGTAATACATTTGTTGTACCTGAAGTGACAATCTGTGCCACAAGGCTTATTCACACTTAGACAAAGCTGGCGACACTGTGAGGATTCTGTTTTTTGATTTATCCAGTGCCTTCATTAACATCCAGCCATCCCTGTTAAGGGGTAAACTCAGAGATATCCAGGTGGATGACCCTATGGTGTTCTGGATAATGGACTATCTGTCCAGCAGAATGCAGTTTGTGAGACTCAAGGGCTGTCTTTCTGATATGGATGTGAGCGACAGTTGAGTACCACTAGTAACAGTCCTGTTCTGTCTCCTTTTTTCTTCACTCTTCTCAGACTATACATATAAAATCAGGGCACTTGCAGAAGTTGTTGAGATCCTCAAATGATTTTGCACGTACGGGGCATATTGATAATAGAGATGAGAAGGAGTTTACAGTTCAGATGGAGAACTTTGTTTCTTGGTACAAAGAGAATTGTCTTCATCTTAACAGTAGCAAAATCAAGAAACTGGTTATTGACTTTCACTGCACCAAAGAACCTCTATGTCCAATTACTTTGTACAATTTAGGGAGTGGATGTAGAAGTGATTCACTCCTTCAAGAACTTGGGGGTCCACATCAATGACAGGTTGGACTGGTCTCCTAACACAGAGGAACTGTATAAGAAAGGGAAGAGCAGGGTCTTGTTCTTAGGAGACTGCATCCCTTTAATATGTGTAGTGACGTACTTCATATCTTCTACATCTCTGTGATGGCCAGTGCAGTTTTCTACACTGTGGTGTGCTGGGCTGGTAACATTTCTTCAAGAGAGGCCCACTGAATCAACAAGCTAATCAAAAGGGCACTTAAGGGACACACTGTGGATCCCCTGAAGGTAGCAGCAAAGGACAGAATGAAGCAAAACCGAGTGCCAATATGAACAATGTTGCACATCCTCTCCATGACACACTAACACAGAACTTTCAGCCAACGGATTATTCAGCTGAAGTGTGTCAAGAAATGGTATGTGTAACCATTTTTAAGACATGATTCCAGTTATGAAAGTAATACTGAGCAGTGTGCTGGAAACAAGACCTACAAGTAATATAAAAGATGACAAGTTACTAGACTTTTGAAACAGCTGACTACTGAAATGTCAAACACCACTTTGAGATGTTTACATGAATATGGGAGACAGAACAGAAGAAAATGGTGCTGAGCCCAAAGAAGGGACAGAGTTGTTAGACAGAAATCTAATAGAAGAGAAATGCTGTTGAAAGAAATGTCAGTGGGGAAAAGAAAAATCATTGCCATTTAAGTAAAACTAGAGAGAGAGAGAGAGAGAGTACTGAATGCAATTAAAGTAAAGGATTTCTTATGAGGCACTGGATGGAAGAGACAACGTAAGGAAAGAAAAGAAGCAAATCTTGTAAGCAAAGGGAAAAGTGAACAGCTAAAGAGCAAATTCTAGATTTGTGTTAACTTTACAGATATTGGAGATTCATAGAGTACTGTCCCTCAGTATAATCTGATGATTAACTGTAAAGCAGTGCAATTTGAAGTTGTGACTGTGTCCCCAAAGAGCATTCCCAGCTATGGGATTCTTTTCTAACATATGCCTTCTGGCAGCATTCAGTGGATCTGTAGAATTGTTGATAGTCAGATAGGACTAAATTTACTGTAAATATAATATGACTGGGAGTGGTGCAGCGGTTGGCACTGTCACCTCACAGCTTTTGAGGCCGAGGATCAATCACCGACTTGCAATTTTCCTATCAGGAGTTGGCAAGATCTTCTTATTGTGTGGCTGTTTTCCTCCCACATTCCAGAGGCAAGCAAGGTACATTAAGTGCACCCTGTAAATTGGCCTGGACACGAGAGGAATGAACTGCAGCACAGCTTATGATGTAGGGCTGAGAATTATACATATTTGGCATATTTCTCTGTAAAGGTACATAGACTTTTTTGAATTAGACTAGAGGCAATGTGCATCTGTATGCAGTGCACTGAATTTGTAATCTGCTCTTTTCTCACCTTTCTCTGTTGTTAAATGGGTATAATTTTGCCTGTCAAAGCATCTTGTAACCAACAGAGAAAAGCATTCCTTGTAACAGAATCAAGTGTTTACTGTAAAGCGTTAAAAGTGAAACTGCTGAAAGGTGACTCAACCATAAACGTAATTATTTATGGAGTGTTATGAGAATCAGTTGTGTTTTGTGTCGTAACAAATCACATTGAGTATGAGTGCTGACATTGTCCAATGTTCCTTAGTTTTCTTTGTTGGTATATATAAAGATTGCCAAAAGAATTGTCTTGGAGTTTGCATAATTATTATAGTCATACTTGAGGGATCATGGGATTTTTTTTTTTTTTACTCTTTTCCTATTTAGTTACAGATTTAGGCATTGCAAGTGATAAATACCTCATACATTTTGGCGGAATCTTCTCATTACTGAAAATTAAAATAGTAAGCTGGGAAAAGAAGTTAATATTTATATGTATATATCTATGGATCTATGGATGTCACTCTAAAAGTGCTGTATTCAGAATCTCCTAACTGTTAATAAGGGAATTTGATATAAATGAAAGAAGTATAGAGCAGCAGTTCTCAAAATCAAACATACAGCAGGCTACCTACAGCCAACAGTCACCTCATGTTAACCTCTGTGGTGATGAGGAGTCTGGAGAAACAGGTCATGATCCACATTAACCACAATAACTGCCACTTCTTTTAAAGAAACATGTACTCCTAAATATTATAAAGATTATACCAAAGAAAGAAGATGAGCAAAAGTGGTCTGGGTGATGTATCATCAGCACATTTAGACCCAGTCAGGTACTGCTTGTTAATATAGATGTAAACAGATGTACTTTGATTTAGCTAGAAATTGTAGCCATTTTCCCTCCACATTATGTTGAGTTTGGTCCTAAGGTAACTGCTGGCCTTCCCAACCCACTGCAATGTCACAGAAAAGAAAAGCTGATAAACAAGGAAGACAATTTTAAAGAAATGCAAGGCTGAAAATACAATTGTGATGAGCATAACAGTTCCTGTATGTTATGTTTGTAAAGTAGTTGTTTGTTGTCCAGGCCAAGTTGGGTATATATTATAAAGTGTAATTTTTGGTCCTCAATAAAACTGAAGCTCGTTCATCTGTATACATAAAGGAGAGTTGGGATGCGAGAGACTGTGTTTGTGTGTTTGTGGAGGGATTGAGAGTTAAGGCCGGTGGGGGAGTCACGTGATCATCTCCCCTCCCATTCACGTCATTTCACTCATTTCATTTCACTCCGAGCTGAGCTCCGCTGCTGACGCGGTCTTGCAGTTCTTTTTCCTTAGTTTTTAGTGCTTTCATCTTTACTAATTTACTGTTTAGTACACGCGGTACTTACACAGTCACTCATAAAAGGGGAGAAGACTCCGTGTAAGAAATGGGTATTGAAACTACCTTGGAAGGCATGCAATCAACGAGGCCATTAAACAGATCTCAAGAGAGGTCTTCCAGGTTGGAAAAAAAACGCTTGGCTGCCAGAACCAGGTGGTTAAACAAATCTAAAGAAGACAGGATTTCTAGATTGGGAAAAGGGCGATTGGCTGCCGAAACCAGGCAGTTAAAAGAATCTGAAAAAGACAGGACATCTAGATTGGAAAAACCATGGTCCGCTGCCGAAACTAGCCGGTTAAATGTGCAGCAAAGCCCGCCAGGTCTGCTAGTAATTCATAAAACCAATTAAATGCCATCTTTTCATCTCAGTAATTAAAGACGTTTACTAAAATACCCTAACTTTATAAAGAAAAAAGTTTCCAAATGTCACGTTTTTGTACAGCTGCTACACATTTTGAACACTGCCATGTCCTGCAGGTCAATTTTGACCCACCGTATTGCTATATCTCTTAAGCTTCTCTAAAAGCTAAGTTTTCCCCTTGGGACAATAAAGTAATGTCTATCTATCTGTTTATCTATTTTAGTGGTTCTACACTTCAATTTTAGTCCATTTTATTTTCCAATTGATGTTTTTTTTTTTTACACCCCATAAAAACATTCTAAATGTTACCTGTTCTAAAACTTATGTAGAGTAATCACTGCTACAGGTTAAGATGATCAATCAGTATAAAATAGGTTCAGGGTGAAAATTCTGACATCCAGAGAATCTAAAAATGGGCATCAATTCTGGGTCAATTATATTCTCATAGAAGTAATGAGGCTGCCTCCTGAAAGTTCATCCCCAGTGGCAACCTGAGTCCCCTACTAACAGGCCTGTCTGTTTAGGCAGCAGCTCCCTGACAACCCTGCAGGAGCCCAGTCTGGTAGCCTTAGAGACATTGTGCCCCAATACAGTATTATGTGTAGTTAAATTCATCTAAAGCATTCAGTATTGATTACAGAATATTTTCACCAGTTGCTATTAGGACTCAACTAGAAGCTCAACCCAAGATCAAAGTATTGTACCACGATGATGCCAATGCATTCTTTAAAAAGACCAAATTCTTACAATACACCAGTGTGCACATGTTCCCAAAAATATACAATATATTGTAGCATAACATAAACATGGGGCAAATAAAACGCTGGAAAAAGTAAAATTATTCTTTTTTATTCGGATTTTACATAAAGGCAAAACACCTGTGAATAAATAATGTACTATGATGGCAATAGCAATAAAAGCAACAGCTCTCAAAAATGATGGAGTACTACACGCATAGTGCACAATTTAAAAATCCCCACAGTCCATTATTATCTGACAGTAAATAGTCTCAAGTAGGCTGTTCTGTAATGATTGTTTGATGTCACTATTAGTCATTGTTATCATCTAAGTGTACAGTTGTTTCCCAGAGGGTATAATTCATGATTCTCAAAATGTCAACACAGGTATCAAAATATTAGCTATTCAGCTCTAAAATAATCAAAATGATAAAGAACATAATATTTATAGAGTAACATCATATCAATAATACAGATGGATAAAAATGCCTGTGTCCTGCATTGTGTATTTGGTTTACTGGCTGGCTCAACATATTTTATGTTAGGGTCATCTTCACATAAACAGTTATGCTTGAAAGTTTGTGAACCCTTTAGAATTTTCTATATTTCTGCATAAATATGACCTAAAACATCATCCGATTTTCACTCGTCTTAAAAGTAAATAAAAAGAAAACATTTAAACAAATGAGACAAAAATATTATACTTGGTCATTTATTTATTAAGGGAAATGATTGAATATTACATATTTGTGAGTGGCAAAAGTATGTTAACCTTTGCTTTCAGTGTGACCCCCCCTTTGCAGCAATAACTGCAACTAAACGTTTCCGGTAACTTTTGATCATTGTGCACACCGGCTTGGAGGAATTTTAGCCCATTCCTCCATACAGAACAGCTTCAACTCTGGGATGTTGGTGGGTTTCCTCACATTAACTGCTCACTTCAGGTCCTTCCACAACATTTCGATTGGATTAAGGTCAGGACTTTGACTTGGCCATTCCAAAACATTAACTTTATTCTTCTTTAACCATTGTTTGGTAGAACGACTTGTGTGCTTAGGGTCATTGTCTTGCTGCATGACCCACCTTCTCTTGAGATTCAGTTCATGGACAGATGTCCTGACATTTTCCTTTAGAATTCTCCTATATAGTTCAGAATTCATTGTTCCATCAATGAAGGCAAGCTGTCCTGGCCCAGATGCACCAAAACAGGCCCAAACCATGATACTACCACCACCATGTTTCACAGATGGGATAAGGTTCTTATGCTGGAATGCAGTGTTTTCCTTTCTCCAAACATAACGCTTTTCATTTAAACCAAAAAATTCTATTTTGGTCTCATTCTTCCACAAACCATTCTTCCAATAGCCTTCTGGTTTGTCCACGTGATCTTTAGCAAACTGCAGACGAGCAGCAATGTTTTTTTTGGAGAGCAGTGGCTTTCTCCTTGTAACCCTGCCATGCACACCATTGTTGTTCAGTGTTCTCCTGATGGTGGATTTATAAACATGAGCATTAGCCAATGTGAGAGATGCCTTCAGTTGCTTAGAAGTTACCCTGGGGTCCTTTGTGACCTCGCCGACTATTACATGCCTTGCTCTTGGAGTGATCTTTGTTGGTCGACCACTCCTGGGGAGGGTAACAATGGTCTTGAATTTCCTCCATTTGTACACAATCTGTCTGACTGTGGATTGGTGGAGTCCAAACTCTTTAGAGATGGTTTTGTAACCTTTTCCAGCCTGATGAGCATCAACAACTCTTTTTTTGAGGTCCTCAGAAATCTCCTTTGTTCGTGCCATATACCTCCACAAATATGTGTTGTGAAGAGCAGACTTTGATAGATCCCTGTTCTTTAAATAACACAGGGTGCCCATTGACACCTGATTGTCATCCCATTGATTGAAAACACCTGACTTTAATTTCACCGTCAAACTAACTGCTAATCCTAGAGGTTCACATACTTTTGCCACTCACAAATATCTAATATTCAATCATTTTCCTCAATAAATAAATGACCAAGTATAATATTTTTGTCTAATTTGTTTAACTGGTTTCTCTTTATCTACTTTTAGGACTTGAGTTAAAATCTGATGATGTTTTAGGTGCAGAAATATAGAAAATTCTAAAGGGTTCACAAACTTTCAAGCACAACTGTAATTTTATCTGAATCCTGTAGGAAAAAGTCTTCAGATGGCACAAGGAAATAACAGGACATCTCCGGAAACTATATAAAACACATCTTCTCTCTTGCAGGCAGCAACTAGTAGGCTGGGCATGAGCCATCAGGTAGCAGTCAGTATGAGGGACAGGCATTACAGAGTTTAATTTAATTTATGTCAGAAAAAAACCTTTAATAGTTGTGAAGGAGAGAATGAGACATACACACCAAATTTTATTTGTCCTTCTTCTAAGTTCAAGTGTCAACAAAAACTACTGAGGGACATCAACATGGAGTCTTCAACATCCTGTACTTTCAGGATAAATCTCATTTTCGAAATTGAATAATGATCCAATGGCTAGAGAGTCCTCTGTAGCCATTTGGTTCAGTATGCACATTCAAAATAAAACTAAAAGGGGTAGCAAAGCATAGCAGAGGTTAGGTTATCAATGGAATGCAAAAGGGATGAGCATGGAAAAAGATTCTCTAAATTAGTAGTAGTATTGTCACTTGTGCAGAGTACAGAACACCTACATGTCCAGCCATCATGCCACATGGTGCCATACTACATTGCTGTGATAAACAAGAATGTATTAAAATACAGAACTTCTGTTTATTAAACAAAAATCCCATATCAGCTTATCTGATGTACTCCTGTTTAATAACATGAAGCAAAGACTGGTGTTAAGAAAGAACACATGGCATACATTTTTGACTTTGACTCTGTGTTTTGGAGTAGAATCCCCTGGCTTGGCTGACAGATCTGTTCATATATATATATATATATATATATATATATATATATATATATATATATATATATATATATATATATATATATATATATACATATTACATATTTATTAATATGTGTGTCTGTTTATGTATACACACTCAAAGTAGTGTTGCCTAGGGTTTTAATTGGAAGAGGATTGAAAAGCAAGATATTCATCAAGTTCTCTTGAGACGCCCAATACCAAAATGGGACTGTGCCAGTCCAGTACAGCATAGAATCACAGGGATCCGCAGTAATTTTAAAATGAAAAGAACAATTTGGCAAAATGAAAGGAATCTGTACTATTAGTATGGATTCTCATTTGTCATATTTCGTTAAGGGCATGACCTCTTGTTCTATCCCTAAGCCAAACTGGTCGGACTGTCTTTCATTTTCATCCAGTCAGCTCTAAAATTCATCTTGACAGTGTAAAGAAGAGACTTGATGTTCAATAACATATTCAATATCAGTAGTGCTACTATCACTACATCAAGGTGCCATAGAGCCTGTACTCTTAAATTGGATTATCCCCAAGTTGTCCTTTGATTTACATGAACATATGTAAGTGCTTGTATGAATAATTACACACTGACAGTACAGTAAGGGGTATGTTATCCCAGACATCATCCTCAATACAACTTTCTGAAGCCTGTGACACCAAAGCATGTGGCTAATGTGCCATTTCTACATGTCAGTAGGCAACCCAACCATTATACTGTATAACATCTGAAAATAAGAAAAATGTGAATGCCAAAACAAACAGTATAACCTAAGCAATCTCTAGCTCTAAGTGGCATTCAGCAGAGGATGGCATGAAATACCTGTTTCAAGGTCTGCAACACTTGGAGCACAATGAGGGTTCAGTCCCCCAATGCTGAAATACATACAAACAAATAGACAAAATTCTGTTATGAATCTGAAGTGGGAAAATTTATTGTATTTAGACTAAATGCAATCTCTGATCCCAATTCATTAAGAGCCTTGAGTTAGTTGTGGGGTTATGACCATTTCAAGTGGTTAGCACTTTTAACTACTACAAAGACAGAGCACTGGGATGTTTTGATGGTGTTTTAATGATGAGAGGTTATGCTTGTGATTACATCTTTCAATAAATAACAATGAAGAACATAAGGCCCCACCCAGTTCAGTATGGAGAGAAAAAAATTAGAGGAACATTTTGAATAAGTGAAACGTTAAACAGGACATACAGGACTCGAACCCACCGTATTTGCTGCAAAAGTAACTTCACTAACCTCTACAGCTTGTGTGATGCTGTTTATCTGAGTCTGGTCACACTTTAGAATTCTGATCCTGAGGCACCCAGTGGTGAAACCAGTGGGGCCAATTCCATATTTATATGACAAAATCTTGACATGATCAAAAGTTCCTTTATGGTAAATTTCACAGTTGTGGCTTGAACAACAAAGCTCTGCATCAAGAACAAACAAACAGGAATTGTACCTTAAAGAAAGAGAGAGGTATACAGTGTGATAAAAAAATAATTGCATGTAGAATAAATGTGCATGACATCTAGGATACAGAGTTGGTAATAATTAAATAAGACATTATTCCAGAACCACGAAAAACAAACGAGCATCTCTCCATCATTACATGGAGTCATGAAGGATGGTGTCCTGTGAAACATCCAAATCATTGTACAACTGCTGTTGCAGGGAGATAGAGGGTAGAATGTCCCCAAGTATCCCATACACACTCTTTTGAAGATGAATGCTTGTATTTTATCAGTTTTTCACTAATGAAACCAAAAGGAAACCGACATGCCAGAATGAGAAGCAATTGGTGTATGAGATGAAACTCACAATGTACCTTTCTGTCACCCTGTTTAATGTCCTGCATCATGTCACCAAGAACCATGGTAGTGTCCACTAACTATACCACTACACTCGACTAAGGGAGTGACTATATCAAATGTTTGTGCTCATAAAAGATTTAAGTTTGGAAGTAGCAGAATTCTAGTATTGCATAGAGTCACCAGATGATTCATGATTCATGATGTAGACAGATTGTAAACATGATGATTAGACAGAGTCAAATTATAGGGGTCTGGGGTCTTTCATCTACAAGCAAGAAGAAGTATAGCAGGTTCTGGGCCCAAACAAAGAATTCACGCTGGCACACACAGAACATGATATGTGAAATATCTGGGAATGTAAGAATATGAGGTGGTGGTGGTGGTGGTTAGGACACAGGAATTGATAGCATTGAAGAAAGTGAGGAGGAAACTAGAGAGCAGAAAGCCAGAACATGAGGACAAAACTAATACATGTGGATCAATGAACCTGAGACACCATGGAGGCAGAAGATACAGAAGGTTGTAATTGGATTATGAGACATTAGTAAGTATTCTTGTTGGATGGAAGCTAAGTATGGACAGACATTTTCATGCAAATGACACAGGCCCTTGTCAAAGTATCACTTTTGTGGACTATCTAACAGTAATAAGCACTATAGTGGTATCCAGATATGGTTGGAAATGCTGACCCTCACCATTACTATTCTATAGATTGTGGTTTGAAAATAATGTCTGGACTTATACCTATTGCTCACATCTTCTCTCCATGTGAAAGCTGATATGGTCAATTCCCAAAGGGTAGCGGATCTCCTAGGTGTAGATGATCATATTACACATCAGGGTGTTCAATACCTATGCATTTACTAATCACAACTAGTCAAAGTCAGACCTCTGTGATTTGTTGCCCTGTGGTCCAGGGTGTTAATCACTGATCTCCAAAGTGTGACACATTTGTAAGATGGTCAACAACATTGAACAGTGCATTGTGAAATTCTGCCACATAATGTGTGTGTGTTAGTCTTAGGGATCTTTAGATATGTAGATCTTTTTTAAATTGCATCAGAGGTTTCCCACAACTATTGTCATCTAAATTGTCTCAGTATAACAATAGGCTGCTCTGAATACCAGTTCTGGCAAAAACTAGTGAGTCGTCCCAAACTGAGCTCATATAGTTGTTTCTATTAAAGATGAACTCATCATCAAGGAATTGTATGTGTTCTCTTATAGAAGCTCACCATGATGTAGTCCTACTTGCTTACTGCCTACGTATGATGAGCCCAACATGTGGCCTTCTAGTGGTAGCTGTGAACATTGCATCACATTGTACTGTAACTGTTTTGTTTTAGTCATTATTTTAGAAAAGAAAAGAAAAGAAAATACTTCATTTCTAGGAGCTGTTTATAATTAGATCAGCAGGAATAAAATCATGGCTTTTTTATTTATGTTGAAAGTTTAATTTGGGTGTAATATTTCTTATCGATTTTACAGTGTATGTTTCAGTCATTGCAGTATGTCTCAATCTTCATACATCTAACATGCCAAACAGAAACCATCTAAAATGCAGTGAATGTCCTAAAAAGATGAATTAAATGTGATGTATTTATTCTGAAAACATAACTTGTAATTTGCAGAGCTAAAGCACATTTTTGTTAAAATACAGTACATTTTAGTTGATATATTTCTTCATTGCTCTACCAGTGCAAAACAATATGTGTGTTCTTCTTAGCATGAACAAAATTAATTTTAATACTATTAATGGCACCAATTATCAAGAGAAATGTGGAGAGATGTTTATGACAGGAAGTCTTTAAAAATAAAACGTGTGTAGTCCTAGGAGAAAAGCTAAAATGCCCACATTTCCTCAGTGTGATGAGCATTCTCTAACATTTTCTTTTTGAAATAATTTAACTTCCTTTTGAGGCGTCTTGAAATCCATTAACACCTGTAGTGACAGTTACTTCATCCAAAACCTCTCAAGGAGGCAACACACGACAAGAGCCTTATCCATAGTTTTTTGAGGCCGACAGTCATTATTTCACTCTGTTCTCTGTGCATTTCACACTATTAAATTGAAAATTGTCACATGGAAAAAGAGATTATAGTATATCACGAATAACACTAAAAAGTAAGCCAAAAAAAAACAAAATCTGCCCACGCTCTTAAGGCTGAGTTATGCTTTTCTGGATAGCTTGAGGCAATTCAAAGTTGTGGTTTTATTTAATTGAAGCTTTAAAATCTTTGAAATGTTCAGGAGAAAAAAAGTAGGTTAATATGCAAAACGAAGACTGGGATTTAAACAAGATGAGCAAACCTATAGCATGAACCAACACTTCAAACAAAGACAATTTGGATTTTCCTTTTACCATGTGTGTATTTAAAATACAGTCAGATGCATCACAAAGTAAAACATTTCCATTATAAATGTATTGCTTTTTTCAATATTACTGTGATTTCCCTTTTTTTGAAAACAGATAGATTAACTGTAGTCGTAGTAGCACTAGTAATAATGTTATTTGTAAACAGTACAGTGAAATTCTTACTTCTATGCCCAACTGACATGCACTTCTCCAGCACCATGATAAAAAAGAATGTATTAAAGTCAGAGCTTCATTTTATTTACTAGAAAACAAAAATCAGCTTACCTACTATCATAACAATGTATGTTTTAGGAGACAAGATACATTCAAACTAACTTACATTATATGAATGTAACAGACTTTTTTTCACATTTTCATTCAATGGGTTTCAGAGTTAAGAAAGGAAAATAAAGCCTATTCATTCCTGAAATATATTCCTCACAAAACAAAATAAGCCCAGAAATACATTGTACAAAAAACTCAATTTATTTCTATTCCAAAACTGTAGGTAGAAACAATTGAATTATTTGTACACCATGGCAAGGAGCCATGCAGATTATCAATGGTGTCCTGTTGCATATCCACCTAAGAATTATGCAAATGTCAATTTAGGGGAAATAACAGGCCACAGAGGGTGATGAGCATTCCAGATTGCCCCACATAATAATACAGGATCTTTTGCCTTTTCAGTTTTCTGGACCTTCTGACTTTACTGTAGTACTGCATTCTTGAAAAAAAGGAAAATTTCCCCCCAAACATACTAACACTAAAAAGTTTTCTTTCAGATCATCTATGTGTCTTTTATTTTTTAGATAAGATTAGCTAATAAAATAATATAGAATAATAAAATAGAAAATTTGTCTTAATAGCTCATCCACATATTTTTAAAATTTATTAAGGTGTCCGCTTCAACTACATGACTCCAGATTCCCATGACTCATTATGTAAAGAAGTATTTCCTGGCATCAGCCTTAAATAACTCCCTCTTAAATTCCAGTGTTGTCATTGAATACCTGATTCTCTTTTTAACTGGATGAATTCTGAAGGATCGATGCCTTGGAGAATCAGGCAGATTTAATGATCTGGATTAGGCCTGGCCAGGATTAAAGGGGTTTAATTCCCAGGGCCTGTCAGAGTAGAGCCCACCCTTTAGTTCCAGGATTTGCTTAAATTGCTCACCTCTGCACAGTGTCTAGTGTGATTATTTCTTTGTTGTAGCATAGTGATGAGAACAGGATGCAGTAGTACAGATGCAGTCTCAATGCACATTCTAAGCATGAGTATTTTGTGCTGCAGCTCCATAGTTATAGATATTTCCAAGATTTACTTTGATGTAAAATCACTAATGTACTATTACTGTATTGGTGGACTACTGTGTTCACAGTTGATAGGTTGATGAGTCAAAGTTTTTTGTTTTTTATTTTCAGAAATGTACAATGCGCAATTTTTGAATCAGATTCTCATCTTTTACCTGGTGTAGTTGCATGTAGAGTTGTCATGCTGTAAGTTGAACGGATCAACTGTAGTGTCTTCAGAATACCTGGATGTTTAGAATTCTAGTCTTCCACATGCTTAATTTGTTACTTTCTTGCTGGAAATAATTCATCTCTGGGCTGAAATCTGACCTACATATTATTTATGGTATATTACATTTATACATTTAAATACATCTTTGTGTTACCTGTACATATTATGCACTGATGCAGCATAAAAACACTTTGATTAGCATGATCAAAACTTCATTATGCTCAGCTCAAAACCATCCTGAGTATTATCTTGCTGGGCTGAATGGTCTGTTCTGTAGGGCACAACCTAAAATGAAAATATTCAACTTATCCGAAAGTGAATGCTTACATTTTTATCAAATTAATACATTTTGAATTTGTTTTAAATTATATTTAATGTTTTGTCAGAAATTAAGGTTCTTTAAAAAACACTTCAAATGTTAACATTACATACTGTTCTCTGTCTGTGAAGCTGGTGTGTCTGCAAATAGTGTCCTGTGCTGAAAGTTTTTGCATCTGTTCAGGGTGGTGAAGAGAACATCTTTTTCTAGTCGAGTGGGTTAGCAAATCAGACATGTGACATAAAATCTCAAAATCCATTTGAGAAGAACACACTCGGCAGAAAGTTAAATGTTATGGAATCAGGACCAGATTATACAAAGATTCTGATAAAGCAGCAGTTGGGTGACTTTGGCAAAGTTTATTTGAGAACGTTCTGTCAATATGAGGACAAGTTCGTTCTTGCAAACAACCTGTGACAGAGATACTGAGAGGACTTCAAATCCCAGCAGTCAGCCGTAGAGCAAGGATTGATGGTGGGGAATCACCCAGTTTTAAGAGAGTCTGCATTCAGGGGGGCTGTGTATGTCTTTCTGACATCTCAATACATGTGTCACAAAAGCTGGACATCCTGCTTAATGCCTAAACTGTACAAAGTGACGTGGTTTTTGTTTGCACAGTATATATCTGTGAATGATGTGATTTGTCTACTTAAGATATACATATCCAAAGTAATATTGTTCTCCATAACTGATTTATTGCATATTCCGTTGAACCAGAGTTAGATTTCAGTTCTCAGCCAACACTGAACAGTAACAGGGCTTTATAATTACAATGGGGTATTTTGTATACTACTTGAAATTCCATAATATTAAGATATAATATCATTGTCTACATGTTGTGTTACACCAGCCATCCCTTTCTAAGGAAATGATGCTACACCTCTAAGAACAACCCTCAGCTTTGTCTTCTGAAACTTTTATTTTCATTTTCTATCTTTATGCTCAGTGTAACTTTTTTATCTTAAAGAAATATTGCTTTCTGTAGTATGTAAATTGTCATTGTGCTGGGTGCTTGCAAGTCTGACTGAGGGGCTGGAACCAATTGGTACTGCATTATTTTAGACTTGTACTTAAGATTTTAGCATATTTGCAACCTGAACTTTTAGTTTAGTCATGAGGATACAGCCCTTATTGTCAGCATCAAAATGAGGACCACTTAAAAGTTATGAAATGCTTGGTACCATTTGCTTTACTAAAGGTAGGCACGGTAATTTAAAAAAAGAAAGCCGATCAAAATTAGGAATGCATCAAGCACAAGACAATATGCTGATCAGAACAGGGATGAGAAGGACTGCCTGATGGCACTAAATGTGAAAAAGCCACCATGGAAGTCTTGTGTGTGCTACTTTCACTTCACATAAAAGAAGCTAGCAGTACGATGCCTCTTTCCACAGCAAGACTCTGAACTCCTTTGAAACAGAACAGATGTTCAGGTGTTTTTTTTCAGTTGTTTGCCGACCATGCACTGCCCAGTAAACATCTGGTTACACAGTGGTTAGCACAGCTACAGGAAAGCCCAGAGTTGTACAGTTTGTGTAATCTCCATGATCTGACCGTGTTAATGGGGTATGTCCCTTTTCATTTCAAAGCTAATTGATACTGAGTTTAAGGTGTTGATGTTCCAGTTTAGGCAAATCATGGGAAATATATTTATCTGGGCAGCAAGTGGTTGCAAGACTCTCAGTTTACTTACCTATATTATGCAGGGGTGTGCATTATTTTTTTGAGCTGAAACGCTAGATATAATTTATTCTCACTAAATATAGAAATCTTAGTTAAAGCACACAAGACCGCTTAAATATTGTCTTACAGTATTCTGACAATTTTATGTTTCAAAGTATGAGAAACAGTTCTGCTTGACAGTCCTACCCAGAACTGGTCCTCTTAATAACATCCATATATACTGTATATTTAATTGAGGCCATGGCTTTCAAATTACATCTTTTACACTAGTTTTCTGATTCTATCTTCACTATGTCAACATCATTATTAGTATACTTCATAAAACCACATTAACTTGGCCTAAAGACTTTTAATGCCCAATTTTGGGTTTGTGCCTAATTAGTACTATGGTAGTCTCTGGACACACATGATGCCTTGGTGGTATGAGCAGGTTGGAGAAATAATGGATGGATGGATAAAGTCAATTAAACAGACACCCTAGAGCAACTTATACCATAATTAGTGTGTTCCAAATCTTTTCTGACTGTGAAATTCTGAAAAATCCTTCAGTGTTCACTCTCTAAAAAAGCTGGTACCAGCAACAATTATAATTCAGTCTACAAATTTCACTATAAAAGATGTTTCAAATTCTATGAATATCTGGTCTATGTGAAATTGTCAAATTTGTCAAGTTCTCTGTTATTCTTCACTTAAACGATATGTTGGCAGGTTTCTTTTGTTTCGATTTTATGGAGCTGCACTTAATGTCTGTTGCTAGGTAACCCACTAACACATGTCATTCTGTTCTGTGGCAGTGAAGTTAAACTTTTAGATTGCCAGGTTTGCCTGATGATGATGATGCAGTAGTCTCTTGGGAGGGACTGGGTCAAAGTGTAGCCCTTCATCCATAGCCACAGTGTCCCGACCTTCCTGTGAAGCTTTGTGCCAAAGAAAGAAAGCAGAGAACTTGGCCTTTAAGAAACTGATGTTATGGATATTGAGTAGTGTTTGTAAAAATTCTCTAATTTTTGGATAACTAGTGTATTACTACCAGTGCCTTTTCTGCTAGAGGCTTACATAAAGAAGTGTCATTTTAGGTTTATGCCTGTGATGTTCTGGGTTGTGAGGACTGTTTGGTGCTACATTTGGGCAGATTGGCCTCTGTAGTCTGCCTAACAGAATTGATTGAAGATGTTATTATTGACCTGCCAATAAAAAAAGCCTGGGAAGCATTGTTAGGATCATGTTTTAAACATTTTTTAAGTGTATTCAACACCATACAGCCTGTATTGTTATATGGGGGTGCATCTGGACAACAGCTGGGAATAGGCTACCAACACTGAGGCTCTGTAAAAGAAGGTTTAGAGTCCCGTCTCTTTTAGCATGTGCAGTCTTTTGTGCTGCAGTTCTTCGATCAATAACATGACTACAGGTGAGACCAGAAAACTGAAGAAACAAACTGATCTGGAGTACTGCCTCTGTCCTGGAAGTCAGATTAGTCTCTATGTAGGAAATAGTTAAGAGAAGCATACTTATCAAACTTCATACTTATCAAACATTCTGGACAATGACACTTATCCTATCCATGGTATTTGGACCATAATATCTTTTGATTTATATTAAACAGTTTTTACAATACAATACAGTTTACAATATAAGCTAAAATCTACTGTGTTGTGAAAAAGTATTTGCTTCCTTTGGCATATCCTCTATTTTTTGTACTGTATATTTGCCACAATGAGCAGCTTTAGATCTTTAGACGCAATGTAATATCGTATAAAGAAAACCTTAGTAAACATATAACACCTTTTCAAAACTGATACTTAATATATTTCAGTAATGAAGTGTACTGCCCATATGAGAAGCTAATTGCTCCCTTAGTTACTCTCTCAAACAGCTAACTTAAGTTAATTAGTCTCAGCAGACTGAACACAGCCACACCTGAGTACAGCCAGCCCTGTTGAATCGAAATCCCACGGTATATTGACCCTTACCATGATAGTGATGTTTCTAGAAGAACACTGTGTCTTGATTAAAGGAAATTCCAGATGACATGAAGGAAGAAAAAGTTGCTTAAACTTAGTAAATGGTTATAGATCCATCTCTAAAGTTCTGAGAAGCACTTACACTACAGTGACAGTTGTTTTCTGGAGAACATTTGGAACAGTGAGAAACTGTCCTAGAAAAGACATAGGATCTTAGAAGAACATCCAAAAAACCACAGGACTCTACTGCAAGTAAAAATGGAATTCAAGGCAGAATTTCCTGCTATCCAAGGCATCTGTGTTTGTCTTCATTTGCAAAGGGACAGATGGATGATTTCTAAGCCTTTGAGAATAATGTTCTATGGAAGGACGAGTCAAAAGTAGAACTCTTTGGATGAGACAGGGCCCACCATGTCTCGCTTACAGTTAATGCAGTGTGCAACAGTAACAACATCTCAGCATCCTGCTTCACTATGTTTCATCAAGACATAGGTACATTGCTTTAATTTGTGGATTTTTTTGGAGTTTCTTTATATTTTTCTTTCCCCAAAAAGCACATAATGCCGGTTGTTGATTGGCACTGTGTACTTAATGGTGATATGTAGGTAGACAACAGTGCTGGCTTTTTAAAAATTCAAGTATGTGAATTGACAAACATGTAGTAGATATGTAGTATAATCAGTTTATTTTAGATGTATGTCACATGTGGTGTTTACAGTAAAACAAAGTGCATGTTTTATGAAGTATATCATTCTGGCCTGCTTCACAGATTATGTCTAATTGAACCTCATTATAGGTGGTGATAAGACAAACAACTGATTTTCCTTTCATATGTTTTGTGCTTGATTTTGCAATATTGAAACTCACTGAAAACAGTTATTTGGGAGCTTTCAAAGGCTTTTTTGTAGAAAGAATGGAACGGTGCCATAAGGATATGACAATGCTGCATAAGCCACTTTTGGATCCATACATTTCTCAGGAGATGGCCCATATTAAAATAAACCAGGGAAAGGTGTCTTTCATAAATGAAACATAACTAAATGTAATCCAAGGAGGCAAAGAAAGTGTTGTTACAAAGTGATTGAACGGCAAAAAAAATGCAAAAGCCGCTTTGTTTGATGACATCCTGCTTTTGCTGATGCTCCTATTTACACAGTCTGGGCACTGATCAAATCATCCTGCTAGGAACTGTTGTACCGGTGTTGGCATTGCCAATGCGATAAATATCTAGGGAGCATGGGGAGGGGGTTTATAGATACAGTGCAGCCAAAAATTGTTTGTACATTGTGAAAAAATTATCAAAAATGGAAATGAAATTAAAAATATTGAAGAAAAAAATTAAAAATTGTCTCAATCCTATTGAGCACCTCTAGGATGAAATGAAAAGGAAATGCTCAGCAGACCCACCAAGCAACAAACAGAATTTGAAAGACATGCTCCAGCACACATGGAACAGCCTTGACCCAGCCATTTGCAACACCCTTATTGAAAGCACGCCCAGGAGGCTGCATGCTGTTATTGCTGCCAAAAGGAGGGCACTCCAAATACTGAGCAGGACTTTGAGAAAACTCCAATGGCCAAGTGTACAAATAATTGTTTGAAAGCAATAAATTACATAATTTGAAAACACCTCCAGATTATCTTTTGAATAAAAGTCTGTCTTGTTTCTTTACATAACACTTAAGTAATTGTAGCATTTTAGACAGTTTTTAAAGTTTCCTCTTCAATATCCTCAATTTCACATACATTTTTGACCATTTTTTCAGTGTACAAATAATGTTTAGCTGTACTGTATAACATGTGAAATAATTTTCTTTCTGGATCAATTGTGCAAATTTGACTGGTCGAGAAATAGCATCATTTAGTATGGCACCATACATACTGAGGAGGCATTTTCTCACAATTATGACTTAGTATCTCGTAATTAAGAGATAAGGATGTTGTAAATATGCCTTAGCATCTCATAATCACAAGACAAGATCTTGTAATTACGAGATAAGGATCTCGTAATTATGACTTAGTATCTCAAAATGACAAGATAAGAACTCATAATTATCTAATCTTATAATTATGAGATCTTCATGTAATTACGAGATCTTACGAGATATTAAGTCATAATTACAAGATCTTGTAATTATTAGGTACTAAGTCAGAATAACAAGATCCTTATCTCATAACTATGAGATACTAAGTCATAATTTCATGAAAATGCCCCCCAGTGTTTTTTCTATAATGAGTGCAATGGGATTCCATAGTTTACTGCTTCTTTTCACAAAGTGAAATTCTAAGTTTTCCTGCCGAGTCATTTTCTGGAATCACTGGCACATCATTATTGGCTTAAAATAGCCCAGGTCTGGAACCATGAGGTCCCCTGGTTTCACAGTCTGTGCACATGAGCACCGACGATGCTCAGCCAGCCAGTGTTGTGCAAATCACCATTAGTGTGTGTCGGCATGTTTCTTTTCCTGTCAGGTATGTAACATGAACAAGCATTAGAGCAGTTGGTGCAGGCACCTCTCATGAAGTATAACACTCCCTGTCACTCTGCCGAAATGACTGTAATGGCGTTCCGTTGCCAAGGTTGGCTTCATGCCAGACTTATGACGTGATCACTCAGCTGTAGTTGATGTATCAGTGATATCACATATTGCACCAGTGGCCTGTCCTATTAGTGGTGCACGGGGGCACACCCTTAATCTATGGGTTGCGTTCAAATCAGACCAGGGATATGAATGGTCAGCCGCACTTGCCGCGTCAGCTATGAGGCTTATCATGCTGTGGTGCTGTTTCCTGTCATTGGTGTGCACAGCTGTATTGTCAGGTAAGTTGAATATCAGCATGGTGCTCTGCTGTACATATCCTGTCAGGCCATACATGCAGTGACATGCTGCCCCATCTGTGCCAGCTGTGAAAAAGACTAAAAGCAGAATTTCACTCCTGCTGTGCTCCGATCTCCCAATTCTTGGGTTGCACTGCATGTCATAGGATAACCTATCAATTGAGACCAGGATCAAGCTTCAAAAGCCAGGGGTGTGTAAATTTCTGCATGACAGACAAACAACCCGTACAATTTTATATATATTGGACTATCCTATCTGTGCCAAATTCACTAGTTAAAATTAAATTGTCTCAGGAAACTTGAATTTTTTGTCTATGATAAGTGAAGCATTCAAGAATGTGCTCAAAGGCATATTCTTCATATTACATGATACTGACTTGGATAACATCCTAGTAAAACTATTTATCAATTTACTACTTAGCAAACGATATTGTAGCATTCAAGAGTATAAAATAGTTTTTACTGCTGGATCTTTAAATGGTTAAATCACATGTAGTCAAATTCATGATCAAGCCTTCATCATGTAAGTAGTAGCATCACCAATTCCACAGCTCTGTTAGTTGCATTGTCTGTTTCTTATTCTGCCTGATGCTTATAAGGTAGGTATTTATTTTAATTCGTTTCAGATTTATTGCATTTTGTTTTTGTCATTGTTTGTTTGATACATAGTATTTTGTTCTATATTGTTGCTTCATGTTTTTACACCAGTGGAACTAGCAACAAATGCTTATTGTATTGTAAAGTTAATTGAATTGAGTTTATTTCAAATTGTGCAGATATCTGCAAGTCTATTTTGAGTAATCTTCAAACTGTTCATTGTATTTAATATTCCTTCATCTATCCATAAAATGGGTTGTCAGGGGGTTCATGTCTTATACCCAATGCCACTAGAATAGGCTCCTTTTCACATGACCCTGTACTAGATTGATCCGATTCAACAATTAGATGAGTGAATGGATGTTCCTTTGTGATGTTTCCTATAATTTCCGTACAGACTGGCAACATTTAATTTTCTTGAGCTCTGTGCACTTATTGCAAAGGCAGTCAGAAATGTAAAATATTATTAAAATTTCCTTTTCAAATCATGCAGTCTGCTGACTCTTCAACAAAGCATCTCAACTTCATAAATAATAAGTATTCAGCATGGATGTATAAACAAATGAAATCTAAACACTATTGTTTAGTAAAATAATTTTTCATGCTAGAGTGAAACAGTTATTCAGAGGAGTATTTTTATTAAAGACGAAGATGTGAAAACTACAATATCACATAGCTTCTCTTCACTTTACATTGAATGCATAATTCAGAACTTCATAAGACTGTTAAGGCCGATGCTGAATTTCAGATATTAAATTAGAGATACATGAATTCATTATTTTGTACATTTGCAATGTCAGCAGCAGCATATGCCAAACAGGGTCTTGCCCCCAAAATTGGAGGCTAGTTCATCAGAGTTTTGAAACCATTCACATATAGAGAAAGCAGCTTAACTGAAAGAATAGTGTGGGATTTTTGGAAGAAACTGCTCTTTACAGAGCAAATACATGCAGCAAAACAGGGATTATTGTTAGACTTGAATTCTGGTCCCAAATGCTGTGAAGCAGCAGCACTTTCCAACATCTCATGTTATTTTTGTGGGTTTTTTTTCTTCAGAATTCATGTTTCTTTGAAATACTTTCACATAATGTGCTTATTCCAGAAGAATCAACATGGTAACACGTCTATGATCTAAAGGATATCATACATGGATATTGTGAAGAAAACACAAAGAGCACAGATAAAGGTTTGGGGACTCCACCCCATATACTGTAGAGAAACACTGATATAAGTAGTCATAAAGGACTGAGTCAAAAAAATAGACTGAGGAGGGGAGTGCAGGGTTGAGGTTTTATAGGAAGAGGGCAGGAAGAGGCGGGTTTTCAACCAGAAGTGAGGTCTGTTGGAGGGCGTGAAGTTGATGAGGAAGTGGGTGGAGTCTCATTTGTTTTTTCCTTCCAGAGGCCTATAGAAGAAGAAGAAAAGACATTAGTACCATTTATCAAGCCCTGTCTCTGGCTTTTAGTCCTAGCTAAGTTCTTAGACTGCCTCCCATGCGCACATGTGTGACAATATAAAGAAACATGATTTCAGAAACTAAAACACTGTAGTTATAACTAGATCTGGTTTCCATTCTAGTAATCAAGCAGAATGTTGAAAATTAGTTTCATTTGAGGTATCTTCCTTATCATTCATCCAATCACTGAAAAAACTTTTTTCCTTGAGTAGTTCACTTTGACTTATAGCCTATCTTGTCATCATCAGGCACGAGGCAGACGTCAACCCTCAATGGATCACAACTCTCTTCTAAGGCATGGTCACAATTTCTCTTTCATGGTGGGACAGTTTAGAGTTGTTATGCACAAGTTTTGGAAGTGAAGATTGGAGTAGTAGTAGAAAAACCCCACACTCTTGGAACTCCTAGCAAAAACATTTATGGCAGTATCATCAACAACACCAACAGCTGCTATTTTTGATGATGAGAAATAGTGATACAGTATTAATTATCCAAATATGAAACACAGAAACTAAATATTTCGATGAGAACAAGGACAAGATTTTGTAGATTTGCTAAATGGCTGTTTTGCAGTTTGTACCACAGCATTTGTCTATACTTCACAGAGTAAAGAGAATTGTAAGGAAACGATGTTCATTATGTTATTAAAACATAGCACGTAAGGTTTACAAAAGAAAACAGATTAGTTAAGTATATGATTATATGATTTGTTCAGTAAGGTAAAAACTAAGTTGTCCTTCTTGGTTCTTGAAGTGACATTAGACTCATCTATTGCAGGTTTCATTACTATAGCAAAAACCTACCTCATATATCCTCTGTGTTTCATTATGAGGGGTTGTGGGGCTGCAGAATATTCTGTCAGCATCAGGTACAGGACAGTAACTGACATTAGACAAGATGGCCACTTGTGGTAGGGCGGCACTCTGCCTGGACCATTTTCCAGTAGTACAGTATTGACCTTTAATCAAACAGGCATATTTACAGGAGGAAAACCTGAGTGCCAAGAGGCATAAGAGTAATGTGAAAAAAGACAGTGACCAGATCCAGAATGTTGTGAGGTCGCAGAATCAACCACTCTATTCCTAAATTAGGTCTACACAAATTCCATTTCTACTGAAGACTGAATGGAAAGAGCAAGATTCAAAACGGGCACACCGTTTGGTCCAGGGATGCACCTGTTTGCTCATGCCTTGGCAGTTTCAAAAGCCACAAAGTCAGTTTCCATGAGCAGTGATAAAAATGGTACAGTACTACAGCCTGACATTTTATTAGCCTTATTATAATATTCTGCACATTCTGTGATGGAGGGTAGCACTCGGTCAAGAGAAAAGGTAAGAAGCAAATACTGCTTGCAGAGTTTTGACCTCCAGAAATGAATTTCTGCACTCCAAAAAGATGAAAGTTACTCTTTCTTTTGTTTAATATCCATTAAGTTTGCAGTAATTCACAATTTATGTTGTCTGACTTGGTGTACTATATTTATAGAGAAAAGATAACCACAAACCTTTCCATGATGAACTGCCATTTTCAAGGTGTGTATTCATTCATCTACTTAAATATTTCACAGTTTCATAGGAATCGAAATCCATTTCTGAACACACTGTGGGCAAGGAAGGTATTATTCTAAAACAAAACACCAGCTCAAGTCCATAACAAGTGCATACATTGACTACTTTTTCATACTGTCTGTTCGATTATGTATATTCCTATCTCAGAAACACAAGTACAAAACAATAATGATAGTTTGTCTTCTCCTGGTTGCTCTTGCTTCAGTGGCCAAAGCAATGCTTTCTTTTGAAATTTTACACGCCCATTAGTGAAGTTTTACAGGAACAGCAAAACGAGGTGCAATCTGTGTTTCTGAACTTCTTTCAAAACCTTGAATCTGAGCTTCAATGATCAGATTAATCAGATTATTGACCATATTGCTGGCTTTCTTTAGCTAGAAACACGTGTTGTTTTGTGCACCTTAGTTTTAAGATAAACTGGTTCTCCACAGCGCAAGATTTCCTCACCAGAGAAAAGCAGGACATAGCCCTAAAATTCAAGGGTGCATCTTTCATGGATAGTAAAGTACTTTGTTAACATATTTCTAGTTAATATTTAGCCATATTCCTGTGTCTACATACAGTATGTCTAACTGCCTGGATGATCATTAGTGTAAGTCTTATAAAAGTGCATTTTTAGTCACTACCATTATAGAGGATGTGATATGGTGCCTCTTGATAGTCTAGAACAGGGGTAGGCAAAGTCTGTCCTATTGGGCTGCAGTGGCTGCAGGTTTTCATTCCAAAACAGTTGCTTAATTAGAAACTAATACTTTATTTTCTTTCCAAGGAAATCATCCTAATGATTTGAAGCCTAAAATTGATCATTTTAGTCTGTTACATTTTTCTTTTAAGTCTTTTAGTAAATCAAATAGTGCATGATGAATCCACACAGGTGCAAATGGGAACAAGTTAGATGGAGAACTGCTGACTCCTTTGTCATTTGCATCTTATTGTTAATAAGAAGCCATTAAACACTGTGTTCAAGACTGAAATAAGCAATTAAGGATGGGGAACCTTAACAAGAGACCACTAAAATGAAGAATCAAAATGTCACTTGAGCAATAAGTGCTTCCATAACAATAACTGACTTCTCATTAAGAAACTGGCTTGGAACAAAAACCTGCAGCCACAGTGGCCCTCCAGGACTGATGTTGCCTACCCCTGGTCTAGAATATGTAAAGTTACCTGACCTTGGTAAAAAGTACTGTTATCAGCTATAGAGAGCAGCTTATTTAGCAGATGGCTGTCATCATTAGGTTCATAGTACAAGTCTCCCACACAGAAATTCTTTTTTTTTTTGACTGAGAAAAGAGTTTAGCCTAATTGTAACTTTGGGGAAGGGTTGTGGTGACATGTAGAATAAGGCAGAGTGACTACACTATAGTTATCTGATTTGTACTCCTGATGAAATTAAAGTCTGTTTTATTAGGGTAAAATACGTTGTCAGCTGGGTACACAAAATTATCAAAGATTAAATATAAAACAAATTCAAAAGAGTAAAACTATACAGATGGTTGAAGATTGGTGATGAAATCAGGGAAAGAATATCACACCAAAAATTAGAAAAACAGGATAACTAATAAAATAAAGAGATTTCCTAACAATACATAAAGAGACTGTGGAAACAGTTAAAAAAAAGAATAGTAGGTTTGTACAGAACAAGTGTAAAAGGCATAATTAATTTATTTATTACACTGGTAAATGCACAACTGAAATACCATGGACAGTTTTCGACTCCACCCAAAAGTAAGATGATATTTGAGAAAATCAAGAGGTGACATGCTAGACTAATTCTACAACTACAGTGTATGAATTATAATCAATGACTAAAGAAAATGAATATTTTCACAAGTAAAATATAGCCTGAATAAAGACCGGAAAAAAGTTTTAAAACATTAAAAGTAGTTAATACCAGCTTTCATTGTAAAGACATTTTTCAGAGCATGCACAATTAAAAACTAACTTTTGTAAACAGGCCAGCTAGTGCAATTGGTGAAATTAGTAACTTGAGGACAGTTTTTAATTTAAATAAATATTGTTTCAAACACAATATGCAAACAGAAAATAACCAGTTTACTGATGCCTGATTCTGCTTGCAATAACACACATGGTTTGTTTTTCATTAGCATAGTACACTAAGGTCTCTTGACAATTTGGAGGAAAGTTTAAAATTTTGTTCATTGATAATTTACTCCATTTATGTATGGCACAAGGAGTTTACTTTTTGAGATGTTAGGTGCCAGCAGTTTCAAACCTGCCTATCAATTCTTAAATGATATGTACAAGTATGTGCACACAGTTACCCACTACATTCATTATTGAGGGAAACCAACTCAGGGCAGTCTTACCTGGGGGCCTTGTAGCTCTCTTCACATTCTTTTTAGTCTTGTTGTCTGATGATCCACACTTCTAAATAAGAAAACCAGCAAAAATGGGTCTATTATTGTGACTGTTATTTGAGCTAGCTCAGTGGACACTCGACTGAGTGTAAGAAAGAGGGATATTTCAGTATCTTTGAAAATTATTTTTATATTACATCTTTTTCTTTCTCTGCTGTCTTGACTGTAAGGGGAGGGAGGTCTGATCTAATTTGAAAAAGATGATGCTCTGTAGGTCTAATGTATATGTCTTACTGATTTGTAATTCATTCTTTGTAATGCTACTCTTAAAATTACTAAGATATAATAAGGACTAATAAAAGTATTCACAGTATGGTCCAAACGTCTGATAGGTACACTTGTTATATCAGGTCTTCTCAGCTGGGATTTATTGAGTCTTCTTCCATTTTTAAAAAAGGGTGAGATTGCAAAAAATATTCCATATACTGTAGATATACTTAATCCTATTTCAAACAGTCATAGCCCATAGTTGCAAAGCCTTTACCTATGTATAACACAAAGTGAAAATGTGGACTATGCTTTGAATGATACAGTATTTGTACATGTTTAAACTTTCCTTTGAGAGATTTTAGGGTCATCTCCATTAAAAAAAAACTCTTTTCAGCAATAAGAAAATCCCTGTTAATTGATTTTTGGTTTCTTAACCAGTAGGATGGTAAGAGGTTGATTTTTTTTCAGTCTGTACTGAGTGGCAAATTTGATTAAGATCAGTGTATCCATTCATAAGTTATATAAGCCACAGATGTGCACAAACACACATGTTTTACATTGCAAATGGCAAAAGTCCTGCCAGGTCCATAAAAATATATTTACAGATATGCAAAATTTTTTGTCTGCATTACAGCAGTAATGTAGGCACATTTGACCATATTTCTATTATGCAGGGGAAATTAAAAAGATAACATTGCTTCTAACTCTTGGATTGCAATGGACCTGACCAATCCAGGCAGACCGGTCCCACATTATGACCACCAATGACTTATCTGGATGACTGTTTAATTCCAGGATCCCACCCACGACTCGCCATCTCCGAGTTATTGTACACCTGTTAAACTTTCCTCACCATTCAATAAACAAACAGTGAGACAAAACATGAAACTCTTAAAATATGTCATCTATGTATATAATTCACTAAGGGCACGCAAGACAGAGAGCGCATGCAAGACAGAGAGCCACGCCCGCCAACTCACAGAGCCCTGCCCGGCAACTCTAAGACCATGAGATACACTCGACAGAGCCCCGCCCACCAACTGTAACTAAGGGCAAGCAAGACAGAGAGCGCACACAAGACAGAGAGCCATGCCCACCAACTCTAAGACCATGGGATCCGCTCGACAGAGCCCCGCCTGCCATCTCCAATCCTACTTCCATGTCCACCGTCGCTTTCGATCAAACAGCAATAATTAGCAAACAAACAAAGATAACTGGCAGTAACTGTGCAAAATTCACAATTGGTATGCCAGTTTGAAAAGAAGTTTTGAGGATAGTTTTAAAATGTGTTATTGAATCGAGCTGATGTATATGACAGAGAAGAGTTGAGGAGCACTATGAGAGACGCTCGAGCTCCCATAGCAAAGAGTTTGATGTGTGGTACAGAAAGTACAGCTGCAGATGAGAATCTGAGCGAGAGAGGAGTGTCAGTCTGTAGGAGATCAGTGAGGTTGTGGAGAGCTTTAAATGTTAAGAGCGGCATATAGTATTGTATTCTGTAGTTAACAGGGAGCCAGTAAAGTTTAGAGAGAATAGGTGTAGTATGTTCAGTGGATTTAGAACAGCAGGTTGTTTTCCTGGCAGCAGAATTTTGAATAAATTGTAAGTGATGGATATGATTTTGTGGGATGACAGATAGAATACCATTACAGTAATCTATACGTAAGGTGACTCGGGCATTAACCAATACTTTAGTACTGTGTTGCGTAAGAACAGGACAAAGTCTAGAAATGCTTCAGAGATGGAAGAAAGCAGTCCGAGTCACAGCCTTTGCTCAATACTTTGTCGATGCACCTTTGGCAGCAATTACAGCCTCAAGTCTTTTTGAATATTATGCCACAAGTTTGGCACAGCTATCCTTGGCCAGTTTCGCCCATTCCTCTTTGCAGCACCTCTCAAGCTCCATCAGGTTGGATGGGAAATGTTACTTATACTGATGGAATTATTTAATAATAATAATAATAAAAATATTAATTATTATTAATATTATTATTATTTATTTAATAATTGCCATTATTAGTGTATAAATGGATATAAATAATTGCATGTAAATGATTCGCCAAAATCTGTTGTATGTAAACGATACTGTTTAAAAAGTTATTGTTTTTTCGTCAGAAAACCTGGTTTCCACGTCTACCTGTATTAGTTTAAATGGCACTTTTACCACTCGCAATAGGGCGGACATGCTGACTTATCGTGTCGACTGAGCAATACAGTGAATGCGGCGTCTATCAATTGTGAAAGATAGGGGGCGCTATCGCTCCCTTGAACCCTTGTCCAAGACGCCAGACACCAGATAAAAGTCCAAAAGTAGACTGTATTTATACTGCACAGTGCACAAAGCGCCCTCTCCTTCACAATACTCATTAAATAATAAACAATAACCACAATAATCAATCCTCCACTCTCAGACACATTGCCACCCTTCCACCCAGCTCAGCTCACCATCTGGGAGCTCCCACAATCCTTTTATACTCCCTGACCCGGAAGTGTTCCACTCCCCAATCCATGTGATCTCCTATCACTTCCGGGTCAGGTCAAAAGTCCTTTTCTTCACCTCGGAAGCACGTCATTCACCTTGTCCATGTAACTCGGACGTACTTCCGGGGCATAGGGTAAATAAACGCTGTTCCTTCCTGCAGCGCCTTCTAGCGGCCCCTGTGTTATCCAGCAGGCTGTAAAGGAAAACTCCAATGTCCATAATTCCCTGCTGGCATTCGGGGCACCTCCATGCTGCAGGGAGGGCTCCACCTAGCAGCCTGGGGGTATTGGCCAGGATGAATGGCCGGCCATGTTCCACATTATATATGTCTATGTTTTCCGTAGCCTGCTACAGGAAAGTACTCTCTTGACCATTAGCATTGGTTTCACTCCTTGCTATTTTCGTTATTCTGCGATGGTGGTTTCCTAAGCCTTTGTTATACTGAATTTTTTTCTCACCGTTTTCCGTTCCTATTCTTACAGCACCGTATGCTACAGGGGGCTTCAGCTAGTATTGAATATTACCTACAAATCAGTAAAAATGCACACAATCAAATTTCTTTCCTCTCAGTCCTTATTCCATTATAACATTTCATATTCTTTGCTGGAAACTTAATGAACACTAGAGCAGACACTACAGCTCTTGTCCCAATGACGTGGTGACACAGACATCCTGGCATCCATTTTCTTCAAGTTGTAGATATCTTAGAATGTATACGGCCTTTTGGTGACCTGCTTAATCCATTCTGTTTATCCTGCTCTGTTTGGCTTCCCACTTTCAGTTTCATACTGCAGTTAATGAATGGCAACTCCGTAACAAAGTTTCAAATGTTTTATCTTTAGTCCTATACTCTCTCGATCACTGAATTCAGGAAAATAACAAGTACAGTATGAATCTGTGGAGCCAAACTATGAATGAAAAGCATCATCTTGTTTTCCTTTGAACTTCTCTCCATTACTTTCTTATGATTTGGTTTTTCCCTGCCCTCTAGCAAGCCTGCTTTTTTACCAAGTCCTTTAGTCATCTGTTGCAGTCATTGCCACATTTCTCATTTACATGGCAGGCAAACTGGGCCAATTTTGAGAATGTTAAAACGATAAGTGAAACCTAAATCTATGTGGGCAGCAGACTTCTATAAAGCAGAATTCTATGATGATACTTTGAATGGTTCGTGTGGTTGATCAGTATATGGGGAGGCACTGTAGCTAAATAAGCATTTAAAAGATGGGAAGAATTAACTGCTTTCAGCTATACTTCACCTTAATTAGATTCAAGGGCAAGAACATCGTGACAAAAGAATCTTCCCTGAAATATTTTATAAAGGATGTGCATTTCTGAGAAACAGGGCTGTTCGCTTCACAGGCTACTCAATCAAAAACAATGAAAACAATTGCAGTGGTCCAGTGCCACTAAGATTCAAACCATTGAAGAGACAGTGATTAATTTATTTTTTTGGTGGAGATTCCAGGGACGCACCCAGCTTTGGCCCGATTCTCACACACTCACAAGCAGAAACAAAAAACGCCAGAGGTGATAAAACAACAAATAAAGAATGTATTAAACAATAATAAATAAATGAAAACAACGATCCCACCCCAGTTCCCCTTACAGTGATGTACAATAAACATGAAAACAAACCACAACAATAAACATTCACTAAAAAGTCCATGGAAAACTGCAATGGATGAAATGCAATGATGGAGATAGATTGTCCAGAAATCAGCACGTTGAATGGAAATGTAAAGATAGTTCTACCGGTATTTCCTGACGAAATGAAGACGGATGAATGGGATCGTGAGCGCTGCTTTCTTCACAGGATGGCAACAAATCCTCGGACAGTCCTCATATGCAGGAAGACACCAGACAAACCATAGCCCAAAACAAGAGACAATCCAGGACAAAACAAGAATCCACAGGAGTCAAAACTGAAGGTAGGCAGACAGGAACTTCAGACATGAAACACAAAATACTTCTCTTTTTTGGTATCACTCTGCCCCTTTTAAATGTCGCACTGGCCTACTTGTACCCAACACCCCCTGCACCCTAAGTAGATAACCAATAAGCGTCTCTGCAGGGACTGCTGGGAGTTGAAGTTTCAATCAGGTGCAAACAGGTGATTTACAAAAATGTATCATTGTATAGCATGTCTGGAATAATGTGGTGTTGATCTTTGGATGAGGGAAAACATTCTTAGACATCTAATTGTCAATTTTTTTCTTCAAGTATAATGTTTTAATACATTAGAATTATACTTGACTAATAGCATCATATAGATCCCAGAGGAAACACTAGCATGATTGCAAAAGACACACAATTTGGAAAACTGGTGCCATCTTGTATGATTCCGAGAGTAAGGTGAATTTGAATTATCAGCTTTTGAATGAAACTTAATACGTTTTCAAATGGTCGATAGTGTTGTAAAGGGTGTCCTGAGATTTTTCAGGTAAGCAAAACAGAACTTTCAAGGTACAATAGTTTTATTCACTAGTCATGGCACATCATTAGTTGCACGTTGATTAACATATGCAAGTAAGAATTTCAGCGTACTCCACACACTTGAAAACAATGACCATATAAACCTGTTATGATTTAATTCTAGAAATATACAATTGCCTGTGTCATAGTGAAATCTTTTTTCAGTCAAAGCATCAGATGCACGCATAAAGCTCAAAAGATCTGTACTGCAGTTGGAGAAGGTTTAGCTGAAGAAAAGTTAGACTATCATTACTTCCAGAGAAAATGGCAAATCTCAGAATTTCTGCTGTAATCTGTTTTCACTTACCAGTGCATAAATGTAATATATTTATATCTCCAGGTCAGACAATTTGACATGGAGACTGGTTGTAGACTCTCAGTTCATATATGAGCTACTTCACGCTCCAAACCTTCACGCGAAAATTACTTTTAAAACACATTGAAATGAGACCATTTTAGCCATTATGTAAGCAAAGCTCTTTGATAACGTATTAAATATTTTAAAACGTTCCCTGAAATTTTCACATTTCTTAAACTTATGTTATAATACATTAAAATATCAGACACTAACCTGAAAAGAAAGGTGTGAAGATGAAAAAATACAACTGCTAATTTACTTATTTTTACAGCATTGCTTTTTTTATTTAAAACAACACTGATGTCCCAAGTACCTATAAAAATAAGGTGGATAATACACAGTTGACTAATTTTTCTTCAGGTTTCTTATTTAAACATTTGAAGAGTGCTGTTGTCAGCTATTATGATCTATCCGCCCTTCCAGTTACTGCATCCTGGGGAGCCGCAGCTTATCATGGCAGCACTTCTCCAGCACTGGGCGCACTCATGAACACATCCAGATTCTCTTAACACTAGGCCAATTTAGATCTGCAAATCAGCTTAACAAGGATATCTTTAGGGTATGGAAGGAGTATTCTAATGATCAGAATAAACCGTTCCAGTCTAATTAAGGGCCAGCCATGGCTCCCATTCTGAATGGTCAGTTAGCAAACAGAAAATTTGGCTCTTGCATTGTTTTGCTGCCACAGCATTTTTCAGTAGCGGTTGAAACTTCTCCTCTGTCATCTGAATGCATGTTTAGTTATTTCTGCTACTGAATTTAAATAGTGTGTTTCAGTCAAGGTCACTTTATTTCTGTTAATAATTTCTGATCTGTCACCCTTGTTCTTTAGAAATTCCACACTAATTGAATTTAGGCCCCTTCTTTGTTGCTGTCTCATATACTTATTTCAATTTGGCTAGATTAACTGTAAATTTAGTATTTTGTGTCATATCTGAGTTGATGGCTTTCAGTTTTACTCAGCTCTCAGTACCAATTCTGCTGAAGACCTATCTTTACTCTTTCACTGTTTAAAAAAAAATCTGCACCTTAATGAATTCCAGTGTTTGGCATCTCCGTGTTAGTAAAGATGAGCTAATGTGAGAAACACTGTGAAACTCTTTAGCTTAAAAAATACAATGAAATGAGTTCAATGAATTTCCCCTTAGAGCATGCAGGAGCTATATTTTGATGCACATTTTCAACTTATCCACACATCCTCTGATTGAACCTTGAGAAAAAGAAGAAGCAGCATTCAAGTTCACAACTGGCGACTTCACCAATGACAGTTAACCTAATGTGCAGGTCTTTCGGGTCTGGGAGGAAATTGGAGTACCAGAAGGAAAGCAGAAATACTTTATACAGTGACTGGATTAGAAATAAAACCAGGGTCTCATAAGGCTGTGAAAAAGCAGTACAAATTACCATAGCGCCATTATAAACACACATATCAGAATCCATTATTATACAAAACTCTAAAGACCTTTCTGGCACTGAAACTCTAATTCACTCTTTTATTTTTTTTATTGTGAACTTATGATACTTTTTCTATAACAGCCATCTCAGGCATTTCTCTGCGTAAACTCAACATGGTGCAAAATTCAGTTGTCTCCTGATTCACACAAGGCTAGCAAAGTCCAGCTTGAAATCATTTGTTCTTCCTTCTTGTTGATTAGCATATTAAGTACAACATTTCATCTTAAACATTACAACTCTAAATGTCTATTGTATTTGTCATCTTTAATATCCCTGTATGTACCTATAAGAGCCATTTGTTCTGTTAATAGCCACATTCTGTGTGTTCCATTGTCAAGTACAAAACTAGTGTGGAATGTTCTTGTAAGTAATGCTGTACCTCATTCCCTCATAGTGCTAGGAAGATGTATGTAAATCAAGAGAAATCTGTTCGGTCTGTTCAGAGCTATTCATATAATCTCTAAATCATCCTTTAATTTTGATGTTTATATATTTTTGTTTTTTTTACTTATTCTCAACTTATTTATTGCATGTTATTTTTAGACACTTCTTGTATTTTATGCTAAGTACCTTTTACACTTTTTATGTGAATGAGCACTAAAATATAATCTCAGACACAAGAATAAAAAGATAGGATTGAAATGCATGTTACCTGCACACAGTTTAGCTGTTGCTAAAATAAACGTTTATTTTATGTAGACCACTTCAAGGCACTTTACAAATACAAATACATGATAAAGCTCAAATCGCTGAAGATCATAGAGCAGACCTGAGGTAGGAGTTGAATCTCATGATTTAGGCTTCAATTTTTTGTAAGGCACAAAACCAGACTGTCAATTAAAATAAATAATTAGTTAATACATGGCATCAGAAGTCATCTATTGATAATACTGTTTATTTACATAATTCCAAAAGTAAATACCATAAATATGACTGAAATTACTGAAAAATAATGTTGACAAATGATGTGGCAGGGCTGTGGGCTGGATGTGGTTCTAAAATTTGTAAAGACAGCTTTTGAAATTGAATGGCTTTCCATCTCATATTCCTGGTGGTAGCTTAAGCTTCTAAAGTAAATCATTTTTTTCTATAAGCAATGGATATACAGTAATTACAGTTTGATAAATACAAATGCATGGTAAAATTTTATAGTTAGCTCATATAATATGCCACCTTTAAATATTATTAAAGTGAATATCTCGGTAAGTGGGAGAAAAATGTTATTAAAGTGTGTGGCAGTAGGGGGCGCTAGTGCTCCCTTGAACCCTCAGGTACAACTCCAGACACCAGGTAAAAGTCCAAGACTCTTTATTATTTTTCACAGTGCACCAAGCACCTTCCACACTACTCATAAATCCACCAATAACTAACTCACACAATAAACTCTCCTCCTCGCCCAGACAATTGCTCCTCTACCTCCCAGCTCAGCTCATTGACTGGACTGAGGCACCGCCCTTTTATAACCCCTGACCCGGAGGTGTTCCTGTCCCAACAGTCCACAGTTCCTTATTCCTTCCGGGTCAGGGCAATCAGTCCTTTACTTCAACCCGGGAGCACGTTGTTCCTTCCCGTCACATGACCGTGACGTACTCCCGGGTCATAAGGCACAAAAGAGCCCATAAGCCCCCCCACGGCGACTCCTGGTGGCCCCCAAGGTATCCAGCAGGGCTGTGTAAAACCACTACATAGTCCATAAGGCCCTGCTGGAACTCGGGGTACGATCCTGCTGTCAGGAGAGCTCCTCCTGGTGGCCTGGGGGTGAGGGCCAGAGCACGAAGCCAGCAGTCCTCCACAAGTGTTACTTTTTTACTTTAATAAAACATAATCTGCGTGTAGGCTCAGCAACTGAATAACTGAGTTGTCACATATTACTGTGTAATGGTAAGTTGCATAGCAAAATATAAACCATGAAGTAAATACTCTTATTAACTTAGAATAAGGAGCTGATATAAATCTAAATGTTTCATATTTTGTTTGTTGGTATTTAAGAAATAATCATATTTCAATGATCAGTTTTTTGAACATTCTATTGGCGTTACAGACTTGCAGAGAGCTAGTCTTGCTAATGTTGAATACAAGGCAGGAAGCAAACAGGACACTAGTTTCTCACTGGACATATTATCATACAAGCCCAAACTCATAACTTGATCCATGAAAAGGTGTCTCAGCCCAGGCCCCCTGCCTGAAAGGTTGGGGTGTCCTCATTAATATTAAAAACCGGAGCCTTAGCTAAACCCAACACAAATTATTGTGTTGTAAATAATGTTATATGCACACAGTGCAATAAAGTTATTACTATTGTGTCTGATGTTCTACAAATGAAAACAAATATTGGCATTTGGTTGAATAACACCCTTTTTTTAATGAAAAGCCTGGCTGGTTCTCTCTAGGGGGATTGTTGAGTGTAGGTGTGGTTAGGTTGAATTGGGGAGAAGGAGCTTGATGTCCCTGTCCAGACTGACACACACTAGACTACATTAGATTCACCAGCTAACTAAATATCCATGATTTTTGAAATGTCAGAGGCAATTGAAATACTTTGATACAGTCAGGTCCATAATCATTTGGACAGTGACACAGTTTTCATAATTTTGGCTCTGCACACCTCCACAATGGATTTGAAATTAAGCAATCATTATGGGATTGAAGTGTAGACTTTCAGCTTTCATTGAAGGGGATTATCAAAAATATTATGTGAGCCATTTAGACATGGCAGAAGTTTTTATACATGGTCTCAATATTTTGTATTTGGACAAACTAACATAATCATAAATGTAATGATCATTTTCAATATTTGGTTGAGTGACAGCCTACAAATGTACATTTTACGTGCTGCATTGTGCACAGGGCTGTCAATGACTGCCTGAAGTTTGGGACCCATGAACATCTCCAAGCGCTGGGTTTCCACCCTGGTGATACTTTGCCTGGCCATTAGTGCAGCTGTCTTCAGTTGCTGCTTGTTCGTCAGAGTTTCTGCCATCAGTTTTGTCTTCAGCAAGTGAAATGCATATCCAATTGGGTTGACTGAAAATTGTGTCACTGTCCAAATACTTATGAACTTAACTGTAAAGCCTCATAAACACAGAAAGAATCTGCAAAGCCCCCACTTACAGTGGTTGGGCCTGAGCTTTTAAAGAGCCTGGAGCTTTGAGACAACATAATTAACCACTTCAGAGCTATGAGGAAATAAGTACTCACCCTCAAAAACAGGTGCATCTTTTACCTTACGTGAACACGTCCAAATCTGATTCTTATTTGAATACTAGCAATATATTTAATATGCCTAAACTAATAAATAATATTGAAATATTATAATGTGAAATTATTCAATCAATAAAAATGAACAATGCAGTTTAACTGGGCAAAAATACTGTACTTCTGAAATAATTTAATTGAAAATTCATAGGTTATAGGAGATTCTGTCTCCTTGTGATTCTGTCTAAAACTAGCAGATAAGGCGAATGGATGTGCTGATCTTCAAAGCCACTTTTGGCAGCCATGTTTTATAATAACAATGTGGATAATTTTTAAATAAAGGCAACATGTATCTTTGAGCCAATAGCTTGCATACAACATCTCTTACTTCCTCAGCCCAATCTGTTGCAATACAGGAATGGACGTGTGCTCTTTTTAACACAATCTAATAGGTATCTACAGCATTGTGCTGAATTGACCACCCATGTTTATCTTTGACCAAATAAGACTGCTCCAACCGATCTAATCAAATGTAATATTTCTAGCCTGTGCTGATAACTGGCACACCACAAAGCTACATTTTGCAGGCACACTACATTTCCACAAATCATGCCAGACATTTTTACTGTAAAAATAGCTTGTTTAAATAAAACAAACAAACAGCCTGCCACAGCATAAGACACATAGTGAGTTCCTAATTTTGTTATCCCAAATTGTCACATGGTGCTTCAAGAGAATGAGAAACTATGCAGTTCAAAGGCAATAATAATAATTTTGTGTAGCAAATAAGAGATAAGATATGCATTAATCTCCTTTCTGATTTTATGCAGTCAAAGAGCTGAGCATTTTAATTTTTCTCTCATAGTTGTTTGTTACAGATATATACACACTGAACAAATTATTAGGAACACCTATACACCTACATATCTGTGCAATTATCTAATCAGCCGGACATGTTGCAGCAGTGCAATGCATAAAATAAGCAGAAACAGGTGAAGAGCGACATTTGATGTTCACATCAAACACAAGAATGGGAAAGAAAGTAACCTCAGTGGTTTCGACCCTTGTATGATTGTTGGTACCAGTTGGACTTGTTTGAGTATTTCTGTAACTGCTGATCTCCTGGAATTTTCACACACAACAGGCTATGGTAACTCAGATAACCAGTTTGTACAAATGAGGTGAGTAGAAAAGCATCTCAGAATGCACAGTTCGGAACTTGACATGGATGGGAAACAACAGCAGAAGACCATGTCATGTTCCTCTCCTGTCACTCAAGAACAGAAAGCTGAGACAGCAGTTGACACAGATTCACTAAAACTGGGCAGTTGATGACTGTACAAAACGTAGCCTGGTCTGATGAATCTTGATTTCTGCTGAGGCATATTGATAGTAGGGTCAGAATTTGGTGCCAACTGCATGAATCCATGCACCCAACCTGCCTCTTGTCAACAATACAGGCAGGTGGTCATAATTTAATAGTGTACAGTTTTTTTGTAATGGTTTTTGGCACATGTTGGGTCTGTTAATACCAATAAATGATTGGTTTGACCTATTTGAGTATTACTGATGACCATGTGCCTTCATAGTCACACTTTGTCCATCTTCTATTGGCTACATGATAATGCATCATGTCACAAAGCAAAGTTGTCTCAAACTGGTTTCTTGAACATGATAATGAGTTCAGTTTTCTTCAGTGTGCTTCCCAAACACCAAATCTGAATTCAGTAGATCACCTTTGGGTGGTGGTAGAACAGGAGGTACGCAGTATGAATGTGCAGCTGACAAATCTACAGTAATAGTGTGATGCAATCGTGTCAACATTGACCAGAATCCTGTGGATTTCATGCCATGAAGAACTGAGGTTGTTTTGAGAGCAAATGTAAGCCCTACCTAGTAATAGTACAGTGCCCCTAATTATTTGCCGAGTGTATGTATCTGTGAGAACCTAGATTCTCAAATGCCATTTTTCAATTATAACCTGGAAAAATCTGAAACCAGGCTAAGCTAGCTTCCTGAATTATTGTCACTGCTGCTTTCGTCAAAATCTCCATGGAGGAGTCACCCATAAAATTGTTGCTGGCTTGGTTTCTGCTTTTTCAACCTGGTGCACATTTAACAAGGCCACGGTGACTTTCCTAAAGCATTGTTGCCAAGTATTTGGTGAGCTATTTATAAATAATGTATATCTTTAATTTCTCAGTTGATAATGCAATGGTTTACATTTGGTCCCTGCATTCAGCTCCTGGATTACCAATTGTATGTGGAGGCTTGCATGTTTTCCACTGTTTGCTTTTTCAGGACATGACATTTTTATGTGGAAGCTGTGTATCATGCATTAGTCGTTAACTCTAAGTTGTCCAAGTAAGAATGAGTATTATGTTGAGAGATTAAATGTAATGTACGTATTGATCACAACCTGAGAATGCCAAGAGGTCAGTTGGTATGTGTGTCAGTGGTAAGAATGTCTGTCACAACATTTAGGGTGTAGCCTTCCTGCCAAGTCTGTGCAGCACAATGGCCAGATAAATACAAAGCCTTTTTCACATCTACCTTTAAGAATACTAGGCTCATCCTCAAGCTATATATTTATCGTAATCAGGTAAGAAACTCTGAAAATATATGGACGCTCGATGATTTTTTTGTGGATTAAAAACACAAGTAGAGCTTTTGAAACTATATGGCATATATTTTCACCCTTATCAGCACTGAGTTTTGCAATCACTTTCTTATGCAATCCAGACAGTTAGTAATGACGATGCATTCATGAAGTTAAATTGCCGCTCACTCCAGGAGCGATGCTCAGTAAGTACAAGAACATCTGCCGTTACAAATTGTGTCAGTTTAGCTTATTACTCATTCAGATGGAGATCCCTATTTGGATATAAATGAAGATTAAAGTAATCAAGGCTATTACCATATTATTGTTGCATATGTAGAAGTACAAATTATTTTAAAATTAAAATTAAAATAGCCCCAGTGGAATGCAAACTGCTG
The DNA here is from genome assembly GCF_016835505.1 of Polypterus senegalus. NCBI lineage: Eukaryota > Metazoa > Chordata > Cladistia > Polypteriformes > Polypteridae > Polypterus > Polypterus senegalus. The sequence continues at coordinate 83,417,651 of NC_053166.1, read as the reverse complement.
TTTTTGTGATTCTCCTTGTCACTCTGTAATTATTAACGGAACATTTAGATGATGGGTTGCTTGTCAGAGGAGGACGCAGTAAATCCTAATCCACCTGAGGCACAGTGTAGTACAGTACTCATAGGTTTTATTATTTTCCATTTTTCCAAAAATCAGAACTGAATGTGATATGAATTTTAAAAAGTCATTTTTATTTGGTTCATATTGATAGACAAAGTGGACTGTCAGTACAGAAAATTCTTCATAATGTTGCCTCAGCTCCTTAATGTTTGTTCTGTAATGTAAATTAAATAAACATCAGGATCTGTGTTTGCAAACAAATAAATAAATTGACATATTTTAATATAGGTTTATTAAAGTAATTGCATTTTTGGAGCTGCACACCTGCATGCACAAAACATTCAGTCTTTCATTCCCTGAGAACTCAGCTTTTAATAATTCTCTTTTAGGGGCATCAAGTTATTTAACTCTACTTTCCCTGACCAAGAAGAATAATAGGAATTAACATTCTGTCTTTGTTCTTTATCTTTTTTAAAGCCTTGTGCTTTTAATAGTGTCATCTGCTGCCTAGATTTTAAACTTGTACTGATGCCATCACATCTTTATTTCTGCTTTAAAAGACTGAAATAACATATCCTGACTGGAAATCTGCATGCTAGCTTATTGCTTTTGATATTTAGTATGTAGTATTCATAATATCATCATTAACTTTATATTGTATATAGTGTTGTGGTGATCTCACATATTTTACTGTCTGTTAAATGTTACTATTCTATTCATGGCTGTAACAACAAGACAGTTTCCTACCAATTATTTCTCTTAAATTGTTAAAAGCAGTGAAGGCTACTACTGACAGCACTTATCATTCCCTTTACTTTGAACTTTTTGTTGTCGTAGTTTAATTCAAGACTTCTCCACCTGATGAGTTATATCTATATATGTGCTGGTGAATATAGGAGCATATTTGCTGGTCCACAGGATGCAAAGAATAACTAGTAGGTCTCCTCACATTATAGAAATAGACATTGAGTATAATTAAGGATGGTTACTAATATGTTCAGTGTGGTCCGGAAAGGCTAGCCACAGCACTAACATTGGATTAAGTAGGTTCAGAAATTGGAAATTTCAAAATCTAAAAGACAATGTATTTCTTGTTATGTGCCTTTGGAGTATTGCCTGTAAAACACAATGGTGAATGAGAAAATGCCTTCAACTTACAAGTGAAGATTGCTTTTAAGATCATTTGACATTTAAGCATGAAATTTATTGGTATGTTTTTTTTTATATTCATGAACTGTGTTTTATCATGTTCCTCTTTTAATCTCATGAGTCTGTGTATTAGTGTACAGCACTATTTTAATGGTTAAAACTTGCCAAATCATGGGCTGTGAAACCCCACGCACAAGGCTACTTTTCAGCCTATTGTAGTTTGTGATATTACACTTTCCATAACTTATCTAGTGAGATTTACTACAAAGGAATGTGGTGCATGGTATGTTTTGGTCAAAACATCCAAATCAGAATGAGATTGTATTCTGTACAATTAATCTGAACTGGACTGATTATACCACATTACATTTTTTGTTAATCAATAAAACACCATTGGCCACAAGCATGTGGTTACCAAGTTCGTAAATCCACAACACACTCTGTGTTTTGTGAATTTGGTCGTAGCATGGTGAGTGCATGTACAATAAGAAAATACTGAAGAAATTTAAAAAAATACAGGTTACACAATAGGTCTAAACCATGAGAAACAGAATAAAGTGGCATAACCCAATTAGTTTCTTCTTCTTTTTTTTTTTTTGAACTGCATACTGATTCACTGTCGTTTAGGATATGGTAGTGAGAAAGAGAATAAGGATTGGGTGTTTGAGTGCATAAAATTGTCTAATTAATGTATTGTTTCTTGAGAGTAAACATTCATTCAAGTTCATAATATGATGGGCCAGTTCTACTTTTAGAAATTAATGCTAATGCAGAGGTTTGATTCATAGCAATTTTAAATGAGCTTTGAATTATTTGTAATCATCTTTATGACATTACTGATGTACTTTAGGTGCTGTCTTTTGTGTACTGCCACCTCTAACCCGCCATGCAGCCCCTTACTGCAGATTCTTTCCGTGGTTTATGAGCCACATAAGATGACTGTAGCCTTTTCTCAGCAAGAAACTGAAAGCCTAAATTAAATATGAAACAAACATTTGGTAGCTTTAAAGGCCAAACAGTTCAACATAAATGTAACCTGTATAGATAAATTTATTATAAAGAATTAAGGGTTAGCTGTGTTATGATAACCAAAAACTCCATCTAAATGGTCTGTCCTGTTTTTAAGCGGTGCATAGTGTTAATTTAAAGTGCATTTGGGAAAATGAAATCAGTTAAGTGGACCAGTACAGACTACCCTGCTAGGATTTTCTACTTGTCTTACTGCTGGTGAATTAGCATTAGGTTTAGGGTTTCCAAATCTAGTTTTAACATGTATTCTTCACTTACTTTTTTTTTTCTTACACCCTGTGGCCAAAACTAACATTGACATCGACAGTAATGATAGCAACACACAACATTGTGTTTACAAGCTAAATTGGGCAAGAATATCATTTTCAATCTGTTTTTGTTTTTAATTCCACATGAAATATTATACAAGCACTGATTAAAAACCAGGTGTCAGCAATCTTAAAAATGCATCTAAGTTTTTGCTATAATAATACTTTGATGCAAGGAAGTAGAATGTTTCTCTTTATTGGTGGTGGCAGGGTAATTTGTTCTTCTCTCTCTCGCAGCTCCAGTGACAAAGATCTGATTAAAAGCTCAGACACTGTGTGGCTATGTCCCCTGCATTCACTAAACACACTGATTTATGCCATGTGCTGCCTGCCACCTTAGGCTCCAGTTCCCTCTTGTCTGTTCAGAAATTGAATATTTGGGGTAAGGGTCTTAATAAACCACTTCTACATCTCTTCCATTTTGATGAAATATCTTTGTCAAAGATATTCCTTTTCCTAAGTAGCTGTTTTTTAAAACACTTTGATCAAAGTCAGTGCTGGTGACTCTGGGGGTGCAGTATTATGTGGATGCATTGCACCGTTTGTGAAATTGTGAATTACCATACAGCAGATCATTTCAGTAGCACTAAATGTTCTAGGCAACAGAAGCACTGAGGCTAGCCACACTCCCACTCTGGTGATCTCGGGGACTCCAGCAAAACTGCTGTTCATATCCAGCTACACATCACATTCTCTACCAAGTGATCCTCGAGTATTAAAACTGTGCTTGGATGGGAAGCTATTAAGTAAATCTTTTGATCCTTAGGATTTGAAAGGCGCAAGCAACAGCTAGGTATTAAGATTCAGGACAATTCGTAATGGCCGTGAGACTTCATTGTAATCTTGAATCTTCAAAGAGAAGAATTTCTTTCTATCGATTTCTCTTCTTCTTTTGTTTAGCTGCACCAAAATCTTTTTGACAATTACATTTGTAATTATTTGGTAAGGACTCTTGAAGAGTCTGCATTTTCAGTAAGTTTAAAAATATGAATAAATTAATGTACACCTTTTTAACACTTTTATAACAATATTATAATTATGAATTACGTTCATATTTTTATAAATACAAGCCACTAGTTACATATAAGCTTTAAGTATGAAAATTCAGCAAATTCACGCTTTGTACTATTCACTTTACTGTGCTTTTAAATCATTGCTATTCCCACTTTTGTTAATGGGTCTCTTTTCACCACTTCTAAAACAGCACATTTAGACACATCTCGGTGGAGTGAAACAAATGTTTTTCTGCAGCCTTTTTCTGCAGGCTTTATTATGTAACACATTTAGCCAAAAAAGAAGAAATAACATGGCAGAGTGAGATGAAAAAAATAATGCTACGTTTTGGGGGAAGAAAAGAGTCAGAAGTAAACTGACTCATTAGCTATTTAGTAAATGACAGTAGCATTTTATGAAAATTAATAAAAATGCCTCTTTTTAATGCATTAGCAGCCATAGAAATGCATACAAATAATACCCAGGATTGTATGATTACATCCTAAATAATAAAGCTATGTATGAAGCATCAACAAAAATTATATTATATTATATTGTACTAGGGAGTTCGCCCCCTGCTAGCTTTGCTCGCCAACCCCCACGGCCTGCGCTGCGCGCCAGTGACTTCACGTCACTGCTGCTTGTATTGTGAAGAGAGGGGCTGAACGCACTCCAAGGAGATGCGGCCGCTCCTCCGAAACCCGTTCTTAAACGGTAATACAATGGGAAACAGTTTTTTTTTTACCTCCTCTTTGCTTAATAAGCTGCTGGTTTGCTGCTGCTGCTGTGCCATGTCATCTGTATCTTGCGTGGCACTTCAAACATTTAAAAGCCTGTACACCATCTGTACAACTCTTTGTGTTTTATTTCCAGCCCCGGGGGTGGTTAAATCTCTTGGTACAAAGTCTTGTCTCGTGGGACGTGAGTTCTTGATTTTATTTAGTTTATAATTTAAAAACGGAATAAGAATCTGAAAATCTAACAACATCACATTAAAGTTCGATAAATTCTAAAAAGAATGATACTTTTAGGTTTAGGATTTTATATTGAGAGAGTAGATTATATTATATTATGCTCCATGATAGTCTTGTGCTTCATCCACAGTTGGTTCAACTGGTGCACCCAGGGCTACCAGCATATACTGTAGCACCCCACACAACTAGGGAATTAAGCCAGCTCATAAAATGAATGGGCTACATTATTCATTCATCCATTTTCTAATCCACTTATCATGAATAACATTTTTAAACCACATGGGGCAGTTCAGGGTCAAGGAGGAGCAGGAACCCATTCTGGTCCCACCAAACACACAGCCAGGAACAGCCTTAGATAAGGTACCCATCCGTTATAGGAGCACAGTCTCACAGCAGGCTAGTTAATCTAACTTGTGCATTTTGGAGATGTGAGAGAAAAACCAACAAAGGGACAGGAGAATCTGTAAACTTTACATAGTCAATGACCAGATGCAATATTCAAATCCAGTGTGCTGAATCCTAATCGCTACTCCAACATGCCTTAAATTGTATTATACGACCATAAGCTGGTTTGAGAATATTATGGAATTCTTGTTTATCATGGCACTGGAGTGTGACAACGTGTTGCATGTGTTTTGGATGTAAGAATTTCACCGTGCTCTGTAAATGTGTCAATATTATGATTATATTTAATTTGTTTTGAATCATGTATCTAAAGTAATAATAATAATAATAATACATTTTATTTATATTGCGCTTTATATTTAATAATCTCAAAGTGCTACAAAATAAGAATAAATTAACAAACAAGATAATCTATAGAAATAATTTAACAAAATGCCTTTCTAAAAAGATACGTTTTTAGGTTTCGTTTGAAAGCTTCAGTCGACTGTTGGGCTCTCAGGTAGTCAGGGAGAGAATTCCACAGCCTCGGCGCCACCGAAGAAAAGGCCCTATCACCCATACTGCTAAGCTTAGTTCTAGGAACTTGAAGAGTGTTAGTATGAGCAGAGCAAAGGGTGCGTAAGGAAGTATGAGGGATAAGGAGTTCCTGTAGAAACAGGGGAGCAGATCCATAGATGCACTGATGGGTAAGGAGGGAAACCTTGTACTGTACTCAATTCTAAGTGGTACAGGGAGCCAGTGAAGGGTTTTCAAGATAGGAGTGATGTGGCTATGCTTTTGCACCCTCGTCAGGATCCTGGCAGCGCTGTTCTGAATGTACTGGAGTCTCTGGATAAAGTATGCATAGCTTAAATATACATTGCAGAGTTTTAAAATCACAAAAATGCAACAATGCACCAAACTCTTAGGGGGATTAGTTTCAAAGATTTTTAGTCATCTTGATTGGGTGTGGACAATGGCTGCCTACGTTTCCCTTTAGCACACCAATTTCCTCTTGCCTTCTGTCTCTCTGCTTTATACATTTACAGTACTTCCCGATAACAGTTCATTTTTCCCAAGCGGAGACCACAATTCTGCTTGAGTAACAATACCTTAACATTAACCTCAAAACACCTGTATCCAGCAAGGAGACATGCTGCCCACAGTGTGCATTCCTTATGATGTACAGTTACATGGTTTAAAAAGGCAGGATCAGACAAGTTGCAGTTATTCCTCCCTTGATATTCCTCCTGCCACTTATAAAGAAGACGGTGTAGTGCTGGCCCCATCTTCAAGCTCTGTGACAATGGTTCCTTTTGGAGTTAAGGAATGAGAGTCCTATAACTGTTAAACTGGGTGTCATTGTTGTTCCCATGCAATCTCTTACCAGACCCTTTTCAGTCTCATTCTCACACCTATATTCTATTCATGCTCCACAAAGGCCTGATCATTCATTCCTAGTGCAATTTTACTCTCTTCTGTTTGCTCCTCTTTCTCAAAACCAGAAATCTACACTTTGGGTTCCAGCAGTGGCATTTTTGGCATCAGAATTCTGTTGGGGCCATACCAGAATTTTTAAACAGCATGTGTGTAGATTTCTGTAATGCATAGTAAATATTAAAATGTCTAACTAATAATGTCTGTACCTCTTTTGCGAATGACTAGTGAGATATGAAAGTTCAAACACCTGTCGCATTACCAAAAAAATACAGAAAATCATTCAAACAATTGGTTGCTGGTTCTTGGTCTATCTCAACTGGCATCACATCATTGTGATACCCTCTGACATTATCTTCATCTGACAAAACACAGATTTAAATGCCAAGTAAAGTGAGAGCCTTGTAGCCACCTGCTGCTTAGAAAAATATATTGGATATGAACTAACGAAATTGAAATGGCAGCACCTCAAATTTAGAATCAAACAGCTTTGAGATGAAAATGGCTTGACAAGCCACGATAACATATAAGGAATGTGCAGACTACTCAGACTATACATATGATAGCAGCATTACCTACCATGAAGGAAGACATTTGCTTGTCAATCTGATGCCAACAAACAGTTGAAAAAAAAAAATTTCTTCATACACACCTATTCTTTCTTATAGTTTGCAATTCTTCGAATATCAGACTGCTGGCTTCCTTTCCGCATGGTGGAATGAGCACATATACACTTACATGGCTTTTTCAAATTTAGCACAGCCCTCCTCAGCATAATATGTTTGGAATGGTACATTCCTGGTATTAATCGCCTCCCTTTTTTTCTTTTTTTTATTACCGTAATTACCTTTAAGGAAGCAAACAATGCTGGACTTTTCACTGCTGTGCTGCATGATCGCAACTGGGGAAAGCTAGAACTGGAAGGACAAATATAAGATGTGAAAAAGGGACAACAGGGCAATGACCTTCAAGTACCATTGCTAAACTGGAAAATTCAGGTTGCACATGCAAAAATACACCCAAGAGTATAGAGACCAACTGCAGGGCCAACAAAGCTAGCCCTATGAGTCGGAAACAGACTTGCAGCACCTGACATATACTGCATTTACATACTGTACACACATTGAACATATGATCGAAAGTTTTAAAAATACCTAAGAAGACAAAGCTGAGGGTTGTTATAAATATTAATAATAACTAGCAACACTCAGAGCTCTGGTCCTTAGAGAAAGGTGGATCATGCGAAATACAGTTCCCCGGGTCACTCCGCCAAGGTTGTTGCAAAGCCCTTCTTTGCTATTCACCACAGCACTCCTGAATCCTAATAATGTGGCAGAGGAAGCCTGCACCTCTAATTCTTTGGTCATTTATGACTTTCTGTTGTGCTCGGAGTGTATGACTGACACTTGTAATGAAAACGATCAGTCAGCTTGTGCAATGTACTTCACTGTCTGCAGAGCTCACCAAAGTTCTTTTTTTTTTATTTTATCTGATTCCTGCCTGTGGCTCATGCTGCTATGCTTTTTCTGTCATCCATTATACGTGGCCTCATTCACTTGTTATGAGAAGGACACAAAGCCCAATTTTGTGGCCAAGGTAGCCCCATGTCCAATTCATGAGTCATGTAACATGGAATAAACTCTCAATGAAGACCAAGAACACAATTCAAGGCTCAGGGGTTTGCAAGTTATTGTATGACAGACAAACAACCCTCTAACATTTGAAATATATACATTTAAATTACTAAGCTTGTTACTTATTTTGTACAATATCTAGTGGTGCTTTTCCTCAACTGCTGCTTAACACTTGAATCCTACACTTCAAGTCAAGATTATACTGTAACATATGAAAACATTTTCTTTTTTAGCTGTCTGTTCAGTATTTCTTGCCTCACATTTCCTCTGTCATTCTAAATTTACACAGATCATTGTAGACACGGAACATGCATGAAATGTATATATTTCAAATCATAATCTTTCATTACCTGTATAATTTCTTACAAACTGATTGCAAGATAAACACTTCAACACACACTTGAACTGTGAGGGCAATGCCTGCATCTGACTGAATGTGGGGTGGGGGATGTAGCAGGCTGCGTTCTATTATTCCACACATTTGCAAAACAAAAGCGGGCTATTAGCGTAGTGATGAGCTATGAGTTTCTTGGTGTATGTCAGGAAAGTTTAAGGAGGTTAGGAACAATAAAAAAAATCATAAGCTTCAGGAATTCTACTGTTAATGCATAAATGTCATTGGGTTCCAGCCATGTTGCTTGGTCATGTAGCCACATGACAGTGGACAAAGTAAAAGTGATTGAATAACACTAGAATCCCCAAAGCCTACGAAAAAACTTGTAATCCCGGGCCACCTTATTCAGGGAAAGATCCCATTCGTCCGAAGGGAGAAAGACTTTCCGAGACTAAGGTCATAAAGTTTATGAAACTATAACAACTGCTGCATAAAGTGCGACAGGAGCTTCAACCTACAGCTAAAGTCTTTCACGTACTGAAGTAGCATTGCACATGCACTCTGTCAGCATGCCTGTGTCAATCAAACACAGGAAGCTCTGCAGTCTACTTGTAACTTTACACTGTAGGGAGATAAGTAAACAAATCAAGGTAAATAACATTCAATGTGTCTTTTATATGAGTAGCATATACTGTAAATGTTTTTCATATAAAGACCATCACAAAACATAATTACAAACAGAACTTTGCACGATACCTTGGCGAGCTCGGCATGCCCTGCTGTTTCGCAGATTGACCAATAATATATACTGGCAAGACGACACCCAACCTCTTGCTGCATCCTAACAGTGCCATCATTCACCTTTACCCCAGTGCAGGTGCATTGTTCTTATGTGTGAGTTGATGTTTCTTGCTGGGAGGGCTTCTGTTCTCTTTTTCCATAGTAGAACCCTTACAGCTTACTACTCAAAACAGTAATTCTGTTTAGCGGCCGGACTCAAAACCACGACCTATCGATTATAAGTCAGCATTTCTTACTGCTGCTCCACCCAAGCGGTTGTGTCAGCGTCATACCCTAACCAGATTTCTTTTTCGTTTATATTTATAAAAGTGCACTTGTTTTGGTATGTGTGTTTGTTAAAGTGTTTATTTGATATTTGGACTTCACTCTTCATTCATTTATGTCAAAATTTTTTCGTTAGTATTAAAACATGAAAAAAGTTTGTTTTAGGTATGTGTTCAACATTTCCTGCATTTCTTGCATTTCCTGTCATTCAACATTTACATATACACATGATATGCATGTATTCCAAATAATGATATAATATTTACCCTATACAATTACTGGCAACTCACACCCAGATAAACAAGACGAGCTGGGAGAATATTTTTCCTGAGTTGCGCTGCGGCAGTGAGGGAATGGGATAGCAGGCTGCTTGTTGCTTGTGCTGATTAACACATTTACAAAACAAAAGATGCTAATGGAGAGGTGCAAAAGAAATTTAAGGTGGCCCGGGATTATGATTTTTTCCGTGGGCTTCAGGGATTCTAGTGTTAAAGAATAAAAGTGGTAAAGTAATGAAAAAACATCTAAATATTTTCTTTCTTATAAGCAATTTTTGTTTTATCATTGCAATCCGGAGTGTTGGGATCATACACATTTAGACACATTTCTAGAGCATCCAAAACTAGCCACCCCAGTCTTATAAATGCCATCACAGTAAGACTTGGAATGCTGCAGCTTTAGGAAAATAAATCAGTCCATTTTAAGACCAATTTTACCCTTTCCCATAATTTCATCAGCAGCATTAGCATGTTCAATTCAGATACCTATCTGTCATAATTTACTGTTTCTGATTTTTTTTCCTTCTGCTGAATTGTTATTTTGTAGCTTTTGTTGATATCACAGTTTCCTAATAGGAGAGCCCTTGAATTCCAATGTACTTCTTGTTATAGCTGCATTATTTCCTAATACTATGAAAATAAACACTTACCTTGTACAGTATTTCTGCATAACTGCCATAGTACATCTTAAACTTCCCGAGCATTGCTGAATTATAACAGTTTGAGAGGTAGACTACTGAAAGCATTCAGTTGACTTTAAGAGATTGTATGGGTACAGTTTTGTTAATAACTACAAAAGATGAAAACGTTTATACAAATTTGAAACCTCAGTTGGTGCAGTTGTGCTCTCAGTGGCAGAGCAAGGTCAGCACTGATAAATTACATCATTGAGTAAGCACACATTATCAAGAAGGCAAATACATGCAGCAACTTGAGTCAGTCCCCTTGGACTTTCCTGAAGAATCCATGTGCAGAACATACAGCTACTTCAGAAGTGAAATTAAGCTAGTAGGGTTGTTTGAAATAAGGAGGTAAGAAGACGTTTTTTTTGCCCATACCAGTTCAGTCAGTGCAAGTCAGTCAGGTCCCAGGCTGTTTTGATGATTTTGGAGTGGCTGCTGCAGAAACTACAATATTTTATAAGCACTGTTATATTTATCTTTCAGGACTACACAGAAAACCCAAGAACCCATTCCTACATTCAAACAAGGAATATACTAGGTACACACATTTCCTGCTGTTTCTGTCAAATGAATCAAACTTTCCTCAGCTTCTACTCATTAATTCTAATATACTTCCTAGTCCTTGAAAGTTTATCTTGTTTACATTTTTCAGGAATGTGAGAATTATATGGGCTGTAAAACAAACTATAAAAATTATGTTACCCATGTTTTTCTAAAAATAGTTCTGATTTTAAGAGCTTTCATTATCGTTGCTCTTTATCATTTCCAAATAGTGATTGATAGGAACATTTTTGCATCATTTAATTCAAGCAAATTCAGTAAATGGGGCTAATGAAAATGAAGGTGCAGTGGGCAGTATCTCTTTCCCTCCGTCCCTTTAAGTTCAGTACGGTGTACCTTGTGTATACAGTTTGTTTGCTCTCCCTTTGTTTTCATGTTTCTTACCCAAAATGTTTTGTTAGATTGAGAAGGATAACAAAATTGCCCCAATGAGAGTTTATAAGAAAAATGTGATTTTGTGTATCTGCTAGATCCAATCGGGGCTCTAACTAGTGTGAGCCACCAGGGGGGCGTACAGCTCCACAAACCTAGACCCAACAGACACAGAGCCCAGTATTGCCACACAGCACCCATTTATGTTAAGTTTGAAAGCGATTTTACTTTGCTCCCCACTACACAACATAGTACAGTATAAAGCAGCAATACACTGATACTGTCTTCTTTCTTTTCCTTTCCTTTCCTTCTTTCGTCTCCACTCCTCCTCCAGCCAGCTTCGTCCACCTCCTCCCGACTCTGGCTCCTCGAATGTAGTGAGGCGGCTCCTTTTATTCTACTCCTGTGAGTGCTCCAGGTGACTCACCAGTATTACCTAGAATCATTCCCAGGTGTTGTGGAAGTCCATTGTAGAGCTCTGCAGCTCCCCCTGGCAGCCCCCATGGAATCCAACAGGGCTGTGCCAAACTCCAAGTCCCGGCGTGGCCTGTGGGAATCCGTGGTGCCACAGCCTCTCCAGAAGGGATGCCCTCTAGCATCCCAGGAGAGGTAGTACCTTGGAGATGCTGTCTTCCCTGGTATTTCCATCTAGCTGGCATCCTGGCTGGGTAATGGCCGAGGTCGCCCGTCACACTAGTTAAATCCTCGACTAAGATAACGTCTGTATGGAAAATGGATAAATCGATGAAAACATTTACAAATAATAGATTTGAATCTCTATATCACATCATGACCTATTACAAATTTGACTTTGCAGTAAAGAAAGGCAGTATCAAAAACATAAAGCCATATGCTGTAGATATTGGAACTTAAAAAGACATGCGGGTTGTCTGATTAATGACTTTAAATTGGCTTGTTTTTTGTGAATCTGGGTACTGAGGTTTCCTCCCACAGTCCAAAGACATGCAGGTTAGGTACATTGGTGATTCTAAATTGTCCCTAGTGTGGGTGTGTGTGTGTGTGTGTGCGTGCCCTGCAGTGGGCTAGCGCCCTGCCCGGGGTTTGTTTCCTGCCTTGTGCCTTGTGTTTGCTGGGATTGGCTCCAGCAGACCCCCATGACCCTGTAGTTATGATATAGCGGGTTGGATAATGGATGGATGGATGGATGATGTACCCAGTGATACACCAACACCCTGTCAAGGACTAGTAGATAGGATATCATTGGGTTTCTGTTGTTCCTGGAACCACATCAAAGTAGGGGCTGCATAGAAAGTTGTACAGTTCTCCTGTTTTAAGTAAAAAAGGCCTTTCTTTCATCATTCATTAAAATTCATACAAAATCTTAGAAGCTTGAAGGAAATAAAAAAAAAATCTCTTATCATTTAAATTCCTTTAGTAAGCATAATTTTATGAACTGTTATTAAAGCATTTTACATTGAGTTCTTTTCTGCATTCAGACCCTGATTTATGATGACTGAGATTTTTAAGCACATTGGTTGCAGGTTGAAGCCCTGGAATGATAGCTGTAATGTTCCGGGGACAAAAGAAACCCAACGACAGGGATGTTTTCTGCCTTACAACAGATGTTGCCAAGTCAGACTTCAGTGCTCACATCACTACAGACTGTATCACTGAAACAATTAGAGGTAAGGAGACTTAACTCACAGTTCACGTGAGCAGATCAGGTGTGTAGGTAATAACTATGAAGACTGAACAGATCAGAGTGCTTCCCTAATGTGTCAGGTTTTAAACACCTGATGCTGACTTTTGTCGCTAACAAGATACAAGGCACTGAAGTGATGACAAACGGGCATACTGTAATCTTTGCAAACTTATACGTACAACCTAGTTTATTAACCCTATACCGCAATTTTACTATAGATTTATGCATTAGACAATGTGTACCCCTGCTTAAATTCATTGGACTAAGTATTGACTGCATATGTAATGTAAAATTCCCAAGTGAGCAGTGTGAGACAGAACAGGTGGTGTGAAAGTGAGGCAATGGACAGTATAGAAAAGATTGTTAAATTCGACACTCTCAAGTTAATTTCGTTCCTCCTGGTATTTTTATTTCTGCATATTCCGAGATTTCAGCTGCAGCTGCTATCTTTTGCAGTCAAACGTTCTTTCTCCCCTTTATAAAATCTAAATGTTGTGCAGGAAGATTGTGTTTAGTTGTGATAAAATTGTGGTAAAATTCTTCTTTGGTCATTTTTTCCACACATCACAAAAACATACAGTAAGGTCAAGCTTCCCAATTCAAAAATCTATTACAGAGTACTCTGACAAAATAGTATATATACTGTATAGTTTTAAAGTATTATGAACAAATCCTCTTGTGTCTTTAATCTGTAACTAGTATATCAGAACAAGTGTTTTTGAGAACAAGCCAATAAGCTTTGTGGCAGATGCCTGGGGGGTGGGAGAGAACTGGAAGAGGGCCTACACCCACCTCAGACCACATGGGGGCGACCACCCTGGTTGCTATGGGTACCACAGGTACAGAACTTTGAATCTCGACCCTGTAGGGGCCCGTGGTCACCACCAGGGGGCACCCCAATGCCTTGGGGACCCTGGACCTCAGCACTTCCGCCACACCTGGAAGTACTGTGGGGAAGAAGTGTAGGGTCACCCGGAGTGCTTCCGGGGACACAGCTGGCGCTTCCACCACACTGGGGCATGTCGGTGGAAGATTGCCGGAGCATACCTGGAGCACATCTGGGTGCTTATAAAAGGGGCCACCTCCCTTCAAACAATGACTTGAGTCGGGTGGAAGCAGGAGGAGGTCTGGAAGGAGGCGAAGGGGCGGCCTGAAGAAGTGAAGGCATTGTGTGTGTTGGCCAGGACTTTGGAGACTTTTGGGGACTGTGGCACTTTAATGTAAATAAACGTGTGTGGGGTAATTTAGACTTATATGTCTGCCTGTGTCTGAGCCAAGTTCCACAGCTTAAAATAGTTCCTTTCAAAAGTTCAATTCCTTTCAACTTCTTTTATGCAAAACAATGAAGAGCGAGATTTAAAGTTCCACAAAGTGACACATTCAACTGGGGATCAACAGAGTTCTATTTTAGCAGAAGAAACTTAGGAAAATGTATGTAAATAAGATGCATGAAAACCTTTTGCAATGGCCAAAACTGACCTTTGATTTTTGTGCATTTCAGCTGAAAATGTGTCAAAAAAGAGGATCAGTTTGAAAAACAGCCTACTGTTCATCCTCATCCATGTCTATTATTTTTGCAGTACTACTTTCTGGTAGAATGGAGTTTGAAAGAGAGGAGTAATATGGTAAGGAATGTGGCCTTGGATGTGGTTTCCTGTTCCTGTTTTAGATAGATAGATAGATAGATAGATAGATAGATAGATAGATACTTTATTAATCCCAAGGGGAAATTCACATAATCCAGCAGCAGTATATTGATACAAAGAAACAATATTAAATTAAATAGTAATAAAAATGAAAAAAATTAAAATAAAATTAATGATAGCATTTACTCCCCCGGGTGGAATTGAAGAGTCGCATAGTGTTGGGGAGGAACTATCTCCTCAGTCTGTCAGTGGAGCAGGACAGTGACAAAAGTCACTGAAGCTACTCCTCTGCCTGGAGATGACACTGTTAAGTGGATGCAGTGGATTCTTCATGATTGACAGGAGTTTGCTTAGTGCCCGTCGCTCTGCCACAGATGTTAAACTGTCCAACTTTACTCCTATAATAGAGCCTGCCTTCTTAACAAGTTTGTCCAGGCGTGAGGCGTCTTTCATCTTTATGCTGCCACCCCAGCACACCACCGCGTAGAAGAGGGCACTCGCCACAACCGTCTGGTAGAACATCTGCAGCATCTCACTGCAGATGTTGAAAGATGCCAAACTTCTCAGAAAGTATAGTCTGCTCTGACCTTTCTTACATAGAGCATCAGTATTGGCAGTCCAGTCCAATTTGTCATCCAGCTGCACTCCCAGATATTTATAGGTCTGCACCCTCTGCACACAGTCACCTCTGATGATCACAGGGTCCATGAGGGGCCTAGGCCTCCTAAAATCCACCACCAGCTCCTTGGTCTTGCTGGTGTTGAGGTGTAAGTGGTTTGAGTCGCACCATTTAACAAAGTCTTTGATTAACTTTCTGTACTCCTCCTCTTCCCACTCCTGATGCAGCCCACAATAGCAGTGTCATCAGCGAACTTTTGCATATGGCAGGACTCCGAATCGTATTGGAAGTCTGATGTATATAGATTGAACAGGACCGGAGAAAGTACAGTCCCCTGCGGCGCCCCTGTATTACTGAACACAATGTCAGACCTGCAGTTCCCAAGACGCACATATTGAGGTCTGTCTGTAAGATAGTCCACAATCCATGCCACCAGGTGTGAGTCTACTCCCATCTCAGTCAGCTTGTCTCTAAGGAGCAGAGGTTGGATGGTGTTGAAGGCGCTAGAGAAGTCCAAAAACATAATTCTTACAGCACCACTGCCTCTGTCCAGGTGGGAGAGGGATCGGTGAAGCATATAGATGATGGCATCCTCCGCTCCCAC
This sequence comes from Polypterus senegalus, assembly GCF_016835505.1. NCBI lineage: Eukaryota > Metazoa > Chordata > Cladistia > Polypteriformes > Polypteridae > Polypterus > Polypterus senegalus. Next base: position 83,401,858 of record NC_053166.1, on the reverse strand, counting down.
CTTCTCCTGGTATGCAAACTGCAGAGGGTCGAGGCGTGGCGGACCTGTGGCCTCAGGTGGTGAAGCAGCAGCCGCTCCATAGTCTTCATCAGATGTGACGTCAGAGCAACAGGCCGGAAGTCATTCAGCTCACTAGGACGTGATACCTTTGGGACAGGGGTGATACAAGATGTTTTCCAAAGCCTTGTGACTCTCCCCTGTTCCAGGCTCAGGTTGAAGATGCGCTGTAGAGGACTCCCCAGTTCCAACGCACAGGCCTTCAGCAATCGTGGCGATACACCATCTGGACCCACTGCTTTGCTGGCACAAAGTCTTTTCAGCTCTCTGCTCACCTGGGCTGCTGTAATTGTGGGTGGGGATGTCTCACCTATGCTTGTATCAGCAGAAGGATGGTTGGAGGATGCAGTACATTTTAATGCAGTGCATTAAAGAAGTTGTTCATTTGGTTTGCTCTCTCCACGTCTGTCTCGATGGCGGCACCCCGCTTCGAGCTGCAGCCAGTGATAATCTTCATCCCATCCCACACTTCCTTCATGCTGTTGTTCTGCAACTTCTGCTCCAGCCTTCTCCTGTACTGCTCTTTCGCCGCCCTGAGCTGGACTCGGAGTTCCTTCTGCACGCACTTGAGCTCATGCTGATCACCACCTTTAAAAGCCCTTTTCTTCTGGTTCAAAAGGCCCTTGATGTCACTTGTTTTGAGATTAACCATGATTTTATTTTAAGTGCATTATTTAGGAAGCCTCAAAAATAAATACCCACCAGTAAATGTAGTTAAGATTATTTAAATCTTTATTAATATAGAGCTTTGGATGAAACTTGCAAGCAAGTCTAAACAAAGGATTTGAAAACAATCTAAATAATTTAAATCACTAAAACAAATATCCATACTTTCAGTTTTTTTTTTTTAAAGTATGTCTAACAGAATTCAGAGTTACAGTGGCTGGAGACTATTCCAACAATAGTGCACTGCAGAGAATCCTAGGTCATTTGTTTGTGATGTACTGTACAAAATTCGTGTATATGTGAAAACAAAAATACATAAAATAAAAGATTTGCCTTGAGAGTTGTCATAGTGCTCTGCACTGTTCAAGAACTAAATAATTTCTGTTATTGCACTGCATTTCTGGGGTGGCAATGATAGATTGGCCATCTAGCTCTGTGAAGATGATTAGTTGCGTTCTGTTTTATGTATGTATTTACCCCACTTTTTGACACCCACTGCATGCCCAACCCAACTGGAAGGGACCTCTCTCAAACTTGTTAAGAAGGCAGGCTCTATTGTAAGTTGGACAGTTAGCGACAGGCACTAAGCAAACTCCTGTCAATCATAAAGAATCCACTGCATCCACTGAACAGGATCATCTCCAGACAGAGGAGTAGCTTCAGCGACAGACTGAGGAGATCATTCCTCCCCCACACTATGCGACTCTTCAATTCCACCCGGGGGAGTAAATGCTAACATTACTCAAAGTTATTGTCTGCTTTTACATGCATTTTTATTACTATTTAATTTAATATTGTTTTTGTATCAGTATACTGCTGCTGGATTATGTGAATTTCCCCTTGGGATTAAAAAAGTATCTATCTATCTATCTATCTATCTATCTATCTATCTATCTATCTATCTATCTATCTATCTGAATTGCTTTTACCAAGATTTCTTTCATTTTTTTCCCCCTTTTCTTGCTTTCTTAGAGGCTGAGGGGCTACCCAAAAACAGGGTCTTGTAAAGCCCATTGACACATCCCTTATGTGATTTTGGGCTATAAATGAAATACACTGTTGTTGTTGATTTGAAAGTGAAAACTGACAATTTTCTCCATTATTCCATACATTTTCCAGCTTCCTTAATCCAAATTTACAGTGTATCCCACCAAAAACAAGGAGGGGACCAGTTCTGAATAGGGAGACAGGTAATTCCAAGAAGTTAAATTGTAGTTAATAACTTGTCCTCATTAAACTTTAATAGGATCACCTAATTTAATAAAGATATAGTGAGTAAATACACAGGCTGACATGTTTCATTTCACCCCGTTGCTGCTACAAATGCTTGAAGAAGTTGTAATGACATTTCCCTTTCTTTCATATGCAGGATGTAATTTCCAATGAATTAATTTGTTGCATAGACTTGATGAGAGTCTTCTTTTAAAAGTTCAACAACTTTATTTCAAACAACAATAACAAATTAATCTTATAACAGTTTATAAATATTAAGACACGGTCAAAGTCTATACTGCTCCATTTCATTCTGCCCACCAAAATTCCCCCCTCTCACATCTGGAATGACACAACACATATCTCGCATGCGCACAAGAACTCTCACTGAAACACATGAAATCAACAATGGTGCATTTACACATATTTAAAAACTACTCGTTTAAATTAAAAGGTTCACTTACATTACAGAAGTGGGTGGTTTTTATATATTATCCTACTGTAGAAATGGTGTAAGTTGACCGAGAATTATTTGATTTATTTTTGTCAGCAGATAATATATAATTTCCATAATATTGATATAAAAATAAACAGTAGTTAATGCTGTTTAAATTATTTTGGCATGTTAAAGTTATTTTAAAATAATATGCTATCCAAATGATTTTTAGATATAACAGATAACTGTTAATTAATAATTGGTATGATTAAATTCATGGATTATGACCATGCGCTGCATATACCCTAAGATAGTCTAGTATCCCTCCATGACTATCGCCAGTTTGCAATACTGCTAAGTAATGGCAGAAAAGATTTGAAACAGCTGAAATAAAGCATTTGCAACTATCTATGTATGCTAAAATGTGGCTTGAACCCATGTGCGGGGTGCTTGCCTATCCTTCTCCCAACAATTTCTATTCGCCACACTCTCTAGTCAAGGATTTTGTGTCTGTGAGGAGACTTTAAAACACTTCCTGGAGGTTCCAGCCAAATCCCAGAACCACTTTCAGCGTCTGTGACACTCTTGTGGTTCATGATGTCCCTGCACCTTAAAGGGTCAGGACTCCAGGGCAGCTCCTAGCACAGTCCTGTACACTCCTTTCTGGGTCTCTTTACCCCCGAGCGTTCCCCCTTCAGTGTTTCTTGCCAGCCTCATTCTCTTTTTAAGGAGAGTGTCAAGTGTTCCTGGCATGTGTAGGAATTTGTGCCTCCAGCATCCTCTGTCCTGCTAGTATTTGTGACCCTGGCACCAACTTGCCAGCAGGGCACCCCTGTACTCCAGTAAGTGCACCAAATACTCATTTGACATACCAATTTATTACTGCTTAATGTTGTTTAACCATTTTTAAAATACTTTATCTTTTAATCTGATTCAGTTTATTTCTAAAATGATATATAATGAAGCATAACTGTCTGAGCAAATTTATAGTTCAACAAGTTTTGATAATATTTTCTGTTTTGTGGCTTGTCTAATTGTATTTGGTCATAGATGCTAAGCTTCATTGAACATAGCATAATTGTAGCAGGGAGATCATGAACACAGTAAGTAGTCAAAATCAGTATTCCTTAAATGTCTGCAGCAGCCAGTGCTCTCATTCTAACAATACTATGAATGAGCAGCTCTAATATTTAACTGTGGGCTGTCAATCCCATTTATCAATTTTCTGCTGTTATCATTACTGAGTTGTTGAACTGCAGAGACCTGTCGTACAAGTACAAGGATCTAGTCGTGGATGGGATGCTGGTCCTTCAAATGCCAGCCATAAGCTTATTGGCATATTGAGTCTCTGGTTAACTTACCACACTATTCTTAAGGATGGTGGAAAAGGAAAGTGTACCTCAAGAAGAATATGCCATCTAAAAATCAATAGTGACCAGGCAAGAATTCACTCCTAGGACTGTGGAGCTATGAGGCAAAAGAAACACTAGTGCTAGATCAATACTAAAGTGTTGCCTTTAGTTTTGATACCAGCTTTTGTACCAGCGCCGAAGCAAATAACAGATAACTACCCCAACTCCAGCTCCCTGGTTTGTCCACATGCACGCCTAGCTACTCTTTTGCAACTAGGAGCAGGGTGTGGGAAAGGTGGTTGGTCCCCTTCAGAGTTTCCATCACACTAATATAAATGAATAGCTTCACAGAGCAGTCCCTCTAGATATTTTGAGCACAATGACATATTTATATCATACTGAGAAGCATGTTGGGGGTTAGGGTGGACTTGGTGACTTCACCCTTGGACCACTGATCAAGTTCATGTACAACAGCGTCTGAGGTGGCTGTATGCAACCATTTACCTCCAGTACAAAAATTAGCATAAGGGTGGTATAGCATCATTTTAAACATTGGGGTTTTTCGTACTTTTTCAGTACCAGTATGCCATGCAACATTAGGAAGTACTTTTGAGTTCTTAGTCATCTACTATATGCATCTTTCTGGGAAGAAACTGGGGTCTAGGGAAACCAGTCAGATGGAACATCAAAGTAAAAACAGTTAATGAAGTTTAAATTAATAAAAACTAATGCAAAACAAAAGTATTTTCTGAGGTATTTAATTGTTAAATATACTGAAGTTTTCCTAAGGGTTTTTCCACAACAATTTAGGTAATGGCAGCATAACTGATCATGTGGTACGAAAGTGGATTACCATGGTGTCAGACAGAGGCAGCATGTTGTACATTGCTTGGACATGCAAGAAGAATTTGTGCTCTGTACATGTGATATGGCAATACTACTTTCACTAGAACTACACCAAATCAGACAAACGACTTTAGGCCATAATGGCTGGAAGGAATTTGTCCAGCATTGTACTTGCACCTAGTATTACTTTATTAGGATACACTACAGTGCTCGGAGATGAGACAATTCCTCAAGCTTGATTTGTAACAATGTCAAGTAATATGCGTCCATCCATCCATCCATTATCCAACACGCTTTATCCTAACTACAGGGTCACGGGGGTCTGCTGGAGCCAATCCCAGCCAACACAGGGCGCAAGGCAGGAAACAAACCCTGGGCAGGGCGCCAGCCCACCGCAGGGTGCGCACACACACACCCACGGGACAATTTAGAATCGCCAATGCACCTAACCTGCGTGTCTTTGGGAGGAAACTGGAGCACTCGGAGGAAACCCACGCAGACACGGGGAGAACATGCAAATTCCACACAGGGAGGACCCAGGAAGCGAACCCGGCTCTCCTAACTGCAAGGCAGCAGCGCTACCCACTGCGCCACTGTGCCGCCCAGGTAATATGCATTTGAAAGGAAATAATAAGCTGATTTGAGATCACATGTAATGGCACAAATTAATTTTTAAAGAAAAACACTGACTTTTAAATTTCTTGCTGAACAATTTTTGTGTTAGAAGAGACACAAAACTTCCACATACAGAAAAGGAGTTGGTACTCAGTAATAAAACAGATTTATTCTCATTTTCTTTAACTGTTATTAGCAAAATGTAAGAGCAAAATAGAAGATCTGTCTCAGATGGAGTCTCCTGTGATGGATGCCACCCTTTTCCATAAAATTATATCACAGCAGGTTGTGCTTTCTTTCATTCAGAAACTCTGCTCCTACTCAGACAAAGGAAGGAGAGTTTAAATAAGGAGAATGACGCCTATAGAGCGCCCTCCACATGGAGTGCAGAAATATCTCACCCCCACCCCCATATTTCTAGTTTTTCATCACACTTAGATTTGTCAGGAAAACCTACTCGTTTTATGACCAGGTGAGGTGAGTACTTGCTGTAGGCATGTAAGGGAAAGGTGAAGAACCATTTGAATTAATTGAAAGAAAGGAAGTTATTCTGTAAGATGGAGAGATGTGGAATATTTAATTTATTGCAGATCTGAAATATTCACAGAACTGCTATTTGTGATACAAGTGAGAAGCAGCGCTCACAGCTTCTCCGGTATAAAATGTAGCATTTTTTCCACTGGCAGCACTTCTCCCCTTAAGCCATACACAAACTGTAAATTCTCCCACACACATCTGTGGGCTTTGAGCAATGCTACCAGATGAGCGCATGTGAGGGAGTCGAATGTGACTGGAGACGTTTTTCTCTGCGTTTTTAGTTATTTAGGGCTTTCAGCACCGCACAAGCCAAATGAGCAATTAGCTGGAAATTCATTTTGGAAACCCAGTTGCTAGGATACAGGTAAAAGGAAGGACTGTGAAGGCAAAGAAGGGTATCATTCTGTTTTACCAGTTCATTATACAGCTCAATTTGAATTATGGCTACATCATGGTTTATATGAAGCAAATTCATTATTTTCTTTAACTCATGATTGTTTCTGGTATGTCGTCTTTCAAGACATTTATTTTCATAAAAATAAATTGTGGTAAAATGTTCTGTACAGAAAAATAAGTAATAAACCCAAAACTATTGTGAAGATGCCTGTGGTCAATCTTTTATCTTATAGTTTAAGAATCTTGTATTTTATGTATTTGTTTCTGATCTCATGATCTCATTTTCTCAGTTTCTTCCATGAAGCCAGGCAGTCAGGTCAAAGGCACTATGTTTGATATTTACAGTAACTGTTGATTTGTTTTTATGCATATATGTTTAAGACTATAAATGAAGAAAAAATAATGTTCTTCATAAAAGTGTAGACATTATTTCCACACATGCTGATAAATCTGCATTGCCTTCTTTTTAATTGGAAAAAATGAAAATTTTAAAGGAGCCCTAGAACAATAATATGTATTCTTATAGCTATAGCCATATATGCCTGTCCATCTCAGATGATAACAGTAGTTAATTATATGAGGAAGGAAGCAAAAATTAAAGGCAACTTACCCTTTAATACAGGTTACTGTGAGCAGATGAACATAAGTAATATCACTTCTCAACATAGTCTCCCTGCAGGTCGATGCACTTACTGTATTGTTCCACTAACTGCTTCATTCATTGTTGAGAAGAAGCTTTTTGGCTGCTCCTGAATCCACGTCTGCACCACTTGCTCAGAGGAGAACATGCCACCACACAGAGCCTCTTTAAAGTGGAGAAAAGATGTGATAGTTGAATGATGTTAGATCATTAAGCTGTTTGGCTACCCATTTTATGTCAAACTTTATGGTACCCCAAGTCATTGTGCACTAGGGCACATACAGATCCATAACTGATATCCAAATGTGCGGCAACAGCAGAGAGCGTAATTTGTTGGTCTTATCTGATGAAGGTATTGTGAGTGAGAGATATTGATGGTATATCAGATCAAGCTTCATCGGTTACACTTGTTCTTCCCACATTAGGTATTCATCCATCCATCCATCCATCCTCCAACCCGCTTAATCCAAACACTGGGACACGGGGGTCTGCTGGAGCCAATCCCAGACAACACAGGGCACAAGGCAGGAATCAATCCTCGGCAGGGTGCCAGTCCACCGCAGGACACACACAAAAACACATCCACACACCAAGCACACACTAGGGCCAATTTAGAATCGCCAATCCACCTAACCTGCATGTCTTTGGACTGTGGGAGGAAACCCACGCAGACACGGGGAGAACATGCAAACTCCACGCAGGGAAGACCCGGGAAGCGAACCCGGGTCTCCTAACTGCGAGGCAGCAGCGCTACCACTGCGGCACCGTGCCGCCCTTAGGTATTCATATCCATACATAAACTTCTCATTTAGTCATGCTGCTTTCACTTTTGTACTGAGCCAACATCCTTTAGTGAATTTCAGCAGGTTTCACTCCCTCTGCCCAAAGAAATCTTAATATGGTAAGTTGTTTGACAATGGTGCAATCCCACAGTTGAAGTGTCCATGTTCAGGTGACCTATGGTTGAGCCACACTGCGGCAGAGCGCTGAACTCTGCATGTTTGAACTTGTGAATGTGTTGTAGTGCATCAGCTCCATTTACTTTTTGATTTACCCTCCTATTATACCACTCTCAAACCCATTTAATACTATTCAGAGTCTAGTGGCGGAGCAAATTCCAGGATCACTGAGCGCAAGTCAAGAAACAGGCATGGACAGAGCTTCAGTCCATCTCATAACCCAATCACATGCACTCATCCCATGCTCAGCCCATTGAGAGATGCCAATTAGTCAAACCTGCACTTCTTTGCAAAAGTTAGGAGATACAGGGAGAGCAACTGAACACAATTTCAATTTTGAATTTGTGAAGTAGTAGCACTCATGCCACACCTAATAACAACAGTAATAATAACAATGATAATTACCTACTTGTTATTTTTACACTATTCTTATTCATCTCTCAGCTGAGTAATTTATTCAGTCTGATTGTTCTCCCCTCATAGCATGTATGGACATATAAGCAACTTTGTGATGATACTGTGTGTCAATTTCCTGAATTCACTTTCCAATATATAGTTATAGGAAGCTGAAATGAATCACTGCTCTTGTACAGACCAAGAGCCATCTTTGTGAAACAAATCATAAGGTCTCATTATCATCAATACAAACTGATATATGCATACAGTCACTCAAGTTGTGCCAACTTAGTGTCTCCAATGGACTTAGCAAGTCTTTTAAATGTAAAAGGAAAATTGAGAATGGGAAAGCATGTAAACTCCACATAGCGAGTGCCTACAATTACACAGATCTCTGTGAGGGAGCAGCATCAGCCACTGCATTATTTTCAGAAATTAATTTTAAATGTGAAATACAGAAATTACATTATTCTATAAACATATTGCTATCGTCAAAGTCAAAAGTGTTTGTTTTTATTGGATCTCGGGCTACTTCTCAGTTAAACAGACAGATCATCTGCTTGTGGTGAATTTTTCATAATCATGAGGATAATTTTATTGTATCATCTCAGTAATTAGTATCAATAATTATGTATTAATATCAGCACATTAACTTGCTTTGATTTCATGCACACATTAAACACATGAAATAATATGTTGTGATATCACATCTGCATACATCTTTTCTGTACAGTGCATCTAGATGTTGTCTTAATGTGGCCTAAACAGCATTAGCAATAATGATAATATGCAAAGTTTATGTCTTGTAGCTGATTTTCTTCCTAATTCAAAGTGTAGCCTTTTGGGGACACTGCATTCACACAGGATTATTTGCTTCCAACTGTTTCATGAACATCTCTTTCACTTTATTTCTTTACCATTAATATATCTATATCTGTACAGTAAAAAGCACAGTTCTGAGAATGAAAGGATAGATTCATTTGACTGTTCTAAAATATTGTACATTTTTTTGTACAATAGATGCAGAGGCTGACAGTTTATTCCATATTTCATCATGTAAAGGAAAACTGACTCTGTCTGTGGATGAAGCAGCTGGGGTTAATGCTTTGCTTTATGAACATTTGGCTTATGCTGCCACCTCTTGGGAATGGATTAATGTGCATAGATCTAGGCATTAGTTTGAATTGTACAAAAATCAGAGAGAACATTTATAATCATACATCTCAAACAGTGATTTACAAGAAAATTAAATGAGTTATGTATTCATTTTTTAAGTAAAACATTAATAAATGAAGTAACATATATTTCATATTTGTATTTTAGGTAAAGAAATATATGAATGTATAAATATTTTTTTTTAATTCAGAAAACCATAATTTATTTCAATTATAAAAATATTTTTTGTCAACCTTAAAAAAAGGGGCCACTTGTATATTTTTATGCAAACATGTAACATGTTTGTCAAAGTGTTTTACTGTTATAAATTAAAATTTATTATCTATATTATGAGAGGTGATCCGAAAAGTTTTTATCCTGGCCTATTTAGAAAAACAACACGTTTAGTTTATCAGCATTATGAACACAAATACACATTCACAAAGCTCTTCTATGCCACTCGAACAGTACTTCAAACATTGTTTGTAGAACCACTATTATAGAGCTGACTTGACATTTTCATCACTGGCATAGTACGTCTCATGGACGTAGCCATTTAAATTGGGGAACAGGTGGCAGTCACATGTGGCCAAGGCCAGTGGTTAGGGTCGGAGTCGCAACTCATCGACTTCAGTTTTACAGGTAGCCTCTGAAACTTGTGCCATGTAAGATTTCCACACCACTTTCCTGATTGCTAGAAATGATAAAGCAAATCAGTGAAATATTGGCCAGATATGTGGCATTTTGAGGTGTGTAATGAATATGGACTTATACCGTTATTCTCCACATGATTTTTCCTAACACTTAGTTGAATCTTGATTTTTTTTTGTGTTTAAAAATCACAATTCTTTCTTTGTTTCAAATGTTTGGTCTTTGAGTCATACTCAAGTCAGGTCAGGTTAAGGAGCATACACTGGTACAGCAGGTTGCCACAACCACCACATGGTGAAATAGCTCCGGATCTTGGTTGGTAACTCCCCAGGCGGATACGTGGTCCAGTCCCACCTTCTGGAAATGACCCTCTATGTGATGCAGCCAGGTGTTACGTGGGTGTCCCATTGGCCTGGTCCAGCCATTCAGGTCCTCAACAAATGAGGATCATGCGAGCTGGATGATCCTCTGGGAATCACGCCACATGGCCGTAGTGCCGTAACTGACGCTCCCTCACAATGCAGGTAATGTGCCTCATTTGGGTCTCCATGAGCAATTGCTCATTCAAAACAAAGTCAAACTAGCAGTACCCAAGGATTATCCAAAGAGACACAGCACCAAAGGTGTCTCTGATCACTGGATAGCGCCCATGTCTCGCAAACATATAGCAACACTGGAAGTACCAGGACTCTAAAGACTTGGACCTTCATACTTTTGCATAGATATCGGGAGCGCCACACACCCCTTTCCAGCGACCTCATGAACCCCCCATGCTCTCCCAATCCGTCTACTGACTTTATAGGAAGAGTCACCAGAGACATGAATTTCACTTCTGAGATAAGTAAACCTCTCGACAAGGTCCACACTCTCTTTGCAGACAGACACACTGCTGATGGCTATACCTAAGAGGTTATTAAAGGCCTGGATCTTGGTTTTTATTCAGGACACTTGCAAGCCCAGACTCCTCACTCAGTCTCTCAAGAGCCCTGATCAGAGCCTCCATTGATCAATGAGTCATACTTATGTTTCAAGTTTCATCTAACACTTTGTATGTTATTTTCTCATGTTCATGTCAATTTGAAGAATGGACTCAGCTGACCCATAACTAATCTCTGTATTGTGTGCCATCTACCACACCATTGTTCACCATTGCAATTTACTTCAGCATGCCAAAATGTTCTTCTGTTGTTAATGTCGAAGGTCAGATAGAGCTTAGGTCATCTTTGAGATTCGGTCATAAAGGAATTCTGAAGTTCATCTGTTGAATGATTCACATGAAGATGACTGGTCATAATAAATAATGACTCATCTACAAAGACTTTTTAAAGGTAAAGTGTTCTATACCATTAAAAATCCAATCATAACCTGATATTAGACTTTATATTTTTCAGCAACTATATTGACTTGCTACTGAAAAAAGGTACATACACACTAAATCTCAAATCCTAGAATATTTTAGTATATAGGAGTTAATTTTTGGTCACCTATAAAATCAAGTAAGTAGAGTCATGCTCAAAAATGTTTTAATCACTCCTCCTATTGTTGTTAATGGTGTCACAATAGCACAGAGGTGAGCACTTCTGCCTTACAGAAGCATCTTCATGGGTTTAGATCTCAGCTGCTGTCTTTCTAGAGTTTGCCCGTTTTCATGTAGCTGTGAGTCTTTCTCCTGGTAATAAGTTTTGGTGATTAATCCTCAGAAACATGTTAATTGGCAACTCTTAGTTAGTAAACTATATATCCTGTGATGTTATGCTCAAAGTTGAATAGGCACCAGCTGCCCATGACTCTGAACTAAATTTATCAGATTAAAGAACTGAATCTTACAATTTGTTTGTGTTGTACATTTTAAACCCCAGCCCAGTTACTATCATGTGGAATCTGCATGTTCCACCAATGCCTGTATAACTTTTCTTTGGTTGGCTCTATTTTTTTTCCTCCTATACAGTTAAGACATACATATTAAAGTTAACTGACCACTCTTGTTTGGCCATTTTGTGGGTTAATATGCATTCTAGTGGACTGTCACCTCATCCAGGGTTGGTTCCAGTCTTATTCCTGATACAGACAAATCAGACACTGGATTCTTACAAACCTTACCTGAGTAATTGGGTTAAAAACAAATTGATAGATGCAAAAATCTGACATGTTAGAAGAGGAAACCTTTATACAAAACACCCTCACAAAGTCCTATACAGGCTGTAATCCCCAATCATCACTTTGAGCAGCTTGCCTAATTCTCAAAACGTATGTCTTCTCCCTCTCTTTCCTTGAATGCCACAGCACAAAAATACTGGAACTTAAGAGTTACTCAGAAATGCCCAGGCCTTCCACTGATTCTGTCATTTGGCAAAGAACTTCATATGGCTAACATGCATCTCTATACTCCCTGTTCTGAAGACTGAGCAGTCTTCCATCTGGCAGTAGACCATGTGCAAATGCTAGCAGAAACATACAGAGTTAGCCTACTTACTACGGCAGAATAACAAACACCTGTACTTGCTTATGTCCAAAACATCAAGTTATTAATGGAATTGTACTGATATATGATCTATACATACATCAAATGATTTTTGATTTTACCTGTAATATTACTAGTAGTAGGAGTTTCTTCAGATGTGGCAGTACGGTGGTGCAGTGTTTATTGTGATCAAGAGTCCTGACCTAGACAGACTATGTGATGTTTTCATTACATTAGCATTAGAACAGTTGTGTCACGAACAGGCCTTTTAGCACCACTAGCTTGTCCATCCTATTCCCCTAGATTGTCCAAAAAACCTCAAGGTCCTGCTCTACACCACTGTACTTGGTAATTTATTCCACGTGTCTTTGGTTCCTTGTGTTATAAAAAAAGGTCTAACATTTGTGCAAAATCTTTCCTTAAGTTTTCTTTTTTTATTATTTAATTTTATTTGTATTATTTGAAGAAAACACCATTCCATACAATCATGTGGAACCTAACAGACCATAATTCACTCCCCGCCCAAGAGAAAGACAGGAGAGACTACCATCCATCCATTATCCAACCCGCTACATCCTAACTACAGGGTCATGGGGGTCTGCTGGAGCCAATCCCAGCCAACACGGGGCGCAAGGCAGGAAACAAATCCCGGGCAGGGTGACAGCCCACCACAGAGGAGAGACTACAACATGTGCAAATCCTTAAAAAAGAAAGGAGAATGTCCCTGTCTCCACTATACATGCTTATTCTAAGATTTGATTAGTTAGGTCTTGCCATATTTTAAAAATGTTTTGAACAGATCCTCTAAGTGAGAATTTTTTTCCCAATTTCAAATAGATTAGAACATCAGTTACTCACTGACTTATAACAGTTGGGCTGGGATTCTTCCAGTTAGCAAGAGTCTTAACATCTACATGCTAGTTGTAGTGGTACAAGCAATTACATTGACCTTCTCCACTTTAAACCCATCTGAGAGTACACCAAGCACAGCTGTTAATGGGTAAATAGTGATTGTGAACCAAGGTTGTCTGATAGGCATTCAAAGGTTTTTGTCCAGAATAATGTTAATTTGTTGTGAGCGAAAAACATGTAGCCCAGTGAAGCTGGAGCTAAATTGCAACATTCACAGGTTGAATCTTGCTCTGGATACATTTTTGACAATTTTAAACAAGCTAAATGTGCTTGATAAAAGACTTTAATCTGGATGATTGAATGCTTTGTGCATATAGAGCTGGAGTGTATTCTGTGCATGGCTGCTGTCCATTCCTTTTCAATGATGTTAAGTGAAAGATCCTTTTCCCACTGTTTAGGATCTTTGAAGGGAACTGTTTTTATACAGTATATTGTTGAGATGCTGTCTAAGTCTTCAAGACTGATCAGCATTTCTTCTGGAACAGAAATGGGTGGTAGGTGTGGAAAATTTTGCAAAGTTTCTGATTTGAAAGTAGTATTTATTTTGTCATTTGTTGATATTTTCTGTTTTTATTTGATTTTATATCCAATTTGTATTTTTTCATTTAAGCATTTTTTAATATAGTGTACTTATATACTTGAATGTAATTCAGATCACATTAGCACATGTAGATGTTTTTCTTTAATATACATATGCATGCTTTATTTATTTTTTTAAATTACTTATTTTTTTGAACATTTATATTTTTAATTGTAACTTTCAACTCTTATCTTGGCTTTGCAATGGCATTATGATATAGTTTTCTACATGGACTGTGGACATGGACATCTAGACTGTGTTGTGCCCTGTGTGGAAGGTTCATGTACCCTCTCTTAGCCTCTTCCTCTTCTTCACGCCTGTTAGTTTGTCCTATTTGCCATCTAATTATGTTATATTCAGTGATTAACTAGAGTTCTTACTTTGTACAGCGACACATTTATACAACATTCAAATGACCCCACTTTGATTAAACAGTAGTAAGAACATTTTGTCTTCTTTCCCATTAATCCTTACCTGATTATCTTGCCACAGCAACTGATTGCCAGTTGAACTGAGGGCGTTCTGATTTTCTCTGAAAATGTTAAAATGCATTACATAAAGAAATGTTGTGTATCAGTATGGCACAGTAAACTGGGTCAATCTAATTTCAAAGAAACAGGTAAAGCAGAGAACACCCTTACCACCAAATGATATTAAAAGAAATAATGAATAAACAGCCTGGGCAACCCCAGGAGAAAGCTGCAGCCCAACCATCAGGCCAAAAATCAAATGTTAGAAAATCAAGGTCTCAATGTCATCAACCGTCTATTTCTTAATGCTGGAGAAGGATGACCCATTAATCTGTGACACAGAAAGTCCAGGAAGTATCAGGTTATAAAAGAAGGCTTTTTGGAAGAAAGAGTGATGTTTTTAAAAATGATATTTCATGATAGAGTGGTAGAGGCTGAAAGGTTGCATTGCCTAATTGAGTGCAAAGGCTTACAGGCTCCTTTACGCAAAGCATTACACAAGAGTGACTGCAGAGAAAGGGAACAAGCAAAAAGTAAGCAGGAGGAGAGGAAAGAGAAGATAACAGCACTTCTCATTTTTTAAGAAATGATGTAAAGTGCATAATTTACCAGAGTTTGAAAAAAAAATTAGGTAAAGCAAAACAACCCTCCCTTTGTGTTTCCCCACAGACTCCTTTGTCACCATGTGGAAACTGACACCATATATCAGAAGTTCCGGGTGTTTGCTTCGTAGTGTGGCAACGAGGCTATAGAACGCAGACCTGTCCGGGTTCACACAGGTCCCGTTCTGGTTCACCCAAGTAGGTCTCCACTCTGATTTCCTCTATGATCTCTATTAGAGAGACCATGTTTTTAAATGGCTGTCCCCATCCCAGCTGGGTAAGATTGTCAGAGAGGGCTCTAAGCAGTAAGGACAGGCAATTTGTTCCACAATTTGTAGGGAGTTATTTTGTTCTGGCCATAGCCAGCACCCGACTTTGGTCCATAGGCAGTATGCCTGTGGAGCAGTGGGCAATTGAGAGTTAAACTCCCATTGGAATAGTTTGCTCACCTGCCGAACTGGGGCATTCCCACCTTTAGCAAAGGGATTTTCCTTTGTGGGATTTAGCAGAGCGGTGTCTTTTCTCGGGAGCCCATAATAAGTCCTGCATGTGTTCCCTTTTAAGCCTAGCTCTCGCCCGTAGACCCCTTGATCACATGCCCAGTGATCTAGGGTACACCCCTGGATCGAAATCGCCCCCCAGGTTCTCCTTTCCCACAAAACCCGTCTCCAGCTCAACAACTCAGGAACGGTACTCTCCCACCTGGCCCATTAAAGGCTGAAAGTCTCAATGGTGTGACAAGGCTGTCTTTGGGTTAGCTCCTGGTTTCAAGAGGAGGCATTCATCCTGCCTACTACACCAATGTGAAAATAATCAGCCTAGACACACAGAAAAAGGTCTGGGGCAGCCACCTGTATACTTAATTCCTGGCTGCAAAAGGGCAAATACAAGTAAAGTTGTGAACAGGTTTGAGTCCAAAACAGAATTGAATACATGTGGAGGTTGTCTTGCTTTTAAAGTAGGTCTGTGGAAGTGACATCACCTGGGGGCTGGAATTGGAACTGCGTTCTTGGGGCTGGAACTGGAAGTGACATCTTCAGAGCCAGACTTAGGCAGAATTTCCTGTATTTGATCTGCAGAAATATCAGGGGAATGATTAGTGTACCCCGCCACCCCCTGGTTTGGCATGGACTTACCTTTGATTGGTCCCTCTAGCTGCCTCCCATGCACACATGTGACATTATACAGTGGTGTGAAAAACTATTTGCCCCCTTCCTGATTTCTTATTCTTTTGCATGTTTGTCACACAAAATGTTTCTGATCATCAAACACATTTAACCATTAGCCAAATATAACACAAGTAAACACAAAATGCAGTTTTTAAATGATGGTTTTTATTATTTAGGGAGAAAAAAAACTGGTTGGGCCACCCTTAGCAGCAATAACTGCAATCAAGCATTTACGATAACTCGCAGTGAGTCTTTTACAGCGCTCTGGAGGAATTTTGGCCCACTCATCTTTGCAGAAATGTTGTAATTCAGCTTTATTTGAGGGTTTTCTAGCATGAACCGCCTTTTTAAGGTCATGCCATAGCATCTCAATTGGATTCAGGTCAGGACTTTGACTAGGCAACTCCAAAGTCTTCGTGTTTTGGGTCATTGTCCTGTTGCAGCACCCAAGATCGTTTCAGCTTGAGTTGACGAACAGATGGCCGGACATTCTCCTTCAGGATTTTTTGGTAGACAGTAGAATTCATGGTTCCATCTATCACAGCAAGCCTTCCAGGTCCTGAAGCAGCAAAACAACCCCAGACCATCACACTACCACCACCATATTTTACTGTTGGTATGATGTTCTTTTTCTGAAATGCTGTGTTCCTTTTACGCCAGATGTAACGGGACATTTGCCTTCCAAAAAGTTCAACTTTTGTCTCATCAGTCCACAAGGTATTTTTCCAAAAGTCTTGGCAATCATTGAGATGTTTCTTAGCAAAATTGAGACGAGCTCTCATGTTCTTTTTGCTTAACAGTCGTTTGCGTCTTGGAAATCTGCCATGCAGGCCGTTTTTGCCCAGTCTCTTTTTTATGGTGGAGTTGTGAACACTGACCTTAATTGAGGCAAGTGAGGCCTGCAGTTCTTTAGACGTTGTCCTGGGGTCTTTGTGACCTCTCGGATGAGTCGTCTCTGCGCTCTTGGGGTAATTTTGGTCGGCCGGCCACTCCAGGGAAGGTTCACCACTGTTCCATGTTTTTGCCATTTGCGGATAATGGCTCTCACTGTGGTTTGCTGGAGTCCCAAAGCTTTAGAAATGGCTTTATAACCTTTACCAGACTGATAGATCTCAATTACTTCTGTTCTCATTTGTTCCTGAATTTCTTTGGATCTTGGCATGATGTCTAGCTTTTGAGGTGCTTTTGGTCTACTTCTCTGTGTCAGGCAGCTCCTATTTAAGTGATTTCTTGATTGAAACAGGTGTGGCAGTAATCAGGCCTGGGGGTGGCTACAGAAATTGAACTCAGGTGTGATACACCACAGTTAGGTTATTTTTGAACAAGGGGGCAATTACTTTTTCACACAGGGCCATGTAGGTTTGGATTTTTTTTCTCTCTAAATAATAAAAACCATCATTTAAAAACTGCATTTTGTGTTTACTTGTGTTATATTTGACTAATGGTTAAATGTGTTTGATGATCAGAAACATTTTGTGTGACAAACATGCAAAAGAATAAGAAATCAGGAAGGGGGCAAATAGTTTTTCACACCACTGTATGTATATATGCAAATATTTATAGATATTAAATAAATGCAACAAGTTGCAATTTCAGTGGATTGTGTCTCATATTTTGTAAAAACTCGCAAAGTATTCTCATCCTCCTCAGGAAAAATGATTGTTGGTGTTTATATTAGTTTGATGTGTCCAGATCCAGTTAATAGCATACAGTAAAGTATGTAACCTAGTAAAGTCAACATCAGAGTAAAAAGCATTATTTCAGAAGGAACCCAGTGAACATACTTCAAACCAATGCAAAATTTTAAGACAATAGTACTCCAGTACAAACAAAAAAAAAAAAAACGGGTTGTATTGTAATATTTGAAGTAGAGTAACCTACATACAGGTATATGTAAGTGCTAGTGGTAGTCTTGGAAATGTAAAGGAACTCAAAGACTTACAGCCACAGCAGGATAATAATTAAAAATGTTTAGCTGAATCCAGTGTAAACCACAATGCAAAACAATTTCAGGTAGATGCGATACCCTGCAATCGTTTTTAATGATAATTAGTTTTTGATTATAATTCCATTAATCATGACTCTCATTTACAAAATAAATCACACAATGCTATGGTGGTCAGGTATGTGAATAATTATTTGCAGTATTTACAATTACAATATGTACAATATAATGATTAAATAAGAAAACTCAGTAAAACTTTGCCTTATTAACTATTATAGAAAGATATTGATAAATCATGTGGTGTCCACATCCCACATGTGAAATTTAGGAGTTTCTCAAAGACAGTTATTAATACTATGTTTGCATGAAAAAAAAACACATTTTAGCATATACTGTACATACGCCAGTTTAATCTTCACAGCATCCTAAATGTGTTTTTTCTTATTTATTCAAAAAAGTAACACAAATATTTTACTATAGTTTTTGTTAGATCACATGTATTACCATTAGTTCATATAAACTGAACAGAAAGTGCCTCTTATAAGCTGTTTTGCAAACACAGGCTGTTGTTTGTATGTTAAATGGTTTTGCTTGCCATGTCAGTTTATATGTCTTTATATGTTTTCTCTTTGTAATAATGTAATGTGATTCCATATAGTCCTGTTTCTGTATGTAAATATAAAAATAGGCAATATAAATGAAGAATTTTAACATAGTAAATGTTCAAAATCATAACATCCAAAGGTAAAAGGCTTTATAAGGATGATGTATCCATTATAATTTTATACACAATATCTAAAAGTTTGTTCTTGTCTTTTATAACATTTCTGTACCTTTCTCAAGTGAAATAATGAATTTCATATTCAGTCAACACATGGGAAACATATTGAAGACGGCTTCTGTCTTTTGCAACCAAGTGGTGTTTTCTTCATAAAAAAATCGTTATATATAATGCAAATACTACAGCTGTTGCACTCTCCATTTCAAAGAAAAGCTGCAGAAAAGAATATGTTACTACTTAGTGAGGTCAGACTTCATCAGTGTAATTTGACCATTTGATGATGTGACGTATGATCCACAGTTGTATCCTCCATACTTCTTCATTCCATCCCACTGCTTGAAAGAAAGCTTTTCAGCCTCATTGAAATACAGAGCAAGGGGGTATGGAATGCTCTCTGCTTAACAAGTGGCTCAGGTATATTTAGATCATCAAATTACACATGGATTATATTAGCATGCTTAAACTTAGAGTTATTATTGTCACCTAGTGACTTGGATGTGTTGAGTCATGGGATAAAATACCAATAACCCTGTATATGCTTTTTGCTGATTACATTCTGTTGTGTAACACCAAAAAACAGGAAGCAGAGAGGAAGCTGGAAAAATGGAGAAGGGCTTTGGAAAATAGAGGGTTGAAGATAAATAGGCAGAAGACAGAATATATGTGGTGTAGTGATGATCAGGATTCAGAAGTTAGCCGGCATTAACAGCTATTCAAAAGAGTGGATACATTTACAGTATATATCTAGGATCACTGGTACCCCAAGAGGGAAAACTTGATGCAGAGATAGCCCATGTAGTGCAGTGTGGATGGAACAACTGTAAGAATGTATCAGAAGTATGGTTTGATCAAAGGATTAAGGTGAAAGTTAAAGGTACGATTTTTAAGACAATGATAAGACCAGCAATGATGTTTGGAGCTGAGACATGGACAGTAAAGGGAGTGCAGGAGAAGTAGTTAGATGTGGCAGAAATGAGAATGTTGAGATGAATGTAAAAAGGACAGAATTAGATATCAGACAATCAGAGATACAATAAAAGTGGGATAGATATCTAAGAAAGTAAAGGAAAGTATGTGGAAGTGGTATAGACATGTGATGAAGAGATACAGTGATTATGTGGGCAAGAGTGTAATGGGAATGGAAGTACAAGGGAAAGAGAGAGTGAGGGAGGCCAAAGTGGAGATGGATGGACTTAATGAAAGAAGATTTGAAGGAAAAGGCTCTGACTGGGGAGGAGGGACAGGACTGAGCTGTATGGATTAAATACATCTACACCACATATAAGTGGGAAAAGATGAAGAGGAAGAAGTAGCTTATCAACCAATCAAAACTCATGTGAAGATGTGCAATTTTTCAGTTTTACTGTGCTATACTGTGCATCACTGAAACCTAGCAGTATGTTTCTATGAACCACATCATTACCCAAGTCTTTTTTGGCTTATTAGGTGACATGTACAGTATGAACCTAAAACACATGTAAAGGTATTTTTTTCCCAATAAGGAACAATTTGTAAAGCAGTTTATAATTTTTTAAAAGTCATCATTTATATTGGATGCAAAATCTTTGCACACAATAAACTATCATCTGCCCAGAGAACATTGTCTCACATGCCTCATTGCATATCTAGTAGAGCTCTAGAAAGTTTCAGTAATGAAAACAGAGACTTCTATCCTAACCTCCCACACAGGTCATGTTTGCTCAGTATTTTTTTCCGACAGTTGATTCATACACACTGATCACAGAGGGAAATGCTTTTAAATGCTTTCTTGCTGACCTGAGATTCTTAGAGACTATCTGTAGAAGTTTCTGTGAAAAGAAATTTGTAACCCCTCTAGGGTCACATTGGCATCAGTAATCCTTCATCTGCGAGCCTGTTGAAACTCTGTTCATTGTAACCTGATATATTACCACTCACCTTTATTGCATAAGGCAAAATATACCAAGTTCTGATCTTGTTCATCCTAATGCAAACTGTGATTTGTTTATAGGATAAAAATAATCCAGTTAGCTGAACTTGTTTTCTTCCATAAAGTTGCATTTCTCTAGATTTTTCAAACTAATCATTTTAAAGGGCTACTAAATTACCACTTGTAGTTAAGAGTCTGAATTGCCACTTGAGCAAGAGGACTTCTTACTAGCTCGGTTGACTCAGAGCATTTGCAGCAGAGCCTCACAGAAATGCCGTTGTGTCTTATTCATAGATTAGTACTGCAGGCCCCCCTCCACTTCCATGGAGCCCTGGAGTGAGGAAATGCAGTAGCAGTTCATTCTCTACACCCCTAGTAAGGGGTACAGTGAATTAACTGTTTTCTTCATGATAGTGGCCATATTTTTATCTGTATTGTGAACTTTTGAACACTTGGATCATAACTGTGGATGTCATTGTGTCTTCCTTTTTTATACAATTTTTAATGTATATGCTGTGAATATCAATATTTATGAGTATATATAGCCTGCATGTATTTATAACTATTTCATTTAGTGGTTTTAATGATAGAATATTGATGCATGTTCTTCACCCCCTGAAGTCTGCACCAGTGTTCACAATGTTATTTCATTCCGTAATGGAAGCCAAAAAACTATTTAATAAGGAGTTATTGAAAATTTGGTTGTTACACAAATCAGTAGTTCTTCACTTTTTTTGGGTGGATTAGAAACAGTAAGTGTATCCCTGTGAACTGGGATTAGAATAGGGTCAGCATGCATGTCATAAACAGTGACCACAGGAGGCTAGCATCAAGAAGGGCATTTGGCTATAAATATTTATGTTCCAATACATCCTGAAATTTGGGGGCAGCTGGCTAACCTGAAAAAATTGCTGTTACACAGTCAGAGAGAGAGACAGAAAGCTTTTTGCTTTGTTCGTAAAGGAGTAGAAAATATATATTTTTTTAATTTTACAGGTCTGAAGCTGTTTATTATATAATGCCTGTACTAGAAGAAGGAGGCTTATAACAACAGACTCGTTTAAACTGTTTGTAATCTGTTGTTTCATCTGACTGAATATTGTACTGTAAACTGCCCTGTAGTTGTGTTTAGTGGTGCTAAATATGGGTAATTGTGGGGTCTTACTGTGGCTGTGCTATATAGTTTGTTTTGTGTGTTAAATGCATCTGCTTTATTATACTTTTGTTTTGTAAACGTATAATTCATCTCTTTAATGACTATTCATTTTGTATGGTGTCTCTTTTGGAATCAAACAGATATTTTTGCCTTAGGGGTTGGCATTGCTCTGTTCTTTGAATTATTCACCCTCCAAATACTAGAAACAAATATACCATTTTGCCAAGTTATTGGTTAGGATGATCGGTAATTACAGTTTGTCTCCCATGCTCATGGTATGGACCACGTTCACATCTAGTGAATGACTTGAGATAAGGACACTGACTGCATGAAGTAAAATGCAACTGACTCTAAGTAGTTGTCATCATTTGGATCCTAAAAATGCTGTAATTACAAACTGACTGATTTATGGTATTTTTCAAGATCTGCAGAGTCACTGGTGGACTAGGGTGAATGTGGCATTCAAGTGGGCTGCATGTGGCAGGATGGAGTGTTTGATTCAGTTGATTTTTCTGTTTTCATATATTGCTGTCTATACTGGAGAAGTGTGAAAACAAGAAAAACAGGCTGTCAGAATTTCATTTTCCAAGTTCTTATACAAATTATTACATTATATTTTGTTTTTACCCATATTAAAGGCAAAAACACTTTATAGGGCATACACATTTTAAGAAATACAATCTATCAAGGTTTACCAAGTGCATGGAACTTTGTTTTTGTTAGAATCACGACCTGTTTGTGAAAAAATGTCTAAGACACCAGCACATTTCACAGTTGAAGTTGTGTTTTGATGTCTTTTCTGCTCACCAGGCTGACAGAAGACCTAGATATGTAGAGCTTATTTAAGTAGAGCAGGCTGTGATTCATCCTCTGAGTTTATTTGTTTCATTGCTCTGGAGCCTATAGAAAATGTGTCTTGCAACATACTGTAAGTGGTATTAAAAACCACTTATTCAGATTTTTTTTATTAATGTTTTCTAGTGACCACATTGGGCAGCTATTATTATTAAAGGACAAAGTTAACTGTTCTCTCATTCTTCTGTCTGATATAATGATTCTTGCAAATAAAGGCAAATGACTCTAGTTCTTATTGTCCTTTTACCCATGTTTATGCCTATTACTGGCTACCTTTTCATTGGCATGTCTGTCAAGTGGTGTTCCTGTTGTTTAGATCCTTTTTTTCAGTCTCTTTTTTTCAGTCTCACTTTCTCATAAAACATAGCAGCACATTTGATATATTCCTAAGATTTTCATTAAATGTGAAACCATTAGCCAAAATTTAATGTTTTTTGATCATTTGTGTCATGTTATAGGCAGGGCATGTGCTCCCTGGCTTTAGATTCTTTTCTGTGTTTTGTTTATTCTGTAATGTATTACTTTAATGTATTTATTATATTTATATATTTTCAACCACTTTTCTGTTGAATAATTATATACGATCTATGTATTAGATGTTCTCCTGTGTCCCATGTCTTTTGTGGGTGGATCCTCAAGAGGTGGGTCAACCCTGACATCACAGCTGGAGGACCGCCCTCAGCCAATATATTATGATCCTGGCGAATGGAGCTTTCAGTAGTTAAGGACTGCTTTTTCATTTTAATGTTTTTCTGGTTTTGGATTTATTGCCTCTCTTTATTGGTTTCTGATTTCTGGATTGTGGAAATGAACTTGTTTGCTATGGCCTACCTTTTTTAGTTTTCCTTTTTTGCCTTTTTTCTATTTTTGTTCTTCTTTGGCTTATTAAAAAAATGGCATTTTTGGTGTTTACAATATTTTAATCATTTTATGAGTATTTGGAACTCTTACAGCCAGTTCCCAATTTTGGGTCTGTACAGACCTGTCAGTAAAGGCTTTGTGTAGGCCTATTTTTAGACAGTTTCACTATTTTGAGAATGATTGAATCAATAATTTGATGCATGCGAATCATGGTCCTTAAAATGAACTCCTGCTTAACTCAAACCTGTGAGACAAGTACGCCTAAAACTACCTCCAGCTATCCACCAGTGTCTGTCTGTAAAGGAACTCAGGCAAAAAAATGGCAATTATTTTATCCCTTAATCAATATAATTAGTTTATAATATGTACATGGTTTAGTTTTATCTGAATGTTTTGAAAAGTTGTTACTACCCTTGTAAGAAGTTCAGTTACTGTGGTGTGAACGGAAAAGGACATGAAAGCCATGGAAACCTATTTCAATATTTATTTAGTATATAGGAGCATCAATAGTAATAACTTTATCTTTATGTTTTTGGAAATTGAGTTTGTTTAGCGTAGCTCCATTCCCATAAAATAACCAATGCCAGAACCCAATTTTGCTCTGGTGGTTATTTAACATTTTATTCAGAGTTTCAAACAGTTCTTTTAATACACAGCACTTCATAAATGTAGACCCCGGGACCATTAAGTTAATAACTAGAATACTTGTATTCTCCATCCATTTCATAGCCGATGGAAACAGGCATCTAACAATATGCCTATGGTACTAAGTCCTGGCTAACTTTCTTGGGGTTCTCATTAGGATGTGTCTGTAGCAAACGTTTGCACTTAAATATGGGCCGAGTGAAAAAGGTGTCATGTTAGGTGTTTGTTTGAAATTGTGTGGCAAGCTGCCCTTTTTAAAGGGTCAGATCAAATACTTGAATAGAATAATCTGTACAGCCAGTATGAAGTCAAAGCAAGCTGCAGTCAGCTATACTTAGTACACAGAGAGCATTTAGAGGTTTTTTGTTCTGGTTTTAATGTTTTAACCTTGAGATCTTTTATTTTAGGTCAAGTATATAGCAGAAGGACTGCGTGGATGGCTGCCTCTCTGATGAGCCATCTTCTTGAAAACAGATTACATTAAGGCTGTCTTTTCATCTGTTTATTTAATATACGTGTAACTGTAGGAGTTTCCACAATGCAAGCATATCCTGAAATCTGCAGATGTCTCTCTTATTATTGGTCTTTTAAAAGATAACACAGAGTGTCATGGACATATTGTTGATGGTTTTGTTAAGTAATTTGAACAATCATTATTCTAGTTGATTTAGGAGTTCTGATGAACTGTAGTTACTGCAGTGAACCGCTAGAATTCAATATTCTTAATTGTAAAACATCAAGGCATGTTTTCTGATTATAACATAGTAATTGTGAAACATTCCTCAAAGGTGTTTGTTATATTTGACTAGAGCTGATTTTTGTCCACTTAAAATGCTAAGAAGAATATCACATCTTCACTTGACACATCCTGTGATGTTTAGGTTGCTTATTATGCAAGCATTTTGTACATTTTAGAATTAGTAAACCATTGTTAGTGAGTTTGGACTTTGTATTTACAAATAAGTATTTACTTATTGCCTAGTGTATTCTCTAGCCTTAAAGAATTTCCTGGGGGTCCTGACTTCCACAGAGAGGGCAGTATTACCATACTTCAGCTTGAAAATAATCATACCCTGCCCATGAGGTATTACAAGCCTGAAAGTTAGTAAATCACCTCACCATCTTTTAACAAAAAAACATTAACTAGGGGTATTTTGAATGTAATGGCATAGTTATGCAGTTATGTAAGGAGATGCTACAAAATCCCCAATGAAGCCTTTGTGTAGCTTCTTTTAATTATATTTCACCATTTTTTTTTTTTTGGTTGACATCGTTTGGATCACTTCTCTACATTCTTATAAAAAGTGAATAAATCTTGATATTAATATTTGGATTGGCATAGTAAAGGTATAAACTGAGAACTAAAAGTATGTTAAAGTTTAATATGAGTCTCAATAAAAGTAAGAAATACCGACAATGAAAAACTACAAGATCAGGATTGAGCACCCCTAGTATACAGAATCCATGAAAAAGATTTCTAGGGGGTTCAAAGGTTCCATCCATCCATCCATCCATTATCCAACCCGGCTATATCCAAACTATAGGGTCACGGGTAGATTTTGATGCAAGGGAGTGAATAACAGACTGTTGTTCCTTCTCCAAATTTTATGTATCTAACATCTTAATGTCCCTTCATATCAAACCCATTTCACTCACCTCCTCTTGTTCTGCTTTAGAAGAAACAGCCAAAGGGTTGAAAGAGGACTAATACTTTGGCTTCCTCAACACCTAACCGGCTTTAATTATTCTACATGCTTCATCGTGCTACACCAAGGCCAGGAGAACTCCGGCAATAATTTGTAATCATTTTTTTTGTGTTATCCCCTGTGCTTCACCACCATCCTCAATGACGAGGGCCTAGGAAAACAATTCTTTTAACATTTTTGTTTTAAGTTTCTCCTGTTTGCTTAATCTAGATTTAGAAAATCCTGCTGAAAACTGCATAACTTTTAACATCTTATTTTTTCTTTTCTATTTCAGTTTGTGGAGACATACACGGTCAGTTTTTCGACCTGATGAAACTGTTTGAAGTTGGTGGATCCCCTGCCACCACCCGCTACCTCTTCCTAGGAGATTATGTCGATAGGGGGTACTTTAGCATTGAGGTGAGAATAACCTTGTGGCGCTGTTGATCATGTAATTGTATGCATGGCTGACTGTATGTCATGAATTGTTTCTAAAATATTAAGTGTACATGTAGAAAGACAGTATGTGTGTGCATTTTTTACAGTGCCCTATTTCTGTTGGTATACTAAACTGAGAGACATGAACTATATCTACAGAAGTAACAAAGTCAAGTTGAATGAAATAGGTTTTTTTGGCCCTGAAAAATCAATGAAAGGGTTGAAAGAAATTTATCTGAATACATTGCTTGAGCAATTTACATTTTCTAGATTAAAAACAAACATCAACATGTTAGTGGCATTCTAAGTTTTGAGATAAGGAGTACTTTCTTTTAAAAAAAATTTTGCAAGACTCTCTTTAAGGATGCGATAAACAGACAAGAGTTCATGCTTTTCATGTCCTATTTTAACAAACAGAAAATGTGACTCTATTGCCTAGTAGTGGGTGCAATATATTACTATGACAATATTCTGTATTGATTGCAAAATATAGTGTGTTCTTCATATACTGTACTGTATTTTATAAGAAGCTTTAACATATATGCAAATTAGAAAATATATAAAGCCAAAGTACACAATGTATCATTATGGTTGCTATTTTTTTACATAGAGCTGGACCTAAGCGGCTGCATTTGGACAACTAGATTAACTTTTATTATTTAATGGAAATGGAATATTACATGCATCTCCTTTTATATTTCAGTGTGTTTTATATCTCTGGTCACTGAAAATCCTCTATCCAAAGACATTATTTTTACTGCGAGGGAATCATGAATGTAGACATTTGACAGAATATTTCACTTTTAAACAAGAATGTAAGTATACATCATAAAAAAGTATATACTGTAATTGGTTACCCAAGTGGAATGAGTTTTCAATGGGCAAAAAAGGCTGTAATATGGTACAAGACAGGGTCCGACAGTGAGTGACTGAAGTCAGTGTTGTGTTTATATAGACTGCCCAAGTCTGTAAGGCCCTTAAATGTAGCCAGTTCTCTATAAGGAGTTTCTCTGAAGGTATCAGTGCATTGAAGGTGACATAGCAGTCCAGAAATTATCCACTTTGATTCCCTAAAATTGTCTGCCTGACACAAGAGTACCACCACAGGAGGCAACTGATGACATGTTGGGTAAATCAGAGAGCAGACAGGCTTGAAGTTCTGCAGTTGATGGCAGTAGCTAGAAGATGACAACACGGTATGACATCCCTGACCCTAAAAGCCCTGGTGATGGCCTTATAACTAACCCTAATGTGGTATTTAAGAGGATAATTCCTGCTAGTGTGCAATGATTCTAATTTCAGAAGAATAGTAGGGTGAAGGAATTTTGCTAATGGGGCCCATGAGTATAGAAAACTATATAAAGACAATGTGGTGAATGGGTAAGCACTTTACCCGTTATTTAGTTACAAATTTTTGTTTTTGTGAGCATTTGACTTTGTATTCCACCTATTTCTTCCTTGTTTTTTAATTCATTTCTAAATATCATTAGATATTTAGAACTCTTCGATATTTTTTATATTATCCAGTCCACTAGGAGGAACCCTCCAGTAATACTGATATACACATCTGTATATAATATATATAAAGCTCAAAAACTGTGTTTGTATGTGTGTGTATATATATATATATATATATATATATATATATATATATATATATATATATATATATATATATATATATATATATATACTGTATATATATATACAGTATTACATACACACACACACACACACGCACTCATACAGTGTATGTATGTGTGTCTGGTACACAAATCCAGGATGTTAGATCAGTCTCTGGCAAAATTTGTATGCCTCTTTCATTTGA
This sequence comes from Polypterus senegalus, assembly GCF_016835505.1. Taxonomy (NCBI): domain Eukaryota; kingdom Metazoa; phylum Chordata; class Cladistia; order Polypteriformes; family Polypteridae; genus Polypterus; species Polypterus senegalus. Next base: position 83,373,643 of record NC_053166.1, on the reverse strand, counting down.
TCTGGGGAGACTGTAGACTATGTAACAACCCAAAATTCTGACCCTGGGGTATACCTTTAGGTTGTTTTTTTCCCTTTTTACTACAGTTTAAAGGACAGTGCCACCTGCTGGATCAAAGCAAGCAAGACACCAGAACAAACTGATAGCAGTTCTGGGTGCTGCTTCTTGTTTTATATATAATTTAGTTGTAAGGTTTTGCAAGGTATTTTTTCATTTCAACAATGTTATCATGCATGAGCACAGTTGCAGTGTGAAGTGGAATATGCCACTTGATCAGATTTTTGAATTCTCTCTTCTTGTGTTCAAAAGAAAGGGAAAGCCCTGTGAAGCTACAATACTCAGATTACACAAAAATGGCAAAGAGGACACCCCTTTCTTTGACATCATTAATAAAGCACATATTCACATACTAAATAAATTAAATAAATAAAATGCTTAGGGAAGCATACAGTATTTTCTTCTTGCCTCTCACATTATTCAGCCCCACACTACACACTATAGAATAACATGTCTGATTCAGATAAGCTCAGCTGGTCATTTCTGTCCAACACAGCTAAGCCTTTGCAATTGCAGAATGATATCTTTCAACACCGGACCTGTGAAAGTGCTGCTGGGTCCTTCTGTTAGCAATGAAAATTTTAGCACCAGGCAAGAGCAAGACTTCAGCATGGCCACAGGCATAATTTCATATGTACAGGCCTATACTGCCACCAAGTGGATTATAATGCTTTGATTTTTTTTCTCTGAAAATGCACATAACAAAGCATTTCATCATTTAGCAAGAAAAGAAAGGAAAAAATACCTGGTAGCACGTACTGAAGCTACTTCTATTGCCCAAGGATATTCTGAGTGCATTTCCTTGATCTCTGGGTGCACCTTTCATGTAGAACTATGCTATTTTTTCCCTTGATATCATTTTCCTTTGGTTTCTGAGCTTCATAAAAAAAATAGAAGCATTAGGAAAAAATGAAGAAAAAATGCCTAGAAAAGTTCCTGTGGGTAAAAAACAGGCACAAAAAAAAATTAGGGAGGTCCTGTGGGTAATTAAAAAAGACGCATTGTTTCCTCTGAATTTGTCTCTGCTTTTTTCAGGTAAAATAAAATATTCGGAACAAGTGTATGACTCGTGTATGGACGCCTTTGACTGCCTGCCACTGGCAGCCCTGATGAATCAGCAATTCTTGTGTGTGCATGGAGGATTATCACCAGAAATACACACCTTAGATGACATTAAAAAGGTAAATCTTTTAAAAAATTCCAGCTTCCCTGTGTGATATGCATAGTATCAGTCAAAGAAAGGCACAACTTTCTGTTATTATGTTTATTTCAATATTTAATCTAGTCTTGGGAACACCTGATTTGCCTTTGATGCTACTGTGCTGACACCAACTGTCATTTGCTTCTTCTTTGTCTTGGCTCTAGTGCAGTTTAATAAAAACTACTTTTAGTGCTGCTTTCGAATAATACTAATAAACAGAATGTACATGTTTTATGAGATATTTGCTTTGAAATTTTATAACCTTTAAGTGAAAAATGTTGCTTTATAGATGTTAGTGATGGCTTGACATACGTAATGCATTGTTTACAATGTAATTATGGAATAGCCAGTCAGATGTGAGTGACTGTGCAGGGACTTCATTTTGTTCTGTGTATTTGTTGTACAGTATGTATGAGCAGTGTTAAATGAGGCAAACAATATGGATGTGCATTCTATAATTGGCATTACTGTAGATAGTTGAAACAAAGAAAAAAAATGAATTACATGTATAAATTACAATAAGCTACCTAATGAGCACCACAAACCTCCATAACCCCAACTCACCCTAATTGGTCCAAAGTTTGGTTACCCTATCCTACAGCATTTTACACATGCAAACATCTAGTATATTAGTATGCATGTATATATTTTTTTACAACTGGTGCTAAAGCAGGAAACTTACCTGGGATAACAGAACTGTCAGCCCAGGGAGACCACGCTGTCTGTGACATTGCCTAGGGCTATGCTGATGTCAAAAGATTGGACTGGAAAAGAGCAAAAATAATGGCCAAGAAGCAGACCTCTTATTCCTTGCTTGGAATGTGGAAGAGTCAGGGTACCATCACTCCTGTAAAGACATTAGCAATGCCATTTTCCACCTGAAGCAGATTTCAATGATTGTGCTTCACTCCGTCACAAGTAAAGAACTACTGAGGCTCCCCATGTATAAAAAGTTGTGATTGTTTGGGAAAAGGCAAGACCAAACAGTCCCAAAAGTGGTTTTGAGTGCTGGAGGTCTGACATATTTTGTTTTAGGGCTGTTCTAAAGAGTAGTTGATGGCATAGGAAAGAGTTATAATATCTTTTACAAACACTAAAGTATTAGTTAAAATTCTTAGTCAAAATTATAAAGTTGTAAGCAAACTAAAGCTATATCTTTTTTGTTTAGTCTTTATTTGATTTAGTTTAAAGCTATCACAGGTGTTTATTTGAATGACCAAAATTTCAGATGTGTGTTTTATAGTAAAGATGCAATGACATCAAGCATTGTGTCAGCCCATATAGCTAGCAGTAGACATCACTGTCATCAAAAATATGGTGGATCCCACGAAAATAGTGTTCAGAATGACAGCCCCCATTGAGAAACTCAAAACAAAATGCCAGTGTGATGACATCGCAGACATCTAAATTAATAACAATCTATACATTCAAAAATTATATAAAGCAGACATCTAAATTAATAACAATCTATACATTCAAAAATTATATAAAATGAATCAGGACTCTATTTAATGAGTTCCTGGCATGAGGGATGGTTGTGATGGGAAGCCAATATAGAGATGTTGCAGGAATGAAGCACAATACCACATGTGGTCAAGACTGAAAATGGGGGTGCCATAGTTATGGGTTCCAAAAGGCTAATCCCTGTCATTACTTCTTTCGTCTGTCCCCAGAAGTAAGAAATCATGAATTGTCACTGTAACCTCTTGCTGAAGACTCAAAGGGATGTTTGATAATGAGTTACCGTGGTCACTAAAGTTGAATGCTTGGTTCAGGTGTACAGAAGGGTACCAATGGTTAGTCTCTGTAAGCAAGGATGCCATATTTTATCCTGATCTTATAAACTGCTTTGGGTAAAGGCATTTGTCATATTTATAATAATAACAATATCAGGGAGCATGCGGTGGCAATCCATAGGACACAGTGGCCGAAAGGTGTCAGGGAGAGGGTGCTCTCACCAAAATTAAAGGACAGCAAAGTGCAGGCTGCAATTCCTTTACCTTAACTATGAAACTTGCACAATATAGCTGAAGGGGCACCTTCAAAGATGAAGCTGGGATAGGAAATAAGATAGATGCAAATTTAACCCAAGAGAATTGAAAAATAATAAAGACACTACCATTACCTTTCTATAACATCAATATCTAGGTTTTGAAGGGTAGTAGTACTTCAAGATGCATCCTACCAGAACACAGTTTTAAAAGAAAAGAATTATCTGCTGTAGCTGTATAGCTTTGGTAAATAAACTAACTCTATATGTCATATCTAGGCCTTATTTGCTAAAAAAGAAAACACCCAAAAGTTGATGTGCTGTTACAGGAAGAGAATATTATAGTCGTGTATAATTCGGTCAACCACGGACAAGGAATATTGTGTGTTGGGAACTTCACAAGACACTCGGCCTTCATTGACAGAAATAAAGCAAAGGTTTTCCTACTGTGTTATAGCCGTAGTTCTAGTGTTGTCCTTGCTTGATCATGAAATCCATATTAACAAAAAAATTCCGACAGGAACAGTACAGTTAGATGTATGCAAACATCCTACTGAAAATGCTTCCTCTTTGCTCCTCATTTTGTGTTTTAATTTCTGAAAATACTAATTTGTTTTTACTAAATTCTAAGCAGGGGAAGTTTATATTGAAAGAAAAGGATAGCTGCCCAAGAGAAATGGCCAGAAGGAATTGAGAACAACATAATGAAGGGACACACAGATGTTTGAAAAGAAGGACCACAGTGAAGATAAAATAAAAATGGGCCTATGAGAAAATCAAAATTGAGACTGGTCAGTTTTTATTTGGGTATAAAACCTGTATTGAAGGTTACTGGCTCTCAAGAAACATTACAAATCATTTGTATGGATTTCAGATTTGCTAGACTCATGGATATGAGCATCAAGATATTAAAAATAACAAGACATTTGACTCTTTTAACACTGAATTTATTTTAGACAAAAATTCCATTTTAAAGCTTATGAAAGCTTCTCAGGCCATGCCTGAAGTGTAAATTTCAAATATATTCCTAAGGTTTGTTTGAATTCTTTTGTCTCTGAGTTACCCTGTATGCATATATTGTACTCATTTGCATTTAGTCACCTTTAACTCTTTCAGGGCTGATGTCGACTTTTGTCAAAATGAGGAGTTGATGATGGTAATCAACTGTAAACTGTGACAAAACCATCCGTTATGTTGGACTCTCATTACTAGAAGGAAAGTTAGATTCATTGGTTTGACTTAGATTCCATGTGCTCACGTGAGTAGCAAGGCGCACACAACAGCAAAAATGGCACTGACATCTGGCGAGAGATCAAAATACTCTGTGGATGATGTCTTGCCTATTATCTCTGAACTGGACTATGACTTATCAGACTCAGATTTTGATATAAGTGATTGAAAACGAATGTGAGGTTCCAGCTTCAGCTGATCGGTCCCCAGCTAGTTGTGCTACTGACAATGTTCGCCAGGGAGGACTGCCACTTAAAAATCAGATTGTAATGCACTGCGACCGTGACTGCCGCTGCTGAAGTCCCAGCCATACAAAGACAGCCTGGAAGCGAGTCTGCTGCACATTCTTAGCAAATTGGCAGCCACAGCATGCAGCAACAGACGTTTTATGTTGATTTCATTGTGAAACCATCGTTTCTTTGGAAAAAATATTCAGCCCTCAAAGAGTTAATAAATATTTATTTATATAGTTATTTTTTTTATTTATCACTACATTTACCATTTTGTTGCTAATACTGTACTATGAAAAAAAAGATGTGATTATCTGAGCGTTCTCTTTACAAAAGATGTATGTTTTACTAAACTGGTTGAGCAGATAGATAGATAGATAGATAGATAGATAGATAGATAGATAGATAGATAGGGGAGTGGATCACATACATTTTGCCCTAGAATTTTATTCTATGTCTACTGCATTAATGTGAGGGAACAAAAGTACAAATTTCAGATTTCCAGTCATTCATTTTTCAAAAAAACTATACATTATAAAGACAATTTTCTGTTTCATTAAAGACAGTAACTTACTAAGTAAAAGCTCACTTTTCAGATCAAAGCATGTTTACTCTATAAGCCTGCAGCCCAGTGCATGACTAAACAAATATAACAAACAGGTGCTAATGATCAATGACATAATGAGTTGATTGAATCAGACCAATTAACAGAAACACAAATGGATACAGAAGGAATCAGACAGGGCAAAGAACAAACAAACTAAAAGGTGAAGGTGTGGCCAATGTGTTTAGCCTTCAAATTTCAGTTCTTACACAATGCTAAAGGTATATGTTCTGTGAGCACTGCATACTGTGCCAACAAAGGCAAATCTTTAATAAAAAAAAAAAGTTAAACATTGTATTATAGGTAATACTTCTTATAATTTAAAACTTTGATAGCATGTTGCTTTTTAGTTTTTCATTTTTTCCATTTTAGATAATTGCTATATAAATAAATGTCAAACATTTAAGGTTAAATGCGACTATATAAAATAGACACCAGCCTTATATGGGATGCCGGTCTATCCCAAAGTACATACAGGTTGGTTTGCAGTAATTATAATAACTGTAGGGTGTATAAACAGCAGAAATGCTCACATTAATGATAGCATGTGAAATATCAACAAAATGTAAACATTTGATGCCACAGAGTGACAGAAAATGCATACCAGGTCTACAAATAAATCTGAACAGAATATTAAAGAGAGACAAAGTATTATATTCCATACAGATTTGTTATTTCCACCAAGGGTTTAGTTTCTTATTGGAATGCCGATATGTACTGTACATACTGTAGTACTTGTTTAAATTACATTCAGTATTGACACATGAACCTACTTGTAAATATTGTCAGTTCCACTAATTGATGGATGATCTGCTCTGTGCAGCATTGCGCTGCAGGTTTAATTTTTCTGGGACCTAATTTCAACCAGATTACTTACTTCTTGGTTTTTGATGCTACTTGGATAGTGACTGATTTGCAGCAACACTAAAATTTCATTAAGAGGGTTAAGTTAATTTATTGGATTGTCTAAGAATGTTGCATTGCATAGTTGTAGTCAAAACTGCACTGTACAAAAAGTTAACATTGTTTTCTTTAATCACTAACGCCTTCCTTTTTCAGAAACCATATACAGGACATCATCAGTAAGAATGATTTAACTTATATTTTCAGGCATACGCATTTGGATATGGTAGTTACACATGGTAGGCAGGTATTCCCAGTATGCCAGTCAAGTAGGATCATTTTTAAGTAAGACTAGGCTCTGCAATGACAGATTCATAGTAGCTCTTTCCTTTTTGGACCTGCCTGGGTTTGTTTGCATTACGTGCTGATTTGGTTTTGAGGCTCCCTGTCAACAGTTTAACTTGGGCTGCTCAGCAGTTTGCTTAGTAACTGATGATTTTTTTTTTCTTTTCATTTTTCCATGCATCAATACCAATAAAACACTATGCTGTTATGTTAAGAATTGTGTACTCGTGTTTGCATATTGCTAGTGTTCTGTGGGACTTTCATTAAAAAGAATAAAAGTCAAGCTAGATCTACTGCTGTAACTGCCTGTTAACAGTTTCACACAGTAATTATAAGCTGAACAAAATTCACAGCATAACCAACAATAAAAATGTACGGTCACCTTAGCTATGTGAATAAAGAGACTGTGATGTAGATTTTTGCTTGGTATGGACAAAAGGCAGTGTGTCTGTATCCAGAATAGCAAAGAGAGTTCTGGTAAATGTCAAATTACAAAGGAACATTGAAACGCCAACCCTCAAGGGCACTCTTTGACTTTTAGTAGAGTTGTAGGCAATAAAACTTATATATACAGGGTTAGACACTTTTTGATTGCTAAGGGTATTGTGGATGAAAAAGGAGCTGATTTTCAGAAAACACTAAAATCGCTTCTCAGTTTACTTCAGACTGAAAAGCTAGAGTCTACATTAAAACTGGAAAACGTTTTTGAGCAATTTTATTGTCCATAATGTCAATATGAAAGTAGAATTAAAAGACAATGGGTAATACTACTGTTTATTGCTAAGAACATATCTTCAGTTGTATTGTAAATGCTAAGTAATAAAATACTGAATATGAAATTAACAGATCGGCTAAATACCAATTGATATATGAACTCCTGAAGATGAGAATTATAACGTACAGTATATAGTTACCAGAATTAAAATATTTCCTCTATCTACAGAATAATTGAAAAAGTAGCCCTCATATTGTACACACTGACATGACCTTCATGACAAACCCATCTGTTAATTGCCGTGTTGACTTATGAGAACTTCTTCCCATTCCATCCCCAGTGTCAGTAACTATCTCTGTGGTATGGTCAGAAAGGTTTCTTCAATACACTACATTAGTAACAGCACCAGTAGTATGTCTCCTTTTTACCAATTTCTGAACTGTGCTTTTCACAGAAAATCTATGGGATATTGCTTTACAAATACACTAAGTGTCCACTTGAAAGAGCCTTTAAGAACTTACAGCTTCATAATCAATATATGCTATTCCAATGAATATAGCATGTCTTCTCTCCAGGAAGCACAGGAACTTCCCATTGGACTTACTTGACTACATTCGATGTTTCAAAAAATCCACGCACGACCTTGTATAACTGCTCGACTCATTTAGCCACCATGAATGTTCCATCTCAGTAATATTGCCTGTATTGATATTTTTTTTTGACTGTAAACATACACCACTTTAAAAGTTAATTGGATATATTGTTCAATAGATTCCCTTTTGGCATGACACTGGAACCTACCTAATGGAACCTTTGTCCCAATAAAAAATGATATGGGTTGTCCCGGGTTATTTAAGACAATAAAGCCGTACTATCCACACTAACACTGAGTATTTGGGTTACACATTATTTAATTGAAATGGTACAAATAGATAGATATTATCAGCCTTCAGATGAATGCCAGAGGTATGTGGTACATGAGCTGCATAGGGTATCATCAACAATCTAGTAATAGTTTGAGCTACAGCTTAAAGTGTATAGATTAACTCTTTCAGGGCTGATGTCGACTTTTGTCAAAATTCAGGGGTAAACTGTGACAAAACTCGTCCTTACGTTTTAGTTCAACTCTCTTTGCTAGAAGGACTGTTACATAGCTTTGTTGATTTTACTTTGATTCCATACGCATGCATGAGTAGCAAAGAACAAACAACCTCTAAAATGGCATCGACATCTGGCGAGAGACCAAAGCGAATGTGCAAAGCAAAATATTCCATGGATGTTTTATGTAATTCCGTTAAACAGGACTCTGACTTGTCAAACTCTGAGTTTGATGCAAGTGATCTGGAGATGGTTATCGAAAACGAAAGTGAGGTACCAGCATCATCTGATCGGTCCCCAGCTTATTGTGGAGCTGAACACTTTCGTGTAGCTGATGCGCCTACAGCAGCGTTCACCTGGGAGGACCAAGACTTATGATGATAAGAGGTACAAACCATATTGCGTCACTCTGCGAACGCCACCCACCTGCTGTGTGAAGACAACCAGGCTGCTGGCCCACTGTGCATTCCTGCTGGCTATTGAGGCGCCCCCCACAGCCACTGCTGCCAGAGATGCCGAACAGGTGCCAACAGCAGCCACAGCACATAGCAACAGACATTTTATGTTGACTTATGTGTGAAACCATTGCTTTGCATGCTTTTCAGAAAACTGAGTTTTTTGGAAAAAATATTCAGCCCTCAAAGAGTTAAATAGTACTGCCCTACTTGTCTACAATTACTAAACACATTTTATTTCATTATTATTGATAGCAATGTCCCATCCATAAATTATTTCATGCAGGGTTGTGGGTAAACAGGAGCCTATCCCAGCAAGCACACGGCGTAAAGCAACAACAATCCCTGGATAGGATGAACATACCCAACACACTTATGCCAATTTTGCATCTTTTGACTGTGGGAGGAAACCAAAGCACACAGATGAATCCCACGCAGACAGTGGGTGAATATAAAAACTCCACATAGGGAGAACCCAGGACATTATCTCTCAACTATCTTTATTGTTAGGAAGCAGCACTAGCACTTTATTGGTATAGGTACTATGTAGTTCTTTAAAAGAAACAAAAAGACCCACGCAGAACTCTGTTAACAACTGGTGGGCAATCTTTTTGAAAGAGGGGTAAGTGATGTGACTGAGAGAAAAGTCTGATGAGAGTGAACTTCAGGTTCACGTGACTAGGAAATGGGGACACAGTTTATAGTATGTCAGAGGCCTTGAAGAAGTTATTACTCCCTTTATTCTGCTAATTAGAACAGTATGGTATTGGGTGTCATTATTAAAAATTACTCTGATAAGTGACTTAGCTCTGGCAGATAGAGGATTTGTTTTTATTAGAAAGGTGGATTGTGAAAATTCACTTTTATAGCTGTTGAATTAGACATCTCTGAAGTATATTCTGTTATTTTATTAAAGGTATTTAATGCAGAAAAAAGATTTTACATTTTTTCCCATCATTTGAATATTTTAGTATGTTTTGCCATTTGTGAACCTCTAGTTAGGACAAAGGGGTCAAGTATGGACCTTTTTGCAAGCGTGGGCTCTAAATTAGTATTCCTTACCGTAAGTGTTATCAAAAATGTTGACCTGCTATTATGGGTTTTGTTTTTATTTTGAGAAAATAACTCCTTGTCTCTTTCAGTAAATCAATAAGTGTACTCCATTCTGTAGAGTTAATGATAATGTGTCTGTTTTAGGTATTGAGGTTACAGTGACTACCCAAGAGGAGAGGAAAGGTTTTAGCTATGTTTAAGAGAGAACAGTAAAGTAGGTCATATCGATACATTGAGGTAATATTCAGCATTGATTTCAAAAAGCTTCTAGTGGAAACTAAAGATGGCTGGTCAAGTTTTTTTAACTAGGCCATGGATATGAACAATAGCATGTATTTGGCACAGAAATGTTGTAAAAGAAGAAGCAGTTTAAGTCAGTTTTAGAGGGAGCATGTCTGTGATCTTTATTGGAAAAAGAAAAAAATGTTTACGCCTTTCATGGGGTAAAATGAATTATGCCTTAAAGGTGTAAGCAAGTTACATTTTTCTTTTTCTAAAAATTGTCACTTTGAAGGATATTAAAAAAAGTTGTCCTTTAGCTCTTAGACTTCAAATATTTTACTGCCACTTTAAATCCTATATTCTTTTCTGTCCTGTGCTTAACTATGAAATACAACAGAAGCTCTCTTTCTCCCTAAATGATTATATTTTACTCAATTCCAAACTACTTGTTGGGTTTTTGGGGGGGTTGTCTTGTTGATTAGCTGATTAGTTGATTGAATGGTGTGCTTAGATTAATTACATGTGGTCAAATGGGACTTACTCTCGTATCTTGAATAGAGGCATGCAATGGAAGTGACCAGAAGTATCACGTTAACCTTAAACAGGCCTCTCCACAAGGCATACATCTACTAGAGAACACTGGCTTAGCTGACTAACCAGGCAGAACAAAGTGACATTAAGATGAACAAAAGAAATTGTGAGACTTGATGTGTATTGCTAAAAACACTAGAAATGGCAGAAGAATCTTGGCCTGACCGCTTTAAACATAGCTATGCTAATCCTTCAAGAAAAGTGTGCTTTTCTTCGCGGGTTATTTGCTGCTGTTTGTTTTATGTTTTGACTCATTTTTTACTCATACTGGTCTAACGAAGCTTGACATTAAATGGAATACAAAATAGTTGAATTCAGCAGGAATTTAAGTTACCAATGCTTTAAAAACCGTGAAGAATCCAGGATAGAAATTAAACTACAGAAAGCTTTGGATAATCTTCTACTCCTAACCTGTCCATCTAGCTGCTGGTATTGTGTATCGCATAGAGGGAGAATGTTGTACATCTGTGGCTTTGATGCCCTGTGTACTTAGTTTGTATTAATATGACTAGAGTATGCAATCTAAATGTGATCTTCTTGATCAACAACAATGAAGTAACTCTCAATCATTTTATAGTTAGACAGGTTTAAAGAGCCACCAGCGTTTGGGCCCATGTGTGACCTATTATGGTCAGATCCCTTAGAGGACTTTGGAAATGAAAAGACCCAAGAATATTTCAGCCACAACACCGTCAGAGGCTGTTCCTATTTCTACAGGTAAGACTATTGTTTATTAATTTTGTCAATATATTGTTTTGCTGACAAATTTATTGACGGTGCCAAGCTGCTTAGCAGTTTTATATACACTTTTTTTCAGAATCAGAAGTCAAAGATTTGCAGAGGAGAATATCTAATAGATTTTCATTCAAAAAATCTATTATTAGAGAGCTCAGTAGTTGTTAGGAAGCAGGAATTCAACATTCTGTTGAAGATCTAGGCCCTCTTAGGCATGTTGTTCTTTTTGCAGAGTTCTCAGATTTTGGTATGTCTATTTATCTATTTGTGTTACCCCACAGTGTTTTTGGTAGCAACCTTTGCATTATTGACTTGCATTCTGCTTCAGTCCTGTGACCTTGGTAAATGTGATTTTATGTTTTTCCCCTGGCCCACCATAGACTGTAATTATGTAGTTTATGGCCACACATTTTCATCTCATCAGTAGGGTAAAAGGAAGAAATGTATATTTGTACTAGGGCATCCCCCCGCTCGCTTCGCTCGCTAACCCCAAGTCACACGCCAGCCACTTCGCATCTCTGCTGCTCACATTGTGAAGAGGGGGGCTGAACGCAACCCAAGGAGGCGCGGTAGCTCCTCCAAAACCCCCTCTTAAAACGGTGATACAATGGGAAACAAATACATTTTTTTTTACCTCCTCTTTGCTCGATCAGCGGCTGGCTTGCGGCTGCGGCATCTGCATTTCGCATGGCACTTCCAACATTTAAAAGCCTGTACAACAGCTATCCTACTCTTTGTCTTTTATTTCTAGTCCCGGGCACAGTTAAATCTCTTGACACAATGTCTCATCTCGCGGGATGTGACTTCTTGATATTTTTTTGTTTATAATTTAAAAACGGAATAAGAATCTGATAATCTAACAACATCTCATTAAAGTTCAATAAATTCTGAAAACAATGATACCAAACATATATATGTAGGTTTTCAAATAAGCCAGACTTAAAGCATGACAAAAAAGTCACATAAAATTGTTGCACAAAATCGTTGCACTTTTAGGCTTAGGATTTTATATATAGAGAGTAGATTTTTTTAGCCCAGATGAATCTTGAGAATAGCAGGTCCAGAGAAATTCAAAATTTAACCTTTAGTACATTAAAAGTAACTAACAATGTCCCTTTTTCCAATTGAAATCAGAGGCTTAGTGAATGAAATGCAAACAACAACTGGATGTTTAAAAGGAAGCAACCTGTGTAGGGCCGGGGTTGTCTTATACGTTATCTTGATGAAATGATCAAGATAACTTTATTCCATCAGGCAATGTACCAGAATCACAATATTTTCCCAACTCATTTGACACGTAATACATTTTACTTACCTATGCCCAGGGTTAAAAGCCGAGTGGCAGAGTGTTGCCAGCTGTTGGAGGAGCTGTCATGTTCACTAGCAGATTGTGAGCCTATGTAAAACAAAGTGGAGGTCTTGTGATATTCATTTGGTTCTTAGTGGACGCATATATAAAATATGCATAAAGCATTTAGCAGACAAAAGCTCCAGCAGGCTGTCGGCACCAGCATTCCAATAGAAAAAACCAAGGCCCTATAAAGTGCAAACAGCACGGCAAACCAAGGTTAGTGTGAAAATCACAACAGGAATGGTATGACAAGAAGGTAGTTATTTCAGTTGTTTTAATAAACAAATCTGTAATCCAAAAAAAACAGGAAGATAGTATAAAAACAAAATTCATAAGGGCAGTTATGCAAAATCTGAAAAGCAGACAGAGAGTCATAAACTGTCAATCAGAACAGATAAAAACATAACATCAAAAGAGTAAATCCACAACAAAAGCATAAGACAAAGGAGATGAAAACTCAGAAATCAAATGAACTCCTAATGGTATCTGCCACACTGGTAAGCAAACTCAGTGGTGAAGTGATAAACCCTCACAAATTGCTGTCTTTGTTTACCTTTTCCAACTCACTATGTGATTACTGTAAAATAAACTGCCATAGATAACAGCAGGAAGGGCTGGAGCAAATAGCATGCAAAAGGAAGGGCTAGCCAAATCCTTAGAAATGTTCTGGCCTAGGCTCCAACTGTGATTGTTCTTTTCAGGTGTTTCTCAGGACATTTAAAGCACGCATGCTCTCTCCATATATCGTACCTCATTCATTTCAAGCTGTACTTAACTGGTCTAGATATCTAATGATTAAGGCTAGGGAGTTAATCGAAGGAGTACAGTAATCCCTCCTCGATCGCGGGGGTTGCATTCCAGAACCCCCTCGCGATAGGTGAAAATCCGCGAAGTAGAAATCATATGTTTGTATGGTTATTTTTATATATTTTAAGCCCTTAGAAACTCTCCCACAATGTTTATAAATATTCTCCGCACAGTTATACAGTAAACCCTCGTTTATCGCGGTTAATCCGCTCCAGACAGATAAATGAATTTCCACAACGTAGGATTCTTTATTTATAAATCTAATATTTTCGCAGTTAGAGCATAGAAAACCTGTTTATGACCTTCTAAATACTTTTTTAACATTATCAGAACCCTCTAGACATGAAATAACACCCTTTAGTCAAAAGTTTAAACTGCGCTCCATGATCAAGACAGAGATGACAGTTCTTTCTCACAATTAAAAGAATGCAAACATACTGTATCTTCCCCTTCAAAGGAGTGCCATCAGGAGCAGAGAATGTCAGAGAGAGAGAGAAAAGTAAACAAAAATCAATAGGGCTGTTGGGCTTTTAAGTAAATGAAGCACCGTGATAAAGCCGATGCAATGAAGGGATCAATGTGAAGGTAGTCTTTCTGCATTTTTCAGAAGAGCGTCCGTATCTTCTAAGCAAACAGCCCCTCTGCTCATACACCCTCCGTCAGGAGCAGAGAATGTCAGAGAGAGTGAGAGAGACAGAGAAAAGCAAACAATCAAAAATCAATACGGGCTGTTAGAGTTTTGAAGTTTGCGAAGCACCGCGCAGGAAGCATATCGTATATCATTGAGGAGTTTTATTTAATACGTAATACGTGCTCTGATTCGGTAGCTTCTCAGCCTTCCTCCAATAGTGTCCCTTGTATGAAATCAACTGGGCAAACAAACTGAGAAAGCGTGTACCATAAATTAAAAGACCCATTGTCCGCAGAAATCCGCGAACCAGCGAAAAATGTGTGATATATATTTAGATATGCTTACATTTAAAATCCGCAATGGAGTGAAGCCGCGAAAGTCGGAGCGCGATATAGCGAGGAATCACTGTAATACCTTTCGACATGGCTCTGAGAATGCAGTGTGGCTTCCATTGTTTGTGCCTCCTTGTCCTTTTTAGTGCTTTGGTATTTCGTTTTTGGGAATTCTAGTCATGATTATGGCTTATGGTTTTGAATTTGCAGTTTTGGATGAATTAGTATTTAACGTTTAAAGTTTTTGAAATCACTGAGCATTTTTTAGATTTATTTTGTTTTATAAGAATAACTAAATATAGTATTCAAGTATTGGTTTTATGCGTTGTGAAAGATAAAATATTTCTGAATCATTATATCCCAGTAGTGTGTAAAGATCTTTAACTTGTTCATGAATAATCATGCTTTCACTTAACCTCTGTAATGATGTTCATTAATAACTGCATACTATTAGGAGTGGCTGTACTCCAAAGCATGATATGTAGTATGATCACCTTGTTATTATACTGTCGCTTCAGAATTTTTGTCATTAGAGTTGGGCAGTCATTTAATATAACTTACAGCTACTACAATTGGAGATGTGCCTGACACAAAGAAAGCTGTGGGAGGAAGTGGCTGAAGGAGAGCAATTTTGTTTGAGACTTTCTTATTAACTTTATTTTTATTCTGATTTTATGTGGTTTTCTGCATAGTAAAGTTTACTTTTTCTTGAATTCCATTTTTACTTTCCCACATCCACTACAGGGCCTTGAGTTTATTCTAAGATAAAGGCAGGGGATTAAAAATGAAGAATTTAGATTATCATTTAGTCACTACAGTGATTGTGTAATACAAATACGCCAAGTTCATTTTTTTTTCTACACTGCAATCAGTATAAATTATTTAACAAGATAAAATGGCCTGTAACAATATGGATGTTATGAAGACTGGCCAAGCAAACTATGAATGTGTGTCATCTGTTTCCATGTCTAGGGAATATAACATGGGCCCCTGGTGATTTGCAGATTCATTTGTCTTGCTCTATTTTTTTATTTTTTTTTTAAACTTGCAAACGCATGTCACATCTAATTGCATATAATTTTACAGCCTTAGCCTACTTTGTGAGCATCAGGGGAATTAAATAAAGAGGACACATACCTATAAATGCCTTACACTTTCAGGTATTAAGCCTTTCCTTTTTCTACAAATGTTGTTTTTTCCAATTTTAATATTTTAAATGCCCATCAATTTTGCAGCACCATATGCCACCAGAAACACAGTAGATGAGAACAGTCCAACCTCACAGATTGGTTGTATATGCAGACAGCTGGCTTAATGCAATCCCCTGAAGAGGCATTCCGTATCATAACAAAAAGCCTGCCATTCCATCTAATCACACCATGAGCCATTCAATTCACATGGTGATGCTGCAATCTAAAATGGATTTATTACTGTATACACACCATTGCACCCATCAGTTGGCTCCTTGTGATCTAAGGCTGACTTCTTTGCGTCGGTTTTACAGGGAGACATTTTCTTAAGAAGCTTTTCTTCTTATTTTTTTTTCAAAGGCACAGTGTTCCAGTCAACTCTGGACTCCTGGTGCTGTTTCCGTGTGGGTGGTGCGTGAAATGGTGTGATATGCTTTCTGTGTCAGTGTACAAAATATACTAACAAGTTTATGTGTTTGTTGTTTGACTTTCAGAAAACGAGAGTTTAATCAAAATTCCTTGACAACTGTTAAATTGCTAAACACAATATACTGTACCACAGTAATCTATATGAAGCGAAATGTCGCTGTTACTTTTTATACTTTGCCTAAATTACAATAGTGGGATTTATAAGATTGTGCTTTAACAAGTGAATATCAAAAGCTTCATTTATGATTTTCTAAAATCACTAATAGCATTAATAACATCTGCCAAGCAACAGAAAACAACATTGTTCTTCTTTCAAATATTCTCCTTGTGCATCATTCAAACTTGCTTGCTCTTTCTTATTCAGCTTCACTGTTTTTTTAAGGGTGTCTCACAAATTGCTTCCAAAAATCCATATGTTTTAGGGTTGCAGAGAGCCAGAAGCAAACCTAGCAGGAAAAACTTTAGGCAGGAACTCGCCTTAGTGGCATATCAGTCCGGCACAGAGCATGTCAACACTCACATTGGGCAAATTTAAATTTGCCAGTTAACCTCACCTTTGCTTATTTAGAGTGCCTGTAGAAATATCATAAACATGGCAAAAATGAGCAAAATCCACACAAGAGAGTGAACTGCCCAGTGCTCAAATTCATATCTAACCATTGCACTGCTCTTTTGCCGAAAACATTTCACATGTTATATTAAATTAGATGGAAGTGAAATATTAAAAGTAGATGTTTTCAGATAGCAAGAAGAAACTCACACACAGTTACAGTATGTCATTGCACAATTTAATTTCGGGGTGAAATGCACCATTTGTTATCTTATGCAACTGCATCACAGATGGAGTCTTGTTGTTCACTTTAACTGCAACCATTCTTCATAATCAGTAAGTGTTCCCTAACATACTGGTACCCTTTCCAGTTTTGGTTACTTCGTTGAGCGCAGTGTTGCTCAGAATCAGATTATGTGG
Source organism: Polypterus senegalus (assembly GCF_016835505.1). Taxonomy (NCBI): domain Eukaryota; kingdom Metazoa; phylum Chordata; class Cladistia; order Polypteriformes; family Polypteridae; genus Polypterus; species Polypterus senegalus. The sequence goes on along the minus strand of NC_053166.1, from coordinate 83,356,564 downwards.
GTTCTAAAATGGATGTACAAATGCGGTTTGTGGTGTTTTCTCAAACAGTTTTGTGGCAATTCTGTGTTACTGTTATTATACTCACAGATTTCATATTGTGACCCAAGTTCACTTTCTCTCTCTGTTTCTCTTTCTCTCTCCTTTTTTTTCCTTATGCAGCTACCCTGCTGTATGCGAGTTTCTACAGAACAATAATTTATTATCAGTTATCCGAGCTCATGAGGCACAAGATGCTGGGTATGTTAAAGGTTTACCTCCATTATTGTGTCGTTAGCCTGCACTGCTGCATCTTTTATTTTCCCAGTTTCAGTACTAACCATGAAGGATGATGCAGACACTTTTAGCATATGAGGAATGCATCTTAAATTTTCTGAGGTGAGAGTCATTCAGTATTAATAAAGGTTGTATCTGGAGCATCCCCAGATTCTTATACAGCATCACTCCTTTTTCTTACAACCATACTGCCATTCATTAAAACTCCAAGTAGTCCATTAGCTTCAAACAGCACTGAGATTAGGAATGAGGAATCTAGGTGATCATATTTAAATGTGCTTCATGTTTAAGTTTCTCATATGCACTGCAGTTCAGAGATATTACTTTTGCATGTTGTCTGACATGCACATAAAGAAATATATTCAAAAGAAATAATCATAACAGCAGACATATAATAATAACAGCAACCACAAGTACAATACAAAGTGAATGGAGAATTTGAATGACAAAGCATTGCCATTGTGATAAATTGAGGAAATAGATAGGAGCTAGAAATTATTGAGGCAGAAAATCTTTACTGTTTTGCAGTGTCTATGTTCTTTTAATTTTTGTGGCAAACTGTTATGATTTATCTGTACTAAATTGTACATTTACAATTTTTAAATTCTGCAGTGTTCTCCTTTTGTTTTATTTTGGGTGCTAATTTTATGTCATCATCCTAAAAAAAAGAACAACTCACCTGCTGGTAACAGAAGTGAGGAGCTGCTAACTGTTTTATTTCTTTTTATGTCTTTCCTCATCAGCTATAGGATGTATCGGAAAAGTCAAACCACAGGCTTCCCTTCCCTAATCACCATTTTCTCAGCACCAAACTACCTTGATGTTTACAATAACAAAGGTGAGTCTCCACCTAGCATTTCTATACTAATGGCAGAGTTCTTTGCTTTTTTCATATAATAACACGTTATAGCCACTTTGTATGAGAAGTAGTTCTGATGTTATGCCACAAAAGCCTTCCTTGTTGAATTTTGAATCCATTGAAATAGCTACTTGTGTTTTTGTATGGAAGAAAACATATTTTTGCCTTGTGTAGAGGAAAGAGAAGGCAGAGACTAAGCAAACTCCCAAAGTATTAGGCCCTATGTCCTCTGCTGCCCTACACCTCTAAAATTCACAGACAGTTGGTAAGTGCAGCGAAGTTTTGTCATAAATAAATTAATAAAGTAAAAATATGAAAAGTAGGTTCCTTTTCTGATATCATGAATAGTATTCCTAGAAGCAAAATAAACACAGTGAAATGTTTATAGGTCAACCAGATCAAAATGCATGAAATGTAGTATTTCTCTTTTATTACTGTGTATATTTTGTGCATTTTTTATGAATGTGTTCAGTGAAATTAATTTATTTTTCCAATATAGGGGGTCTGACACGAAAACAACTAACAGTAACAGGTTTATTATTGTAGCTGGGTCTTTATGGGTGTGAGAAATGTTCCTGCTGTAATTTGATTTTTTTTTATAATGAAAATGTGTACAAGTCTGTTGATGGGAACGGGGCTTAGGCATTAAACATTTATGCTAAGAGGTTATGGTTCATTAAATGGCCACACCTAATCCTAGGCTAAATGCTATTAAACTCTAAAAATCTTTAATTCATAAATACTGCACATTTTATAAAATAAGTACAACTGACAATAGTCCTAAAACTGCATTTATGGTTTAAATGCAAGTAGTGAGATAAAAAGGAGCCACAATTTAGTGATGACTCAAGTTACTGCGACCAATACAGTATTCAGCTTTAGATTCTTTATGGAGACATATGGTCTCCATATACTTATATTAGATGGTTTCATATTATCTACTGTTAATAATACACAGGAAAAAATGACTAAAGTGTAAGTGAATAAAATGTCTAGCATGACTTTTGCCTAGAGACATTTATCTGTGAATAGCTACCTTTTGCACGTCTATAATATTACAAAATAAATAGCTAGACATCTGGCAAGTGTTGTTTTTATGATGCCACACATTTTGGTGCCCTACAAAATGAAACAAAAATCAATCAATTCAATAGAATTGTCTCTGTTTTTGTATTGAAAATGATTAAGCTGTTGCAGAAGAAAAAACATTTTTTGTCATTAAGCTTTAGATCTGTAATATGTTAAAGAAACAATAGATGGTCCTTCAAGTAGCAATGTTGTGGGTACATTAAATGTGTGCATTATTTATAATGTGTGTGTACATTTGATGAGCTTTTATATTAAAATTATATATTTTTTTCTTTATTTGCATTACCCTCATTTGTGTACCACAGTTCCTCATTCATTGCACAGTTCTCATTGCTATGAATGTTGATAAATTATGAGACTCCACTTGAGCTGGAATTCTGGTATTTGTTGATTTGTTAGTTTTCCAAAACTATGTATTCCGTTTTAGGTTTCTACTAAAACATAGGACAGGAACCAACCTTGGACACAAAATTAAGCCATTAGGGGTACACTCACTCTTAATCATACACAATCTAACTAATCTCCATGTCTCAGGGATGATTGCAGTATTCTGAGAAAAGCCCCTTAGAATTGGGGCAAACATGCAAATTACACACAGACAGTGACATCACAATGATTTTCAACAAAGACTCTGTCATGACCATTTGGAGCAAACTGTGCTTTTCGCTGGGGAAGGTGTTAGATATTCTTTTTACTGGTGAATAGCAAAGGCAGATCTAAACATAGCTATAGTATATAACATGGTTGCCAGGAGCGTGTGGCCATGCCTCTGTGATGTCACTTGTCTTGGGCCACACCCCCATGCAATGGATTGCAACAAGGACATGCGCAATGGGGTGGCTGCAGTGGCACAAGCGCATGTCTCTTTCCTGTAATTGGCCCAATTGCCCTTTTCTTCTATTAGTACGTAATTGATTGTTTCCAAGTGCAAGTGTATGCCTCCTTTTTGTTGTTAAGGTGGATATGCCACTCTGTATTGTACCATGTCACAATAAAGTATGGTCTATGATAATTACTGTTATTAATTCTACAAAAAAATATAAAATATTTGTATCGTGGTCGAGTAGGTTTGTGTTATATTTTGACATAGCAGGTAGCTGTAATGTCTGCATACATGCTTCATATATTCACTTTGCCTATAATACCCTCTTTTCAGCTTGTTAGAGATTTATTAAATAAGTGTTTTTCACAATGCATTTTCTAACAGTTGAAAGGTCTGAGAAACAAGCAAAGCATCTTAAAACCACAGGTGTCTATAACGGTGTGTCTCCCTGTCTGCATGTGTGTCTGCTTGGTCCTAGTTGAAAAGAATGTGACCCGACATTTGCGCGATAGACATATGAGCGCCAACAAAATAGTGCCGATTAAAACGCGGCGTCAAAATCACACCGACAAAATCACGAAAGTTTCATTAAATATGAATTACTAGTTTAAAGCATATATAATAATGTTTATTTTAGAAGTCAATATTATGAGACGTGGCATGGCATCGGCACGGCACGCAGATAGTCCTTAAAACCACGCCCTGCATATTTAGGAAGAATTGCAGCAAGACGTCTTGATAGTTGAACGTATTTAGACTTGCTGGCTGCCTGACTCAAGAGCACCTGGCTGCAGCCACTGTGGAGCTCCACAGTAAGCGGAAACACGTGACCTCCACAGTCGGCGGAGACCGCCTTCAAGCATTCACGCATGCGTTAAACAGATTGGGCTGCACCGTAAAGTGTGTGATGACGTAGCCTTTCAATACGCACGCGCACGCAGATCGGGCAGGCAACGAGAGAGGTCTGGCTGCGGCCACTGTGGAGTATGGAGGAATATTTCGGACAAAATGAAATAAATAAATAAATGCGTAAATAAATAAAAGTACTGTGAAATGTGAGCATAAATAAATAAATGTATCATGAAATGATAGCATAAATAAATAAATGTGTCACGAAATATGTTTTTCGTTGCTTATTTATTTATTTAATTTTGTCCGTAACATTCCTGCAAACCGTCATGAAATACGGCTTGAAATAAAACTGTCACTTTCACTCGTCAAAGTTGAGAGGATGGGCTCTAACACGCCCTCTAGTTACTGATTGGTGAATCGATAGCACAAGAATGAATTAGAAAAATGCTTACTACTGCCGATGAAATGGATTCTGCCGAAGATATTACGTATTTCAGAGAGAGAATTGAAGATTTATCGGAAGAAATTACAATGTTGGCGGCCCTTTAGACTCCGATATGGATGAAACTATTTTTGAAATTATCAAAGAACAGGTGGAACGGACTCGACTACACTCCAGTTCAGGTGACGCAGTTCCCTGCTCTGGACGTCCATCCTTTGACATTCCAGCTGAGTCAATTGAACACCTTCTGTTATGCGGTTTAAAAGTACGACAGATTGCAGATCTATATGGTGTATCGGAGAAGACGATCACAAGGCGAATGAGCCAGTTTGATATACGGTAAACTGCAACTAATATTTTGAACTGAGTATTTGACCCTTGTTTTACGAGTATAAAGTCAGGTGCATATTCGCAGCTACTTTTCAAACAACTGTACAGCTCTGATCAGTGGTAAAGTTGTTCAGTTCAAAATATTAGTTGACGCTGCTTTGGGCATTCCATGTCAAAGTACCTAAACTAATACAGCCGTTGCAGCTTACCGTATATCAAACTGGCTCATTTGCCTTGTGATCGTCTTCTCCGATACACCATATAGATCTGCAATCTGTCGTACTTTTAAACCGCATAACAGAAGGTGTTCTATTAACTCAGCTGGAATGTCAAAGGATGGACGTCCAGAGCAGGGAACTGCGTCACCTGAACTGGAGTGTAGTCGAGTCTGTTCCACCTGTTCTTTGATAATTTCAAAAATAGTTTAATCTAAATCGGAGTCTAAAAGGGCCGTCAACATTGTAATTTCTTCCGATAAATCTTCAATTCTCTCTCTGAAATACGTAATATCTTCGGCAGAATCCATTTCATCGGCAGTAGTAAGCATTTTTCTAATTCATTCTTGTGCTATCGATTCACCAATCAGTAACTAGAGGGCGTGTTAGAGCCCATCCTCTCAACTTTGACGAGTGAAAGTGACAGTTTTATTTCAAGCCGTATTTCATGACGGTTTGCAGGAATGTTACGGACAAAATTAAATAAATAAATAAGCAACGAAAAACATATTTCGTGACACATTTATTTATTTATGCTATCATTTCATGATACATTTATTTATTTATGCTCACATTTCACAGTACTTTTATTTATTCACGCATTTATTTATTTATTTAATTTTGTCCGAAATATTCCTCCATATCTCAGGGTGTTTTACAAAGACGCCTTGAAATAACATTAAAAACATCACTACGAACAAATGTATTATAAATATGAACTATAGCAGCAAGCAACTTACTGTAAAAAAAAATTGATCAAATAGATTGGTTTAAGTGATAATAGCACATTTCCTTAATTTAAGTCTGTGGATATAAAGTTAAACTTATTTGTAAGATTAATAGCCATTGGAATAAATGAGTATTTGAACCAGTGGCTTTATGCTCTTCATTTCTTCGGCATCTGACCTGATTGCACAACTCAGAACGAATTAAAGAATTTTAACAAGTGGACAGTAACAGCACTAAGGACAGGGACAGTCAGCGACACAGTGTTCTTTTCTTTTTTTTGAAAAAGGATCATACATTTCTTTAAAAACTGGTTGGATACGTTAGGTTTTATAAACCTGATGCCTTAAGACAAATGGCAGTTTTATTAATAATAACTGATGTCTAAAGATATCTTTAAACAAACACAATTTCCTCATAAGAGGGAAGTTGCAACAATAGATCAAAACGGAAAGGAAACTTTATATGATTTACATGAGTGGGAAAATAAAACACTACATACTTTATATAATATATATATAGTACAGTACCTGCCAAATAATACAAAGAGTACACCGCATGTGTTTCGCCCTAATTGGGGCTTATCAGGTGTGCACACCTAAGCTTCCTCTTACGGCGGTTGAACATTGGACATCAACGTTACGCCACAAAGGCTGCTTCGTTTATTTTGCGCGATTAATATTTTCATTTTGGTCAACTAATGTGGAACTAAAATTAATAATATACTGTAATGTCAAATTGTACATCATGCACAGTTCCGATTGGGCCGTAAAGTGGATATTTTTGTTTTTAATATTTTTTTCATTAAACGCATGCGGTGTGTGTCACTACGTGATTCCCGTTGCCGGCCCGATCTGCGTGCACGTGCGTATTGAAAGGCTACGTCATCACACACTTAACGGTGCGGCCCAATCTGTTTAACGCATGCGTGAATGCTTGAAGGCGGTTTCCGCCGACTGTGGAGGTCACGTGTTTCCGCTTACTGTGGAGCTCCACAGTGGCTGCAGCCAGACCCCTCTCGCCTGACTGCTGGTAATTCCGCTTTGTACACGACGCGTTATGCCAACCCTCGACTGAGTTATTTGTTCACGGCATTGCATCAGCAGTTACAACAGTTATAACCTAGCACATAATGTGTACATAATGCGCACGTACGTGTCTCACTCTCTTGGCCTCTCTCGCGATTTTGTTGTGGTGATTTTGTCGGCGAGCATTTGCCGAAAATCAGTTAGCAGGTTTGTCGGCGCTCATTTGTCCGTCAAGGTTTTGTCGGGGCTCATATGTCTATCGCGCTTTTGTCGGTGAACCGAAAAGAAAGAGACTGACAAAGCTGAGGATGTTTAATTCTGCATACACCTGACTAATGAATAGTGCCCAAGCAATGATGGGCATGTTCAATGGGTATGATGCTAATTTAGTGTTTCCAGCACTGTTTCGGTTTCCAAAAATTAATGTCTTATTTACTGTATTAGCAACTACTGCTTAACAAAGTATTCTAAGCTCAATTTGATTATGTCCAAACTCAGAAATCTATATGGAAAGAAATGGCTCTCTAGTCTTCTGATTCTGCTGGGAAACATGTCTCTATTAACAAAGAGGCAATCGTTGCAGTCAGTGAAAACATTGTCCAATAGAAAGATTCTCCTACAAAACCCAAAATATGACAACACCTAGAAAACAAAAAGGTGGTATTAATGAGAAATCTTAAAACATAGTATATAAAAACATTTTACATTGTACTTCAAGGTTCCATATCAATACATTTACTTTTCTTTGTTTAAAGGCAAATGATAGAAAGAATAGTGATCTATGGTATCGAATGATCAGTTCTAGTGGCACTTTATGGAGGATGATGTGAACTCTTGCTGTTAAGGTCTCTTTGGTATTTCACATAACTAGATGGAAATTCTTTTATTTGCAGTTTAATTTTGTTAAGATGGGTTACTGTACATTAGGAAAATAAATTAGAGGCTTTGTAGTCTTCTTTCTGATAATCTAATGTAATAAGCAATCATGGACAATTATTTTTGCTGGTTTGAGAATATTGTAAAGCCCCTGAAGTTAAATCCAAATGTTCAGTGAAATTAAAAAAACAGAACTAAAAGTGTGCACGAATTTGTGTCCAGTATGAAGATACAACAGATCTTTTCCTGTATAATGCCCTTTCTGTCTCTTTGACCCACTGCCCATCAAAATGTCTGTGTAAGTCTGTGCATCCCAGTGGTGACACTTGATGAATTCATAACTATGTGGCTCAACCAAAGAAAATCTAAAATAACAAAAATAATATAGAAACTATAAGGTTTCATATTAACTTCCGACTCTGTGTGGGAGCCATACTAACCTCTGTATCACTTTGACTTTCCTACTGAAATTGCTATGTAAAATAAAGACTGATTAATTGAATCTGAAGCGCCTTATCATATATATTCTCCAAGTTATGATTTGTCAGCTACAGTATTAAAATGTATGACTGTTCAAAAAGCATTTGTAGATGTTAGGTATGGTACAAGTCCATATTAGTGTCTTTGAAAAATACAAAGTTTGGTAAAACCTACAACTTCACTCCCACCCTTCACCCTTTCCTCTACACTGAATGTTCCCTCATGCTTATGGTGCACTGCAAGATGGTGATCTATAAAACAGAAAGACAATATAGGATAGCAGTACAACAAATGCAGCATGTGTGGGCACACATTCCGTCATCTTCCCTTAGGGTCTGACATGATTTTTCTTTGCTTGTTTCACATGTTCAAGAATGATGTCTTAAATTCCTGATAATGTACACTTCTGCGGTGGGTTGGCACCCTGCCCAGGATTGGTTCCTGCCTTGTGCCCTGTGTTGGCTGGGATTGGCTCCAGCAGACCCCCGTGACCCTGTGTTCGGATTCAGCGGGTTAGAAAATGAATGAATAATGTACACTTTTTATTTCAGGTTTCCTTTCAGCATGTAATTGACAGCATATTAGACTGCTGTCTTTTGTATAGGACTGAACACACTTGCATGTGTATGTTAAAAGCACAAAGTAATGAAGTTAAGAGTTGTTTTTTTTTTGTTTTTTTAAGCAATTACCTTATTAAAATGGCAAAAGATATTTCAGCTATGAATATGGTGTTTTCCACTTCTCTTATCAACTTTTTTGTGACAATGGTTGATGTTGTGTTGCAGTGTTTAATTCTTCTGGTTTAATAAATCTCAGAACTGTTAATTTTAATATTTAACACTAAGCAGTTGTTTATCAGCCTTTTTCATTGCTCTTGCAAACATGCTGATTTGAGTTTATGCAAATTTGGCAGTGCCAGCAGGGGTTATTCATATTGTAAAAATCAAGGGACTTTGGGACCATATTTGGTTATTCGTGTTCTGGTCTCTGTCCAAAGTGCTGAAAAGTAGCTGCATGATGCAGATACTCTGAACCATCTTCCAAGTCACCTAAATGTTATTTATTTGGTAGCTTGTTTGAGCAAAAGAAATTAAGCATTATTTCATTGATTAAGCCAGTGGATTTTTAACTATATTTAGTATGCAAAGCAATTAAATGTTTAGTTAACAGTATATACAACTTGGGGCAGTATTATATAGTAGTATTTTATGTGCCTCATATTTTAATACACTGTATGTCTAAAGTTTTGAAACAGATGGTGAAGGACATAGTCTCAATAACCTTCAAAAATTCCTCTACTCTGTAACTGGAATGATCAAAAGTATCAAGGCAAAGGCATTGAGCTTTTCATTCATTAATTTTCATATTCTTATCAGTAAACAGTAACGAGCATAGCATGTGTTTAAAGCGAGGAATATGTCCTGGATAAATTACCAGTCTACAACTGGACAGGAATTGAAAAAATTATCAACATAAGGTAAAATGTGAAATAAATTCCAGAAACTGCAAACAAGTAACATCACACTACATACAAGAGCTGTTCAACTAAGCTAAAACTGAAGAAATCAATCCAACAAATAATTAGAATGTGTGATATCTGACTTACAGCAGAGGTACCACAAGCTGAGGATTCTTACTTGTTATTTGCAGGGATTCAATTGAATATAATATTTTATTCATACATTTCAAGTAGGCTAATCCGTTCTTCACCAAATGGGTGCTATTCCATGTTTTAGAAAATGAAGATAAACACCCATTTTGTGGTATGATAAATGTAAATGCTACAATAAATATTTCTCTTTCTCTCCACACTCCTAGCTGTCTGACACTTGCAGTTTGCAGTTTTTTTTTTCCATTTTCAAAGTGCACAGTTTCAGTAAATAGCTGTGAAACTTAAATATGAGCCACATATCTGAAAAGCCCATTGCCAAGTATTACATAATGAGAAAAAAAGGTTAGTTGCTCCAGCCCAGAGATTTTTTATCATATTTACGATCCATGGCAGAATAAGATCTATTTTTAACCTACCTTTCCCTAAATCACAGGTAAATCTGCTTTAATAGTGAAAATAGTTTAAAACATGATTGCATGTTGGGTGATACTGAACATTTGTTCTGCTGCAATTATGGATTTTGAAGAAAAATATATAAAAAATGTAAGTTTTAAAATTGAAAGTAATTTTACAATACTGAGGCCCCTAACAATGACTGAGACAGCTGTGGTATGCCTCCCTTTGATTCATCTTTTCTAAAATGCATGTGAGTATGATTCATTTACTTTCATTTCTCTTTCATATTGCATTACTCACAAACTACAGCAGGATATCCCTAGCTTGAAATATGCTGTATACTAGTGGGGAATGTGCTGCCTTGTACTTTCAAGCCAATCTCTTTAGCCACTGGAGCGCAATAGCTACCAAAACCAGAAGGTCGTTTGATATTAAAGTTAACTTGTTTACACTTTTAAATCAACATAAAATGAAACAATCCTTTTATTCAGTATGGCCTTAATCTTTGTATATTTAATGCAGTTTCCACATTAATGCATTTTATGTTTTCGTCCTCCAGGATCAATACCGTTATGGTAGTTGGAATACATAGATGACACAACCATTGATGATGTATTTGCGGAATGTCACATAGACAGTGAGTTTTCTCAAAATTGCAGGCTGCATCATTTTGTCATAGTAAGAGGCCAGAGGTCTCATTTGTAAAACTTTGTTGGATTCAAGCGTTGTAAGTGTGTGTATATGGTAAGAACCCTGCCTGATTGTCACTCCGAAACAATATCTGGACTATGCTAATCAACCTTACACATACTTGACATGATGCTGCAAATATTCAGTGGCTGGTAGAGCAGCCTCCCTCTTGAAGTATCACTGTTCTATGCTGTGCTCCACAACTGATTGCAAAGAATGTGCAGCAGCCACTCCTTTGTATTCTATTGGTCTGGGAAAGACATAAGGTGCCATCATCTGAGTGGTTAAGGCATTATGAAACATTGAGGGTTTAGCCAGTTACCTTACCAGCAAGCCAGCCAACAGGTACATTGTCTACTTTGCCCCAAAATAAATGAATCATGGGCAGTCTCATCATGGCTTCACAGATGACGTATGCAGTAATGGAATTTAACTGCTTACATTGATAAAAGTAGCTTCTTTCTCCTAGTTGGCCTTATTGAAATATGAGTGCAGTAAAGTGCTCTGATATTACGAAAACCGGACACAGCTGCAGATTTCCTTTTTTCGTTCCAACTAGCAGTGCTAACTATTTACAATGGGTTGAAATCTATATAATCAACATAGACCATAGCATTAATGTTTGCAGTTCATCGTCCACTGGGATATATTTTGTAATGCAAGCAGTGATGAAATTCATTGCATTTGTCATTAGAACAGGAGGTGCATCACAAACATTTGTAGTAATAAAATGCATTGCTGCAGACATTTGTGATGCACCACCTGTTGGAATGACAAATGCAAAGCAAGTGTCTCTGAAATATGCCATTTGGTATGGGATTCTTAAAGGCCGTGCTAATGTTTGTGATGCACTGCCTGTTGGAATGGCATTTTATTACTACAAATGTTTATGATGCTGTACCTGGAATAATTTTATTTAAGTGGATTTTTTTTTGTTGGCAAAAACATTTAATATTTTATGCATGTGTACCCACACCATATGAATGTAGCTCATTGTTGATCGGTTAATAGCTTCCAGTTCAGCGGGTATGATGGAGTGAAACTTAGCTGAGATATTTCTGACCTATCAGCTAGTTCCCTGAGAAGTGACAACAGGTCGTCTATATAAACTGATGACAAATCAAACAAAGTCCTTTGTTGCAAATAAGCTACATTGGCTGTCTTAAAGGGGATCTGAAACAGAGTCTGTACTTCATATTCATAACTTTTGAGGTTAAATATTTTAAGACCCAAATCTTTTAAGTAAATGTAATAGTAAATTTACCTTAATTGTACTTAATTTGAATACAGTAGAATGTAGCTTTAACATAGATAATGGAAGATTGATTTTACCCCATAAGCTAACAAATTAATGGAATGTTACTAATATTCAGCCATTTTTCTGCTTTTAGTCATTGCAGTGCTCTCAAGATTGTAGTTAGACAACTAGAATGAAATATTAAATGCTACACAAAAAGGCATTAAGGGGACAGAGGTTTCTGAATGAATGTACGTATATCAAATCTAGGTCTTAGGGTATGTGATAACTAAAAGAAAATCAAAGCCGAATGAAAGAACCTAGACAAGAAGATCTTTTTTTTTTTTTTTGCATTATTAATTCTCTTCATTATTTTTTATGTGAAACGTTTTGTTTAAATGTTTAAAATGAAGACACTTGGACAGAGTAGTGTTTTTGTACAACAACTGCTAGAAAGCCTTTCTGGTAGATGCATTTTGAACTATTTGTAAACCCTTAACAAATGCAGCTACAAATACCTTTGTCATGTCAACACACAACATAATAACGGCTTGGCGATCAGTTATAATATGTGCGAGTTATCATTAATATGGTTTCCCTTCTTGATCAAGGGTGTTGTCATTTCCCAGTTTCTCCAAAATGCTGCTTATGCTCGGGTCAGAGATGCCATAAATATATGCAACCTTTTCTGTCAAGTTTTCGTTTGCAAATCCCAACGTTTGAGTGGAAAAGAGGAACATTTCAAGCCTTTTTTTTGTGTGTGCGAAAGTTTTTTATATTTGTCCCCTGGTGCCTTGCAATGATAGTTCCTGCCTTGTGTCTGTTGCCTTAAATGGTAAAGAGGTGAAAAATATACATAATGTCATAGATCTACTCGTAGCCTAAAACGATAACACCTTTGAACTGCCCCACACGTTCTCCTGCACCATTACCTAATGTTAGATGTGCCTTCACACATTATCAATAATGATCTTTAAGCAAGGCTGACTTTGTAGAAAATCACTTAACTATGTGAGGTTTTGAAGACATGTAACCGAGAGAGGCTGTGAAGGAACACCCTGAGCAAGTGTGACAATAATCTGTAAAACTCTTAATAGTCATAACCTATAACCCTAAATTTAAACATAAAATATAACAAATTTATTTATTAAATGCAAGAATGCCTTTTAAATAATTTACATTAGGAATAAATAAAAAAAATGAAATCCATAGAATTAATAGAGAAAAAAGAAAGTTTTCATTAAGCCATCCAATGAACCACCTCCCAAAAGAAGCTCAAAAGCAACAGTAAAATGTAAAGAAAAAGACAGGAACTTAACTCTGAATACACAACTTTCAAAAAGTATTTGGATGAGATATTGGGGTAATTTAAACTATTAGCTAGAATCCAAATGCAAAATGGATTCTGAAATGCAAAATATAACACAGATGAGGCACTGTTAATGCCCTGGCACATTACACAACTTTTTCAGCAAGTTTCAATCACAAACTTCATTTACATAACCTTAGCTAGTTAGATTTAGATTCAGCACACTCTCTCAACTTTCAGTTGAGTAGTGTAACATACCCAGTGACTTGGTCAACCAAATAGCAACCAAACCAAGCAGGTTTGATTTTGTCTTAAGTTGTAAGGGTGGGCTCTGGGTGTGTGAGAGTTGCGAACCAGTGAGCTCTCAGCCGAAAATACATTGCTTATAATGCAGCTACAAGGAATAAGAAGATCAGGGGCCCCATGTATAAATGGTGTGTATGCAAGAAAAATGTTGCGTAAGCCTGTTTCCATGCTCAAATCTCGATGTATAAAACCTAAACTTGGCGTACAGCCACGAACATTTTCACGCTAGCTCAAACCTTGACATACGCAAGTTTTTCACTCAGTTTTGCAAACTGGTGCCACCCAGTGTCAAAGTAGTGCTACTGTTCCTGTGTGGTTTCCCTTTCTTTTCAGATGCACATCCCTGGCGCGGCTTTATCAAATACACTGAAATTAACCGCATATTGTTTATTAGTTTAATGCATCTGATTGTAATTAACCTGTAACAATATAATGGTCCATGGTCTGGCCAAACTATTCCAAATACCATAGCTGCTTTAGCATTGTTACTCTCACTGCACCTTCTTCTTCTTCCAGCTGCTTCTGTTAGGGTTGCCACAGCGGATCATCTTTTTCCATATTACTGTCACTGCACCACTCGGAGTATTTATATCACTGAGTGTCTGAGTGGAGAATCACAGCTCTACAGCAGCTGATCGGAAAGAGAATTATCAATATACAGCATCAAGCACACGCCGCCTCAGCCATGCTGCCTAATTGAACTGCTCACATACGGGAAATGCTTCAGAGCCTTTCCTGTACGGACATCGCGGTTCAAAAACAGTTTCATCCCAAAAACTATAAACACACTCAATCAGTGCATCAAGTGCTCCTTGTAGAACTGTTTGTACTTATAAGTACAATAACCTCACTGTAAACTTGCACTGCAGTTATAATATTGCACAACCTGAGTCACTTTATAAAACGTGTATTTACATATGATGACGATATCATTTTTAAGATGAAATGCAACAAAATATGTTTATTACATTATACAGATAAAATGTTAACATCATTTAAATAATCTATATTGATAATAATTAAACATGTGAGGATGCTTTGTTGCAGCGCTAACTAGTTCAGGGATTGTTCCTGCCTTGAGCTGTATTCTTGCTGGGGCTGGCGTGACACTGGAAGGATAGATGGATAGAATAATTAAACATGTACTGTGAAGATATTTCAATATTCCTTAAAAGTTTTGAAGAATCAGCATTCTCAGCTTACAGATGGATTCACATCTGTTACAGAGCTGATTGTGTGGTGATTGGTTACTTGGAGAAAGAAAAGGAAAGACAGGAATTGGAGGTTAGTACGTTTGAAAGAGACTTTACTGCTGCAATAAATTAGTTCATCGAAGGTCATGCATGGCGCAGCAGCATCTTGTTTGAGACAGGAACAATCTCTGGATATGGCGCCAGCTCGTCACTATCACTGTGCCACCGTGTTCCCATGTTTAATAACATGCTTTAACTACTATCATCATGAAAATAATATCAAGTATACATCTCAGTATTTAAATTATTCAGAGAGGTGTAATATCATGAACGTAATGGATTCTGTGTCCTGTCGGAGAAAGAGAAAGCCCGTTTAAGAAGCACGTAGTGATTCACACACATAGAGCACATAGAAGAACACATACAAAACAAAGCATTTAACGTGCTAATTTAGTTACGATGGTATTTGAGAAACTAGTAAATTAAACAATTTAAAGATGAAATTTATGATGTTCTACTTTAATGACAAAATAAAATATGTGATTAAAGTGGAAATTTCGAGAATAAAGTTGACATTTCAATCTTTTTTCTCACTGTGTCCCTATTTTTTTTTTCATTTCTCTGTACCCTAATAAGCTTTCATATGACATTCAGACGGTGGGCTACGACCGCCTTTTCACTGCGACTTTGATATCTGACAACTTCTTTTTTATTTCGGCACCTTGCAACTTTGTGAACTTGACCTTTCAAGTTTCTCTGACATTTTATGTCACTTGATCAACTTCCTTTTGTTGTTTATACCACTGTTTAAAGCAACAAGTAGTATATTTTTCCTTGCCTCAACTTGGTATTTGGTGAAATTCTTCTATTTTCCCCCATGTTTTTGTCATTGCCTTTACACAGAATGCTGAGTTTAAGGGCTATTTATATTGATTTGCATATTCAAAAAGGCGTAATTCTGGGAGGAGTTGGGGTGGGGCAGCAGGCACGTGCACGAGCATTACTTTTCATGCTAACCTGGATTTATGTACCGGAAGAATGTAGAAGTTGGCGTTTGCACAGATTTATGCATCTGGATTTTTTTTTTGCATGCGCACATTTCCACTTTTGTCCTTACGCAATGTTTTGGTGTGAATTCAACGCATGGCGTTATGCATGAGGCCCCAGGTGTTTTGGACTTCACAAACATAAGAGGGACTCATCTATGTGATATCTGATGTTTTACATACCACCACAAAAAGGGATAAAAAAAGGCCAGAGATTACAGGTAAACATTTGTACAGTACTATTGAATGTTCGCAAAAGGAGAAAGCCTTGTTGCACTTTGAAAATGTGAAACTGCACTGGAAAGTCATCATGGAGTCGTGTAAACTGTCATGCCAATAAATATTGAGTCATGTTATCTGACATCCTCAGGCAATGAGATCACCAAA
The DNA here is from genome assembly GCF_016835505.1 of Polypterus senegalus. NCBI lineage: Eukaryota > Metazoa > Chordata > Cladistia > Polypteriformes > Polypteridae > Polypterus > Polypterus senegalus. Next base: position 83,340,395 of record NC_053166.1, on the reverse strand, counting down.
TATAGTCATCAAGTTTGACATACCCTCCAACTATAAGTTGTGTAATGTGATGCCAGTTTTAGAGTGCACACTCTTTTATTTGCTCCACCACCTTAAGGTGCTGGTCTCAAAAGCAAAGCCTGAAAAAATTGGAAAGAAGTCAGAACACAAATGGAATGGAGGAGATTAACAGTTGTAAATATGTGGCATGGTAACACAGTGGTTATGCTGTGGCTTCATAGATCCAGTGTCCTAAATTCAAATCTCACATCTCATTAATATCTATGTGGAGTTTGCATGTTCTAACAATGTATGTGGGTGGGTTTTCCTCCTATAAGAAGACATGCAGTTTAGGTTAACTGACATCCTTAAATTAACCCCAGTTTGAATGTGTCAGTGAGTGGGAAATAAACTAGCACCCTGTCAAGGGCCATTTTTTGCCTTATACACGCATGAACCTAATCTGGATTAAAAGAGTTTCCAAGAATAAAAAATTGATTTACAGTAATCAGAATTTTAAATTCATATCACTTCACCAGACATTAGACTTCAATTATATTTCCCCTTTATTTGGCCCAGACCTCATCACTAGTACTCCCACCATGTTATAAGGAGACCTATAATATATAGTGTCACATACCCCAATACTGAAGGAAGGAGACTAGTCTCTGGGTGTGAATCTTGCTCATTCAAGAGTGAACAGTGTTTCACAAATATGGTTCAACTTTGGATTGTGTTTTATCAGTTCTTGTCTTTCAAATCTCAAATTCAGTGGAAATAAAATGCTCTTTCTTTTCCAAATGAGTCAATAAATTAATTAAAATCAATTTTTTATATTGTGTTTTATCAAGAACTAGCCGTTCCCCGCGGATCCGCTGGCCTAGTAGTGAAAATGGACAAACTTTAAAAATCAATAAACAAAAAGGTATAGCTAACTAAGCGGAGGCAAGTTACGCTCCAAAATACAGAGGTAGACCGACTCCCCACTCCTGACGTTACGCTTCACCCTTCCCTCGGCATGCAGCCTCTGTCTCAGATTAGCACAAATATATCACTCCTTCAAGTGAACTATGATTCTTAGCGCAATGAGAGTAGTCGCAAAATCAATCGGATTGTTCAAGCAAATTCTAGAAAAAAACCCAATCTAAATCCATTAAGTAGTTCTCTTGTTCGCTAGCTAAGCGGATGTCAGATACACCCTGAGGCTGGCGCATGAGTGAGAAGGTCCCCGCCACTCTCCCCTCAGCCTGCTGCGTCTCTCTCGCATTAGCGCAAATATATCGCTTCTTCAAGTGAACTATGATACTTAGCACAATGAGAGATGTCGCAAAATCAACCAAAATGTTTAAGCAAATTATAGAAGAAACACCCAATCTAAATCCGTTAAGTAGTTCTCTCGTGAAAAGCAGACAGACAGATGTTGTATTTTTTACATATAGAAATATATAAAATGTGCTTTACCAAACAGAACAGTAGAAAGCACATAAAAAATTAAACAAGGGAAAAGGTTATATTAAATATTAAAGCATAACATCAGAAAAAGAGAGTGGAATATTGATGTGAATATTGAGAAAGGCAAACTTTTACATTTATTTTTGGTGCTGAATTAAATACTACTAATATTTAATACTACTAAATAAAAGTGCTTGAATCCAGTTAAGTAGATAACCAGGGTAACTTATTCATCTGAATAAGCAAATAATTAGAGAAGCAAATCTGTCTTTACTAAAAGCTAAAGCATAAAAACAATAAACTATATATACTGTACAATCAGCATTCAAACCAGTAGTGTTACCTTAGCTAAAGTGAAGATGAGTAACACATTTCATAGAATTAATATCCAGGAATGTCTATAATAAATGGTTAAATAGGGTTGATAAAGAAAATGTACTTTATTCCTTATGCTCAGAAAGAAGTTCATCAGATTCACTGTAAATCTACAAGAATCAAATGTTTTTATCTAATCTTTCTTTGTTTATAGATTTATGGATATGTCTGTGAGCATTCCCCAAGATGGAGTGGCATCGCCCGCCTCCAGGATTGAGCACTGGCTCTTCATGACCCTGAACTAGATTAGCAGATTAGAAAAGACTAGTAAATTAATGGATAAATTGTTATAAGTAACTTAATTTTTTTATCTGTCTTTTGACTCAAATAGTATCAAATTTAGGTTGTTTCTCTATAAAAAATATACAGAAAAATAAATGTATTTGTTTGTTTTAAGATGGTCAGATCATTGGATTACTGTTCGTCAGTTAATTAAAAATAGTACACCTAGGATCATAACTAAACAAGGTGAAATATACCATTCTTGCTCTCATCTCTGTAAATTGTCTTTAAGTTAAATTTAGAAACACTTTGAAATTCCAACCTTTGTTGTATAAAGCTATGATTTTTCCCCACTTTGTCTTACATAACCCATTAATTAATACTCTCCTTGGTGTACCTACACACAAGGTGAAGTCATTCTTAAAATTTCAAGAGTAAATAAAACTACTGTAATAAATAGAACTTTATTAGTGACCCACAACATCTGGAATGATCTTCCTGACACTATAGCAGGTACCTCACTTGTCACCACTTTTAAATCAAGTGTGAAGATCCATTATTTAGAATTGAGTCATTCCTCATATTGCATTAGGCTTGTTTTTGACTATAACTGGACCATTTGTAGTGACTTTACTTCTGAGTAAACTAGACTGATTCAGCTATTATATAACTGTTGTAAAAGATGCAACAGTAAGCAGCATAAAAGTTTGGGGTTATCAGGCCCCATATATTGTACACAATCCACAATTAAAGAAAAACTTTGGTCAAAAATACAAACACAAATATGTTCATATGCGCGACGCCATACTAGGCGTTGGCGGCCATTTTATAAGGGAGGAGCCGGAAGTGGAGGAATGCAGGGAAGGAACCGTGAGGGAGGATGGGACTGATGACATCAGGAAAGATGGTGGAGGAAGTGCGGAAGTAAGCGTACTGCAGGAAGGCTTATGATGGCAGAGCATCTTTTTTCCTGGAAGAAATCAAAGGAGAAAGGTTAGTACCCCGCCACTCCCTGCTGGCGAACATCTTCCGAAGCGGTTTAAGGTCCATCCGCGGTCTCCTATTCGCCCGTGCATGACACAACCCATAAAGACCGTCAGGTCGGGCGGACCTAACCGAGAGGTCGTGGAGGCGAGAGAGGGCATCGGCATTGGCCTGAAGGTTGCCGCGACGATAAGTGACCGTGAACTTATAGGGTTGTAGGTCCAGAAACCACCTGGTGACCCGTGGATTCGACTCTTTGTGAAGGGACATCCACTGAAGCGCAGCATGATCAGTCACTAGAGTGAATTCGAAACCCAACAGGTAGTAACGGAGATGAGTCACCGCCCACTTAATGGCCAAGGCTTCCCTCTCCACTGCCGCATACCTGGTCTCTCGGTCCAGCAGTTTCTGGCTTAGGTACATCACGGGGTGTTCAACACCATCAACGCTTTGGCTCAATATGGCGCCCAAGCCTGTGTCCGAAGCGTCGGTCTGGAGGATAAAAGGAAGCCCAAAATCAGGGGTCCTTAATACAGGTGCCGACGTTAGGGCCTTTTTTAGGTCACTGAATGCATGTTCCGCCTTGTCGTTCCATACCACGTATAGGGGAGCGCCCTTCTTTGTTAAATTGGTCAAGGGTGCTGCCCTTTCGGAGAAAGCCTGCACCTGTCTCTTGGTATTCGGACGGGGCCATTCCAGGATGTCTTTGACTTTGGAACATTGGGGTCTCACCTGTCCGCGTCCCACAAGGTAGCCTAAATATTTGGCCTCCTTTAAGCCAAAAAAACATTTACGGGGGTTAATGCGGAGGCCGGCTTTAGCCAGTGTTGCGAGGACAGCAGAGACCTGCAATAGATGCTCCTCCCAGGTGCCGGAATAGATGACGACGTCATCCAGGTAGGCGGCACTATAGGACTGGTGGGGCTTCAGCACTCTATCCACCAGACGTTGAAATGTCGCTGGGGCCCCATACAGCCCAAATGAGAGGACCTTGTATTGCCAATGTCCACTAGGGGTGCTAAAGCCCGTTTTTTTGTTTTGCAGATGCCGTTAAGGGAATTTGCCAATACCCTTTCGTCATGTCAAGAGTAGTCAAGTATCGAGCTGCACCCAGCCGCTCAAGTAGGTCATCAATGCGGGGCATCGGGTAGGCGTCGAACTTGGAGACCTGATTCAGACGTCTAAAGTCATTACAGAACCTCCAGGAGCCGTCTGGCTTGGAAACGAGGACGATAGGACTGGACCAAGGACTATGGCTTTCCTCAATAATGTCCATATCCAACATCCGTTGCACCTCCAGTTCCACTTCGGCGCGTTTTGCCTCCGGGAGTCTATAGGGCCTCTCCTGGACGATTACTCCGAGGTCCGTGACTATATCGTGCGCAATCAGCGAGGTCCGGCCCGGTGACTCAATCACTACTTCGGGGACGGTCTGGATTGCCTGGGTTGCCTCCTGCCGCTGTAAGGGGGTCAGCTCGTCACCGAGGTTAAGGGCAGACGTGCTAGCGAATAGGGAGAGGGATCTACGAGTGTCGGGAGACTCCTCCCTGTCCTTCCAAGGTTTTAACAAATTGACATGGTAGATCCTCTTGCTCGGCCGACGATTAGGTTGTTTAACTAAATAGTAGACGAGCCCCTTTCTTTCCTTAACTTCGTATGGCCCCTGCCAGTGAGCTAGCAATTTGGAATGGGAGGTAGGAACGAGCACCATCTGTGGTATAGCGGGTCCACAGCTTACTGAACAAAGGCCATTCATTTTTAAATAAATAATCCCCGCTCTCGCGGCGGCATAGCGAGAGGGCATTGGGCCATGGCGAGCCGCGGGATGCTCGGGGTGTGGGCATTTCTCACCGAGTGCACAGGTGAGGAACTGCCCACATCCATGATTGCTCCCTGTGGTATAGCGGGTCCACAGCTCATTGAGCAAAGGCCATTCATTTTTAAATAAATAATCCCCGCTCTCGCGGCGGCGTAGCGAGAGGGCGTTGGGCCATGACGAGCCGCGGGACGCACGGGGTGTGGGCGTTTCTCACCGAGTGCACAGGTGAGGAACTGCCGATATCTGTGATTGCTCCCGTGGCTAATAGGTTACAGCTGTCATGGTCCTTCTTCATTTAAAAAAGAAGCGTGAGTCGGTCGGGAGAGAAATGAAAGAAAAAGAGGGAGGAAAAAGAACGAAGGAGAAGGAAGAGAACAGAGGTTAGAGGGAAGGATGAAGCAGGCGAGCAAGTCGGTGCAGGAGGAAGCAGGCGAGCGAACGCTCGCAGGCAGCTGAAGGCCGCCTGGATGTTTGGCCAACACCCGGGAGAAGTGGTTGTGGTCGCCCCCGCGGAAGATTGTTTTGTAGGGCGGGAGTGACTCGGAAGGCGCAGGACTCTCCGCAGGAGTCGGGACTTGGGACGCGGTGTCCCTAACATGAGAGCCTTGGCCGTTAAGGGATTACCAAGTCACTGTCTGGAGGAGCCGACCGGAGCCAAGCATCGGTGAGGCAACTGACAGCAGTAGCAGTAGTAGGAAGAAGGTCAGCTGCAGAGTGAGTGTCTCCCTTGTTGCCGGGCCCTGATGGGTGAAGCAAGAGGGACGCTAGTTTTACATGAAGGCACCGGGTTTGTCAATTGTTTGTTTTTTAAACTGCTTCCTGATCGTTTTAACCTCGTTTTAAAAGGATTGTTTTTATAATGGTTTTAACCTCCACATTTCTTTTATGGATTATTTATTTATTTAATGAAGAACTTTAAATTACTGCACTATTTATTTGAACACCTGTTTTGTTGACTGTGTTAAATAAAAGCACTGTTTCACTTTTAACCATCCCCTTGCTCAGATGCTCAATTTGAAGGCAATACACTGACTAGCTCATCGGTAACATTACCGACGGTGTTGGGTTGAAGGGCTCCCGAACAGCAATGGGAGTGTGGAGCCAGAACCCACATCGTCATACTCCCGTGGCTAATAGGTTACAGCTGTCATGGTCCTTCTCCATTTAAAAGAAGCGCGAGTCGGTCGGGAAAGGAAGGAAGGAGAAAAAGGGGGAAGTAGTGAGGAGAAGAAGAGGGAGGAATGAGAGGATGAAAGAAAAAGAGTAAGGAAAGAAAAAGGAAGAAAAGAAAGAGAGAAGGAAATGGAGGTTGGAAGCAGGAAGGAGAGAAAACGCAAGCAATGTGGTGCAGGAGGAAGCGAGCAAATGCTCGCATGCAGCTGAAGGCCGCCTGGGTGTTTGGCCAACACCCGGGAGAAGTGTTTGTGGTCACCCCGCAGAAGATTGTTTTGAAGCGCTCACCGATGTGCCTGCGCCATTAGGGCCTGCTCCAGAGCACGCCGTGGAAAACGCGGGAAGGGTGCCTCGCCCCCTCATAACCAGACCTAGTGAGGCCCTGGGAGCGGTGTTTGTCTTTCCGCGTTTTCTGTGTGACCAGTCTTGTCCCAAAATCACAGGATAGGGGGGTTCGGGCAACACCGCGACCATCAAGTTGTATAACTGCCCCTTCCAGGTGATATAACAGTGAGCGGAACGGTAAGACTTGGTCTCCCCATGCACACAAGTGACTTGCCAATGCTGTTTAAGCCACTGTCGCGGTAATACATAACGGCGAGCAACAATGGTAATGTTGCTGTCGGAGTCAAATAAAGCCACCACCGAGTGCCCGTTCAATAACACCACTCCCGTGTTTGGACTTGCCAGCGGGTGCGATGGAGTACAGTACCTTACCGCGGTGGCCCAGGTGCAGTCCATCGGCTCCGAGGTGGTGTTGAGAGGACAGGTCGGCAGTAGGTGTCCGGTCTCACCGCACTTGTAACAGCGCGGAGAGGCCGGCTTTTCTTTAGATCTCTGCGGCGCTTCCGCAGCGCGTTGAGAGGGCTTAGGGGTGGCCGCCCGTCCCTGTCGGTTCCCACGAGCTTGCCGTTCCGACCCCCCGGCTTGGTAGACCGCGAGCTGATGCTCCAGGACTTCCAGGAGTCCTGGCATGTCCTTATAGGGGTGGCGCCGGACCTGCTGGGCGAAGTAGCTTGGCATGGCATTCACCAGGCCCTCACAGGCCACTTGCTCCATGACCTTCCGGGCTTGGGGACCCTCGGGCCGTAGCCAGCGTCCCATCTTCCCCCAGAAGTCGAAGGCCTGTGCTCGGGCCGGCTTTTCAGGGTCGAACTGCCAGCTCCTCCATTCGCTCGCCTGCTGGCCCGGCGTGATGCCGTAGCGTGCCAGGATCTCCTGTTTTAAGAGGTCGTAACTCGCGGCCTCCTCCTCGGGGAGATCATAATAAGCCCGCTGCACGGGTCCCTTCAGGTAGGGCACCAGAATGGACGCCCACTCGGACCGCTGCCACTCGTTCCGGGTGGCCGTCCGTTCAAATATGCCCAGGTATGACTCGATGTCGTCAGCCTCTGTCATAGGCACCAGAGGCGGAGGCGTTGGACGAGGGTCGGGCCTTACCCTCCGGGCTTCTGCCAACCTGGCCTTGGTTTCCTCCAACTCCCGGGTGGTAGCGGCTTGCGCTTACTGCAGGGACAGGATCTGGGCATTCATCCCCTGCAGCACGGTGTTGAGGTCCTGTCCTTCGGTCATCTTTTTCGGACTTCTATCCTGCCGACTACGCCAGTGTAAAAGATGCAACAGTAAGCAGCATAAAGGTTTGGAGTTATCCGGCCCCATATATTGTACACAATCCACAATTCAAGAAAAACTCCGGTCAAAAATACAAACACAAATATGTTCATATGCTCGACGCCATACTAGGCATCGGTGGCCATTTTATAAGGGAGGAGCCGGAAGTGGAGGAATGCTGGGAAGGAACCGTGAGAGAGGATGGGACTGATGACGTCAGGAAAGATGGCGGAGGAAGGGCGGAAGTAAGCGTACTGCGGGAAGGCTTATGATGGTGGAGCGTCTTTTTTCCTGGAAGAAATCAAAGGAGAAAGGTTAGTACCCCGCCACTCCCTGCCGGCGAACGTCTTCCGAAGTGGTTTAAGGTCCGTCCGCGGTCTCCTATTCGCGCGTGCGTGACACTGTCCAGACGCAATTCTGTCTGAAGAGCCATTTACATGGTTCTAAGATGTTGTGGAACCTTAAGTCCAGAGCGCTTAATTTCACCAGGCTTACCCTTACAGGCTGAACAAAATATTCCATTAAGTTGGGATGTGAGTTAGGATAAAGGCTCACTGGCAGTGCTGTGGTTGTAGAGGAAAAGACTATATTATTAGGAGTGTTTATTGTGGTTTGTTCATGGGAAACTGAACAAGCTGGATAGATAGGAGTTAACGTATTGAACAAGATAAGAGCATTGACCCTCTAATACAACCCCAATTCCAAAAAAGGTGGAGCACTGTGTAAAATGTAACTAAAAACAGAATTCAATGATTTGCAAATCTCATAAACCCATATTGTATTCAAAATAGAACATAGAAAACATATCAAATGTTTAAACTGAGAAAATGTACCATTTTAAGAAAAGAATAAGGTCATTTTGAATTTGAGGGCTCAACACGTCTCAGAAAAGTTGGGACAGGGTCATATTTACCACTTTGTGGCATTCCCTGTTCTTTTAACAGTCTGTGAACTGAGGAGACCAGTTGCTGGACATTTGAGAGAGAAATGTTATCTCATTCTTGTCTGATACAGGATTCTAGCAGCTTTGCAGTCCTGAGTTTTTTTTGTCAGATTTTTTTGTTTCATGATGCGCCAAATGTTATCAATTGGTGAAAGGTCTGGACTGCAGGCAGGCCAGTTCAGCACATGGACTTTTCTACTATAAAGCCATGCTGTTGTAATATATGCAGTATGTGGTTTAGCATTGTCTTGCTGAAACATGCAAGGCATTCCCTTAAAAATATGGGAGCATATGTTGCTTTAAAACCTGTATAAACCTTTCAACATTGATGGTGCCTTTCCAAATGTGCAAGCTTTCAATTCCATAGGCACTAAGGCTCCCCCATGCCATCAGAGATGCAGGCTTTTGAAATGAGCATTGATAACAAGCAGAATGATCCCACTCCACTTTTTAGTCTGGAGGACATGACGTCCATGTTTTCCAAAAAGAATTTAGAATTTCAATTTGTGTGACCACAGAACAGTTTTCACTTTGCCTCAGTCTGTTTTAAATGAGCTTTGGCCCAGAGAAGATGGTGGCATTTTTGGATCATGTTCACATGATCATCATCTTCTTTGGATGATAGAGCTTTAACCTGCATTTGTGGAAGGCACAGCAAAGTGTGCTCACAGACAACAATTTCTGGAAGTGTTTCTGAGCCCAGCCTGTGATTTCCATAGCAGAGTCATGCAAACCGCCTGAAGGCCCAAAGATCACGGGCATCCAATATTGATTTTTGACCTTGTCCCTTGCGCACAGACATTTCTCCAGATTTTCAGAATCTTTTGATGATATTATGTTTTATAGATAATAAGATATTCAAAGTCTTCACAACTTTACATTGAGGAACATTGTTCTAAATTTGTTCCACAATTTGTAGACGCAGTTTTTTGTAGATTGGTGAACCTCTGCCTATCTTTACTTCTGAGAGACTCTGCCTCTCTTTTTATACCCAATCATGTTACTGACCTGTTGCCAATTAACCTACTTATTTACCAAGTGTTCCTCCAGCTGTTTCTCTTTAGTACCACTTACTTTTTCAGCCTAATTTTGCCCCATCCCAACTGTTTTATGACATGTTGCTGCCACCAAATTCAAAATGAGGTAATAGTTTTCATGGAATAGTAAAATGTCTCACTTTTAACATTTCATATGTTTTCTATGTTCTGTTGTGAACAAAATATGGGTTTATACGATTTGCAAATCATTGCATTGTACTTTTAAATCATTCTTCTTTTGTATTTTCTTAATAGAAAACATTATTAATATGTACAATGTATGTATAAGCTATTTTTGTTCACTTTGTCCGGCATTGATGGCTCCCATATCATATACAGTATATTGGTTAAATGGCAGTCTAAATTGGCCTGATGTTTTTTAACATGCTCAGCTGTGCACCATGTTCAGGTGTTAAACATACCAAATACTTTACTCTCAGAAGTATAGCTATGAACAGTTTCCCCAAGTTAAAACAGAGTGAAGCGACTTTATACATCAGATGAGCTGTTTGAAATCAGCTCTAAACATTACTGAAACTCAAGGTAGAAATGTAAGAACTAGAGTTATACTATTATACCTTCTAGTTCTATAGCGTTTTACCGTTTACTGGCAGTCTAACATAATCAATCATTGAATACAGTGGTGTCGTCAGCTGTGCTAAAAGTCATTATTAGGATTCGGTGTTAAGTTTGTTTTTATTCTTTGACTATGGCCGGACTGAAATTTTTTAGATTTTAAGGTAACATATTTTTTTCAAGAGAGAGCAAACAATAATATGAAATAGGTATACAGTTATCCCTTGTAATATGGAGGAGTTAGGGGTGCAGGACAAATGCGAAAATTTGCAAATACGTTTTTGGCCAATGATTCCTATATATTCTAAGTTTACTGTATTAAATAAGATGTGCAAGATAGAATGATCCCTGCACAAGAAAATCACATATGAGGCTGGCTGCTGTGACAAAGATGCGTGGCGTCCCCCAGATAAAGTGCGTAGTTCTACAGTACTTAAGTAAACTAACTTTTTACAAAATTTAACTTATGATAAATGTGTGTATACATATGATAGTAAACAACAAAAATGACTAATATTATAGATACAAATAAATCCAAAAAAAACCTAAGTACAAAATAATAAATATTCATGACAGAGTCCAGTCTCACAGATGCACGTAGTATACAGTAGGTATGAAATCAAATCCCCTGTGAAACAGCCTCCTGAAAGTTATGTAAAATTTGTGCAACCATGATACCAATATACAGGAAGATTTGTTGAAGTTGGGAGCACTCCAAGACAAAGACCTTTTCCAACCCAGACAAAATCACATGATCAAGAACATGAATCCACAGAAAACTGTAATCCATTGGATAATTGTAATCCAGTTGTGCAGTGAAGCATTGGAACAAAAAGACATCTCTGATTGTGACCCTGACAGCTTCTTATGGCTCCCTAGTGCCCTCATCTTTCACCTAGCAGCCCTCGTGGTAACCAGCGAAGCTGCCCAATGATGCAGTAGTCCCAGGGTTGCTAGGATGTGCAGCCCATTTAAGTAGCGCTGCTGCAGCATCATCTATGGTTTTCTGCAATAGGTCACAAAACTCGCAAAATAATTCTATTTAATTATTGATGACAAACCTGTGAACATGCTCTGTGGTTAAGTTTTTGCGTTGGTAACTAGAAGGTTGCAGGCTCAAATCCCCTTAAAGGCATAGGGGATTCTACTCCATTGGGCACTTGAGCAAGGCCCTTAACCTGAAAATTTCTCCAGGGGTGCTGTACAATGGCTGACCCTGTGCTCTAACTCTCAAAGGTCATGTGAAAAGACAATTTTTCCATGGGGATTAATTAATTGTATCAAAATCAAAAAAAAATGTGAATCACAAGGAAGGACCTGTATCATTTTTGGAATGTTGAAGATTTAAATCAATATTTTATTACAGCAAAGTTTTACATGTCATTACCTTGAATTAGTGAAAGTGCTTTGAAAAGATTCATTATATTTACCATGAGATCTTCAAGTATAGGAAGTTTTTCAAATCATATATTTAGAACTGAGTTCCGTGGATAGATTGGTAATTTAATTTTAAAAATAAGTACTGTGTACTTTTTTGCCATCTACATGTTACTTTACCTACCAACCTTTTCAGCTCAATGATATTTCTTCATTTTCTTAGTCTCTGTTCCACAATTTGTGTTCTCAATGGATATGGCATACATGTAACTGGCTTCAGGTATAAAGAATATCCTGGTGTCATGATCTCAAGTGGTTTTTGATTGATCTCTTTGTTGGTGTGTTTTACTCATATTTTATAATCTTTCAACTGTGTCTTCGATTACATTATTTAATGTTTGTATGCTACTCTGAATGCTATTGAAGTCTTCCCATAACAGTGATGCTGGACTATATGTACATTTAGTACTATTTGTTGGTTTAAACAGTGGTATAAACAACAAAAGGAAGTTGATCGAGTGACATAGAGTGTCGGAGAAACTCGAAAGTTCAAGTTCACAAAGTCACATAGTGCCCGAAATAAAAAGGAAGTTGCCATGAAAAGGGGAGTCCTAGCACACCATTTGAGTGTCATATGAAAGCTTATTAGGGTACAGCGAGAAGAAAAAAAAATAGGGACACATTATGAAAAAAACTCGAAATGCCAACTTTAATCTCGAAATTTCCACTTTAATTACGTAGTTTATTTTGTCATTAAAGTAGAACATCATAAACTTCATCTTAAAATCGTTTAATTTACTAGTTTCTCAAATCCCAAAGTAAATAAAGTAAAGCACATTAAATGCTTTGTGTTTGTATGTGTTCTTCTATGTGTTCTATGTGTGTTAATCACTACGTTCTTCTTAAACAGGCTTTTTCTTCCTCCAACAGGACACAGAATCCATTACATTTGTGATATTACAGCTCTCTGAATAATTGAAATACTGAGATATATACTTGGTATCATTTTCATGATGATAGGAATTAAAGCAGGTATTAAACATGGGGAACATGGTGGTGCAGTGATTGTTCATGTCTCACGCAAGATACTTGCTGCGCCATGAGCAACCTTCAATGAAATAATTTATTGCAGCAGTACTGTTTCTTTCAAACGTGCTATTTTTCATATGAGAGCAGTTCAGATAGGCAGCATGGCTGAGGCAGCGTGTGCTTGATGCTGTATACCGATAATTTTCTTACTGATCAGCTGCTGTAGAGCTGTGATTCCACACTCAGATACAGTGATTTTCACACTCTGAGTGGTGCAGTGATTGTAATATGGATTAAGATGATCCATTGAGGCAACCCCTAATAGGAGCAGCTGAAAGAAGAAGAAGAAGGTGCAGTGAGAGTAACAACGCTAAAGCAGCTATGGTATTTGGAATACTTTGGCTGTTCCATGGACCATTATATTGTTACAGGTTAATTACAATCAGATGCCTTAAACTAATAAACAATATGCGATTAATTTCAGTTTATATGATAACGCCGCGTCAGGGATGTGGATCTAAAAAAGAAAGGGAAACCACACTTAAACAAAAGCACTGCTTTGACGCTGGGTGCTGCCAGTTTACAAAACCGAGCAGAGAACTTGCGTACACCAGTGTTTGTGTGTGTGTGTGGCTTTATGCCAAGTTTAGGTTTTATACATTGAGATTTGAGCGTGGAAACAGGAGTATGCAACATTGTTGTGCGTGGGGCCCCATTATTTCACTGCTCTGCCGCAGAATCAGGTCTCAACCAATGCAGCCTGGCCCTAAACTCAAAAGAAAGTCCTCAAGGCCTGCACAATTCCAAAATAGGATTTAGGCTTAAAATGCTACAAAATACTCTTAATGCACAATAATACCCTTTAAGGAAAAGAATAACCAAAAGCACCTGTCTTAAAGAGATAAAACAAAGCAATGATCTTAAAACTACAAAGGATTCATTAATTATCAGATGAACAACAAAAATGGCAAGGTACGGAGAAAACAAAAACACAAAAAATATAAAGAAAAAAGGGTTTGCTTAAAAAAGCTACCCAAAGCTATCAAGTCTAATCCATAATCCTGAAATCCTCAAGCATCAATTACTGTAATTCATTATATATTGATCTTCCTCCCAGATCTCTCAGTAAATTGCAATATATCCAATATTCAGCAGTCAGGCTAATCAACCATATCAGGAAATCTACACATGTCATCTCTGTTCTTTTCCAGTTACAATGGCTTCCTGTAATCACTTGTGTTCAATTTAAACTCCTCACACTTACTTTCAAAGAACTCAATGGCCTTGCCCCCTCCTGCATTTCACCTTTTCTTCAATCTTATTTCAGGTCCTCTGATCCCAGTTTTTTTCTGTTCTTCTCACAAAATAGTCCTCTACTGGTGCAAGGTTATTTAGTGGGGCTGCTCCCAAACTGTGGCACACTCTTCCTCAATCTCTCCACAATTGTACAAGCCTTTTCTTTTTCAAATCCAAACATATCTGTTCAATGAATATTACAATTTCTTTATTAAGACCTAACATTTTATATTCTTTATGTAAAATTCTTATGTTATGTTTAAGCTATTTATACTTTTTATTTGTATTGTGACCTTGGGTTCTGTTCAAATACAACTTTGGTGCAAATGAAAGTGACAGGTACACTGGGGAGGCAACAGCAAGACACCCCACAAAAAGGGAATGATTTTACAGGTGATGGACACAGACAATTGCTCTCTCCTTATCCTTCCTAACTGATTTTTCTCTAGTTTTGCATTTTGCTAGTGTCCTTGTCACTACTAGTAGTATGATGTGGTATCTGCAGCCGATTCAAGTTTTACAAGTAGTCCAGATCCTCCAGGATGACACTTCCATCGCAAGAAGGTTTGTTGTTTTTCCCAGTACAGTCTCACAAGCATGGAGGAGATACCAGGAGATGGGCCATTACATGAGGAGAGCTGGAGAGGGCCATAGAAGAGCATCAACTCAGCAGCAGGTATCAGTATCTGCTCCTTTGTGCGAGGAGGAACACTGCTAGAGCCTTACTAAATGACCTCCAGCTGGCTACTGGTGTGCATGTTTCTGACCAGCTGTGAGAAACAGACTCCATGAGGATGGCATGTGGCCCTGACGTCCTCTAGTGGGACATGTGCCCACAGCTCGTTACCATGCAGCTCAATGGGCATTCACCAGAGAATACACAATTGGCAGCTCCAACACTGGCACTCTGTTGTCCTCACAGACGAGAGCAGGTTCACTCTGAGCACATGTGACAGATGTGAAAGAGTCTGGAGATGCTGTGGTGAACACTATGCAGAATGCAGCATCATCTAACATGACCAGATTAGCGGTGGGTCAGTGTTGGCCTGGGGAGGCATATCCTTCAACGGTCGCACAGACATCCATGTGCCAAGCAAGTGGTACCCTGACTGCTTTTAGGTACCATAATAAAATTCTCAGAACCATTGTCAGAACTTACATTGGTTCAGTTGACCCTGGGTTCCTCCTGGTGCAGGGCAATGCAGGGACTCATGTGGCTAGAGTGTGTAGACAGTTTCTGGATGATGAAGACACTGATGCCATTGACGGGCCCACACGTTCCTTAGACCTGAATCCAGTTGAGAACCTCTGGGACATTATATATTGGTGCATCTAATGCCGCCAAGTAGCGCTACCAACTGTCCAAGAGCTCAGGGATGCCTTGATCAAGATCTGGAAGGAGATCCCCCAGAACACTGTCTATAAGCAGCATGCTCAGACATTGTTGGGAGTGCATACAGGCACAAGGGGGCGTAACACACTGCAGAATCACATTATGAATTGTTATGATGAAATTCACACAAGTTGGATCAGCCTGTGCTTTCAATTTTTGACTTTGATTTTTGGTGTGATGTTGAATCCAGTCCTCAGTGGGTTGGTGATTTTGGGTTTCATTGACTGTTATTATATCATATTTTTCTCAACATATTGAACAGTATTAATTAGTAAAGAATTTTCATTGCAATCCAATATGTGATTTAAGTGTTCCCTTCATCTTTTTTTGAGTGTTATATTTAAACAACACATTATTAGCAAAAATTACATAATAACAAAAATAAAATATGAAAAATAATTTAAAAACAAATGTAAAAAGCAAAATAAACATGCCAGGGAACAAGACCTGGCTGAAACATAACAGGCAGGAAGAGAATCATTTTAAAAGCCCTGAGAGTATTTCTGTCGTAGTAGTTTGTACATCAGAGAAGCACCTCTGGGTTAGATAACTCCTTCAGCATTCAGTGAATCTGATTTCCAGGACCCCAACCCAGTGCCTTCTGAGGTCAACAGGACTAATCACAGTTCCCTTGCTCCCCTGCTGGAACTCAAACCGCAGCAGTACTAGAGGAGCATTGTCCCTTTCATTGTTACTTTCAGTCACCACCTACAAGTCACCCATGCTAGCATATCCCCTTTACAAACCCTGAGCCTAAACATCCCAACCCTTTTTTTGCCAAGGAAAACACCAGTATGACCCATTGTACACAAACTTAACTAAAAACTCGTTTTGCATTTGGATGGGACATTTTACATGTAGATAATGAAATTTTAGAGTAAGTACAGGCTCACTGATGCTTATATTATAAAATGAATATATGCTGTATAAAATATTAAGGATTATGTCAGTGTCTCACGTGATTACTTGTGAATTATTGGGGATAGCACCTAATCTTCATCATAATTGAAAGCTTATAATGTGATACAAGCTGGTGGAGAGAGAAATATGGTTGGGGCAACCTGCACAAAGTTTTTTGGGTTTGCATCTTTCCTACAGCAAATTGAATAGGGAAACTGATTAAGAAGGTGACATGGCAGAAAGAAAAAGGAAGCCATCAACATCTGCTGAGTGTGAAGAAGATTGCACAAGCAGCGTCAGTACGCCAGTTACTAGCATTCAGTTAACAACCCGCGCGCTACCCTTGTTTACCTCTCTCGAGACAAAGCCACGACTGCCCACGAGCGTCAGTACGCCAGTTGCTAGCATTCAGTGAACAACCCGCGCAATAACTCTCTGTGAATGTTCACATGATTTTGTGTTTTTTCGCATAAATTTGAATTGATTGTTGAAAAGTATGAAGGTGGCATGCATATCTGGGACTTGGCTGCTGCATACCGTATGCCGAGAACAACGGTATCTACTATTGTGAAAAACAAAGACGTTATTAAGAAGTAAAGTGAGATTAAATTTTCACTTATTTCATCTAATTGCTTTTGTATTTATGTATTTTAGTATTAAGCAGTGTTTGAATTATTTTATACAACCCCATCAATGTGTAATATGCCAATAACAATAGAATTTTTTTTTCATAGGAAAGGATTAATCATTTTCCCTTTATTTCTTATGGGAAAATTTTTTTGGTATATGTCCTGTTTGGTAGTCCAAGGATCTGGAACGGATTAAGGATGTATACTGAGGTAGCACTGTATATTGTAATGAAGCAAAATATTATACTAACATATCACCATCAAAAGCATGCTCAGTAGGAAATCTGTACCTTTTCTCCATGACTATGTGGGTTTTAACCAGTATTCTTTCTCATCCCAATGTTGTGCTTTTTGCCACAGGTTAATTGTTCACTCTAAATCGGACCAGTGTGAGTAGTAGTGAGTGATATGTGTGTGTGTTTGTACCCTGGACAACCTCTATAAGGTTACTTGCTCCACACTGGAACATGCAGGGGTAAGCTCAGGCTCCCTACACTGGATTTTTTGGTATTTTTAATATGCCAAATACAACAAAGTAAAGGTGCATTTGGTTGCACAGATTGTATTATTTCAAACTAATTTAGGTTCTCATTGTAGCTGATCATGATCCCAGATCCAATTCCTGTATTTGTTTCTCGGATTTGATGTGTGCTTGACCTATATTGTGTGCTCCTGTATGTAGATGTTGCTTTGTTTAACTATTTGTTATTGTGTTAGAGCTATAAACTAATACAAGTGCTCTTGTAAAAAAATTAATTGAACACTTTGGCTATGCAGGGGGTCCGATGTGTTTTCAAACCTGTTTAACCCTGCTTAGGTTCATGAAGTCTAGAGACTATCCTGATAGCAGCATATGGTCACACAAAATGGACACAGAAATTCTGTTTCAGGTTTAGGCCCTTTCCTGTCTGGGTGCCAATGGGATGCCAATCACTACTGCTTTCAGCTGTGTTATTTATTTTGAAAATGATGTATCCAAAGCTGCCTTTCTTCACACTCTCTGCATCAAAAAATAATTAAAAAAAAGTGTGGAATAGATGATGAGTCATTTGAAGATGGAATTAGCAGTAAAACCCAAGCTTAAGGTGACCTTTATAATATAATTAGGAAAAATTTGGCATTTAAATTAATATTTGTCAGTCTTTTCTGATGTATTTGAAAATAATAAATCTGCAATGATAATTCTGCTTCTTACACAATATTATTTGTGACCTTGTATTAGGTTGTTTGGGTAGAAAGACAAAATAGTAGGAGGAATATGGCAGCTTTTACATTTTTGCATGTTGAACAAACAGAGCTGCTGCAGTTGTGTATTAAAGAGACAGAGGCACATCTAATCATACCATCTCATTATCTTCTTTTTACTGGATTGAAGTTTGCAGCATGACAACCAAAAGTTCAAAGCCAATTGAACTTAACCCCTAAGTCTTTGGGATGTGATAGAATAAAGGGAGAGTGCGGTATCCCAGGTGGGAGCTGGGACTGATCTAGCCTGATATTGCACATACACATGCACACCACTGCAGCTTAGGGGATCTCCTATACACAGAAATAGGGAACGTCTCCTTTTATCGTTTACTAAGGTGCAGAGATATTTTTTGATTTGATATACTTGATGGGAGAGCATATTTTGAAACCCATTGGGCCTGGCCACAACACCTCAAAGCAAAGAGCCAAGCACTCCAGATAGGCTTTGACTGGATTGTGATTCAGACCTGGAGCTGTGAGGCAGCAGAGCTAACTACTGTTGCACTGTAGATATACAACCTTCAGAGATGTCAGAGCTTTGCTCACTTTAAGAGTTTTAATTTCTGGAGCCATTTTGTTCAAGGCATTACTGCCCAGGCTGCCTGCAAAGCCTAACGTCCACCTTGTCCCCACTCTTTTGTTGTGTGATATACAGGCCTACCATTAGAAGGGAAAAATAATGTCAGAAACTCATAACTTATTCATCATATTTCTTTGCTATTAGAAATCAGAAGGAAACACAATGTAATAATGAAGCGACCCCTGCTTTTGCTGCTGTTGCATGAATCCATATACTGACGACTATGTGGGCGGCTTATTATTATTCTTAAGACTCTTTTGATTCAGATTTCCTCGGCCGAGAAGTGACAGTTATGCTTCCTCCCCCACTTCTTGCAAATTGGCGGAAAAATGATTTGATCAGTGAGAATGTGCCTTTGGGACAGGCAGATTTACATTAAAATGCTGGGCAGTGCTTTATAGGTACATTAACTGTAAGTCAGACCATCTTTCTTTCCTTCTTGACCAATATAATTTCATTGCTGGACAACATAAAGACACCTGCTGTGTAGTAAGATATAGCTGGCAGTCAAGTGTGGGTTAAGAGAGCTACATTTTGAATCCAGGAGAATGCATTTTCGATTAAGGCATTTGATTGTGTGCTTGAAGCTGCTCTCTGAGGTAAAAGAAGATGCCATTTATAAAACCTCAGCATGTCTGAGAGAGTACTAATGGCACATGGTGTACAACTTTAGGACAGTTTGTTATAAAAGAACTTTCCAATAAACAACACCTAGAATTTCCTTTAACCACACTTCTGCACAGAATTGGATATTGCTTTGGCTCCCTGTTCACTCATCTGTCATAGACTTCAGAATTTATAAAAATGTAAACTTTAAAAACAGCAATGGAATTAAACATTTCATTTAGCCTAGGTTTATACTATTCATTATTTCAGTGATTGGCAGAGAAGGTGATGCAGTGCGTATTCCTGCTATCTAATAGATCCAGTGTTCCGGGTTCAAATTGTACATCCAGGTATTGTTTATATGAAGTTTGCTTATTCCCATGTCTGAATGGGTTTTCCTCCTTGAACTCCAGTTTACTTCCCATATGCTGAAAGATGCACTGGTTTAGTTGATTGTGGATTCCAAACTGGCTGTGGGTATGGGTTGGTATATAATAAAATGGCACCCTGTCCAGAGGTGTCTACTGTTTGGAATCGAGTTCTGCCAGAACAGGCTTCAGCTCCCAGTGACTCAAACTTGGATGAAGTGGGTTTGAAAGTATTATTTTAGTGATGTATATAGGTCAATGACCAATTTTAAAGTTACTTAATAACAGGGATGTTTTAATAATACCACTCATACCTGGATTATGGATTTATTTTAGTGAGCACTGCTCAAATATTGCCTTTGAAAAACTATTTCTAACCACATACAGCATTTTCATAACTTATGTGCCAGATTGGATTCAAGTGGAGGAAGAGGTACTGTACAGCATTCTGGAACAATTCCTCTGTTTGTTTAATGAGGGATAAGCACAGTCAGTGTTTATGACAAGCTGAATGAAGACATACAACACTTTTCTGTACCCACTTATTCTATGGCAGCATCATAAAAATAATGTAGCTGCATAAAGCACAAGGTAAGAATCAGGTGGGGTGACAGTACATCACAGGGTATAGTGATAATTAAATATTATGAGTTCATCTGATTTGCACATCATTATCATGTAATTAAGCTACAGCGTCCAGCGACAAAGGTGGCACAGTAGTAGCACTGCTGCCTCACAGTATAGAGACCGGGGTTCATGTCCCAGGTCCTCTCTGCATGGAATTTTGCTAGATCTAAAACCTAATGCCTCAACTACTTCATTAAGCCATGCACTTTTTATGTAAGAGTTTTTGTTTAGTTCATGCCTTTAGTGATACACAACATAGTACATTTTAGTACAGTACATTAATTTTCATGAAATTTTTGCGTTTGAAGCATTGCTCATGGTAGCACAGGAAGTCAGAGGTGAGAACTGAACCTTGATGTTTTTATACCTTAGCCACCGGACCACATTGTCTGACCCCTACCTTTCTGGTCAGGGTAATGGGGAATCAGAGCCCATCATGGCATCAACAGGTTTAAACCAAGAACCGAGCAAGTAAGCAACTATTTTAAAAGGCAATAAAATGTAATTAAGAGGGTAAGGTGGGGTCACTTCCACCGTAAAATGCCCATATTCTGGTTTTATTCTCATTGAACATGCCTGCTTTATTGAGATTCTTGTTCACCCGTGTTCACATGACACTTCTTCAAATTTGCTTAGTTGGAGTTTATTAAGGAAGTGTGTGCTAGAGTGCCTTGTGATTATCAACTAGCTCCTACCTGGTAAATTTTGCTGCTTGGAGAGGCTCCAGCTCTCTGCAACCATAGCCAGGAACTGCCACCTCATAGGAAATGCTTTTGATGTGGAATCTGCCCAGCCTTAATAAATAAAAAGGTTTCCTGAGAGAATTGATTACTTTTTAGGGTCAATAAGAGTAAGTTAGTCATAGATTGTTTAAACTAGGGTATGAATATAACATATAAGATTACACATTTTTTAGGAAGGACACACAAACAGAAAATGAGATGGGGTTGCTGTTTACATCAAACAGAATTTACATACAAGTCCTCTTCAGTTGGACAATGAACCCATCTTAGTGAGGACACGTGGCTTTGTCTGGAAAGCATTAGGGAAAGATACCTAATTTTAGGAGTATGTTAAAGACTGCAAAATGTCTAAACACTAGCGTGGAGAGTCGCTCGCATACTGAAGATTCCATAGCTGTAGGTGGTAATTGCCCCCGCAAGTTTTGTGGCATTACACATATACTTTGTCAGCATGCCCATGTCGATCAAACACAGGAGGCTATGCAGTCTACTTGTGACTTTACTTTAGTAAATAAATCAAGGTAAATAACATTCGATGTGGCTTTTATATAAGTAACAAATAAATGTTTTTTTTTATATAAAGACCATCACAAAACATAATCACAAACAGAACTCAGCATGCCTTGCTCATCCTCATCTGAGTTCAATTCTGTTATAGCACATCTTTATTTGAAAACAGCAGTGTCAGATCGGGAGGAGCATGAACTTGACTGAGAGAATAAAACTGAAAAAAGATACCCTTTACAAGTACCATATATTTACACCGGCTGTTACAGACTTAAAACAAATATATGTTTTTATTGTGTAATAGTAGCAATAAGAGCAGCTCACTATTCAAAAAGTTAATTCTGGGAAGCGGCCGGGATTCGGGATTAAACCCACTACCTTTTGACTATGAATCAGCATTTCTTACCACTGTACCACCAAAGCGATCATGTTGATGCTGTACTCTAACCCGATTTCTTTTCTTCGGTTATATTCCTGGATAAAAGCACACTTGATTTGTTATACGTGTACCTTTTGTGAATATATATGTAAACTTCAGTCTTCACACATTATACATTTCATGTCAAAAATTGTCGTTAGTACTAGAATATGAACAAAGTTTGTGTTTTAGGTATGTGTTCAACATTTCTCCTATTTCCTGTCATCCTACATTTACATAGATTGTTGTAGACACAGAACACACATGAAATGCATGAGTTCCAAATAACAATATATTAGGGGGGATGGGACAGCAGTCTGCTTGCTGCTTGTGCTGATTGACACATTTACAAAGCAAAAACTGCTGATAGAGAGGTGCGAAGGAATTTAACGTGTGCTGGGATTACAAGTTTTTTCATAGGCTTCAGGGATTCTAGTGTTAATAATATATACCTACATTTTCTCTAATAAAAACTGGCAATTAGCATGTTATAAATTACAAGTACTGTATAACAGTTTAACTTGGATAACACTATCACTGAAAATTTGAAACAGTATTTTAAGTAGATTTTGTTCTGTTTACATGCTGACGTTTATATTTGGTAATCACAGATGTGATTATGATAATAAACAAGTCTATACTAAATGCTTTTTCTCTAATATTGCAACTGCATGTTTAAAAATTAATATTTTAGATGGAGTATTGATATTTAAGCAGTGTACTGTATAATGCAGGGAGTGCTTCTACCCACATCTTGTGTTACTCTTTAAAAGAAAATGTTTGTTAGGCCTTTTTGCGCCCTACCCATCACCCAATTGCCTGGGCATCTAAAAGAAATCATACTAAAGGATACTAAGCAAGTTAATTTACTAGTAATCACTTGCACTTCCAAGTATCAAGAGCTGAGGGAAACCTATGGCAGACAGTCTTGGTTGCTGGGCTATCAAGGTAACCTGTGCCAACTAAGAGAAGTAGAGGGTCTTGTCACAAGTATAATGTTTCAAGGTGCAGGATGTCCATACGTTAGCTTCACTTTGTCAGGGCAGGTGCCTACAGTAGTATATCACACATACAGTATACCACTCAACCCTTGTAGGTATTTACATTATTTAATTAGTTAAATACATGTGTGCATCGACTCTGACTGGCTGGAGACAACCATTATGTTTACTGGTGCCTTCTTCACACCCTAAACTACATGCCAGGTGCAGGTGCAGGTGCAGGTGCAGGGTACAGTCCTGTTCCCAGTCTTATCCATCCTATCTACTAAATGGTATGCCTTGCCCAACAGATTTCTACTGAAAACTTGAAGCATTTTTGGGCCTATGGTCAGCTTTTCAGCGATCACTTCTTCCATTACATTACATTTCCATAATATTTTATGCAAATATGTTAACACTTTTGTTATTTTTCATTTTTTAAGCATTTGTCTTTATCACCTTTCAAATCTTAACAGTAAAACTGGATCCTTTTTTACTTTTTGATAGTGCAGTTCTGGCACCTTAGCTGATTTAATCATAGTGATCTGTGGTGAGGACTGAGCCAGTATTTTTAAATGTTAGAGCTCAGTATTGGGGCAACCATTCTGAAAAAATATGGACATTACATACAGTAAATACTCTAAATACCTTGCTTGAAATATTACATTCTTATTTCAAGAAACGTCTATGAGGATAAGAAGCTTTTATAGAAGTTCACCTTCTGAAACTCAGACTCTAATTACAAGACTTAAAGTGCTAAAACCAACTATGGTGTCAGAGAAATTGTAAAAAACTTCCAAGTGTCAAGTATATAGTCTGACATGCAAATAAGAAGTTCACTTATATGTGACAATACTTCTGCTACTACATACAGTATACTACCACATTCTTTATTATTTAATTGAATGTATTCTTATACAGTGCCTTCCTTACACCTAGATTGGTGTGTATTATAGAAATTAGAACACAAAGTTATGGCGTAAAAATGAACAACAGTATTAGAAAATATACAGTATATTTAGTTTAAATCTTTAAAAGATTTCAGCTACCCACAATCACACATGATTAGGTGGATCAGAAAATTGATTGAAGGGAGGTGCAGAAAATGAAAAATTCATGTAATTAACCCTGCCTTTTGCTAGGTCTTGTGTTTCATTGCATTTGCAGTACTTTCTTATTTTTTATCTATGTTTACTTCCTAGCTGACTTCAACGATTTTGCCTTTTTTTTAAGCTAAAAGTGGTGAGGACAATGTTGTGATATGTCTAGTGAGACTGAGAGCCACTAGACCCATCAGATTGATTGTTTAGCTACAGACTGCAAAACAAACCAAAAACAAAACAAAAGAATGGTATTTTGGAAGAACACATTTGTATTATTACAGCTCATATTTGTAAAAGATGATGGTAAATGGCAGTATATTATGAAAATGCTGGATTTCACACTGATAATAATCTTGTTTGGAATGTTAATGTGAAAATTGTCAACACTAAATACAATCAATTTTGTTCTCATCTGTAATCTCTTTTAACACGGACATTGCCACTGCCTATGAGCCAGTTTGACATCACACTTTTTTTTTTTAAAGGGGCTCAAAATCAAGTCGAATGAAGTGACTTTATTGTCATACTACCCATACACAATACTGCAGCATACAGTGGCAAAAAATAAAATACAAAGTTTTAAGAGATGCCAGCAAATTGTAAGACAGCCACCCAAGATCATGGAGGTTGACACAAATTACTTTGTGTGGGTGTGGTAGAGGATATTAATGAAGAAATCACGAAAAGTTTGCATAGAACAGCCACCCATTACATGTAGCACTTCAAGGATATATAAAATTTCTTTTTTGTATAATTTTTTGATGTAATAAACTATTATGCTTATCGTATTTTTTAAATAGGTTTTTGTGCGACTCTAGGAAACCACTCCTTTAGTTTATGAAACCCAATAATACCACTTCTGCAAAATCTATTCACCTAAAATGCTACACGTCCTCTAGGAAATACCACACAACATTGTTTTCAGTATCATATGTAAATCATCTGTCCCCTGGTCATGTTTATTGATACGTAGCTTTTATGCTTAAAAATGCTATTTACATGAACGTGCTATATGAAATTGAGTTTCAGTCTGACAAATGACTTTAATCAATCAAGACTACGACTACCAGGATTCAGAAGCTGATAGATGTGTGAACTTATGTTGCTGACATTTTAAGTCATCAACAGTAGTCTGAGATTTATGTCTAAGTTTGTTTGTGATAAATTGATTGTTTTTTGGGCTTAAGTGTAATGGAAGGATTATCAATGACCTTTTGTTGTATATTTATCTTGGTGTTTTATTTCTAACAGTTTCACCAAATTAAATTCCATGCATCTGGTGTTAGCATGGCAATAAGGTATATATAATTTATTACAGGCTACATCAGACAACACGCACAGAATGTTTTCTTACACTTTAGAGGCTGACGAATGAACGGGAGACTACTTCCTATAATATCATACTACTGTTGTGCTTTAAACAATAACTACTCACAGGAAGCCATTACACAGACACAATAGTACAAGTAAAGCAACTCAAGTCAAGTTCTACTGAAAATGTAACACGTTTTGAACTGTTTTGCATCATTTTTGTTAAAATCTACACAGCAAGAATATGTTGCCTACACAAACTTTTGTTTGACATCAATGCAGAGTAATAAATCTTGCTGCATTTGTGCTTTTTTATCATTAGCTGCAGTACTCAAGTATGAAAATAACGTAATGAACATCCGACAGTTTAACTGCTCACCTCACCCGTACTGGCTTCCAAACTTCATGGATGTTTTTACTTGGTCTTTGCCTTTTGTTGGTGAAAAAGGTAAGTGAAAATATACTTACACTTCAGGAAAACTATTACTGTTTCCTTCAATTCAACTACTTAACATTGAGTAAAAATACATTTACACATTTTTTTCAGTTTTTCTTTCTGATTTTATTATTCTTGAAAAATATATTTTTAACATCTACTTTACTTTTCAGTTTGTAGTGTCTACTATATATTTTACATCACCATTAAGTACAACTGTAATCTGTAGAAGCAGATTGTTGCTCAGATCATAGTAATCTGAATCAGATATGTACATTTATACAAAAGTGACCCAACATTGTGTAGCAAAGTAAGATGTAAATAATTGTCTTATTGTGTGTGTGAAAATGTAAAATGTAAAATTTCATAGTGGTACATACTCACAGCCTCATTTACAAAACGATCTGTATAAACTAATTGAGTCTTTTGCAAGTACTCCAGAATATGTCAGTATGACCAGATCTCACTAAACACCCAAGTCCTGTCTCGACTTTGGTGTTTGCAGCTCTGTCCCCCTTTCTGTCAGTTTCACCTCATGGTGCTGGCCCTGCAGCTGCCTGCACTGATGCCTAATAGCTGTGTCATAGTATTTTTTCACTGTGAAAAGACAATAAAAAGTATAAAATAAGTATTTGGCAACAGATGTCTTTTCTGAAAGCTATCATGTCACATACAGTAAGTTGCTCTAACACTAATGCAAGTACAACTGCCTTGCATGTGAATAACAAATGAAAGTATGTACTGCATGCTTTATTTACACCAAGCATTTAGCTTTTGATCTGATGACATAATACGCTTATCTTTAAAGAAACGGAGTAGCAGCAATTTAAGTCAACATAAGAACCAGAAATGTTCAGCGTTGAAAAATGGAAAATTACTTTGCTCTTTATAATTACATGTCATCGAAACATTAGCAGGCTATTCACAATTTAGTACTATCTTAAAATATGGGAACCTAGCAAAAACATATATTTAAGTACATGAAAATTTATTTTGAGATTACATGCATTTATTGTTATTCATTGCTGCTATAAGGATAATTTTTTTCCATTTTTGTTTTTAATTTGTATACCAACATTTTTGGCTAGAGAAGTTTTGTAACTGTTAAAAATACTGCTGTATATCAAAAATGGATATATTTACAGATGACTGATGGTTGATTAGAAAAGTGCATGTGAATCCAGTAAATATTCCTTATATGAAATGGTTCTGCTTGAAGCAAGTATAATAACATAAAAGTGGTATAAAATAAATATGGAGTCATTGGTAGACTTTGGCATTTTGCTGTCTCTTGCTGATGAGCAACTCACAGCCTTTCAATAAGTAAAGAAACAGAGTTCAGTAATATCTACTGTATAGTTGGGTTTTGATGAATAACTTTAAAACTCAAATTGTAACAACAGCAATAGTTGCTTTTTATCACAATATTTTAATTTTGTTTCACACCGCATTGATAATACTATGGAGTAAAATGTGTTAGCTATTGCTTCCCAACAACCAGCCCATAGAATATTTTGCTGGTCCTCGAAAATCAATGAATTCTCAGGTTGTTTTTTAACCAATGTGAGCACTTTTCAGATGACATTTTCAACAAGCAATTACATTCCTCTCTCTGATCTAATGTCAGTAAATGGAGAAATTAAATTCCAGGGGGTACTTCACCCCCCCAACCCCCTGCTATCCAATCTAATGTTGGTAAATCTGAACTCTCAAATCTCTACTCTGTTAGGAAATCACAGTTAAAAAGAGAATACTTGCACTTGGGTGTCTCCACTTCAGATACTAGTTGGATAAATTGTGATATAGAGTGAATAATTTTATTATATTCTCCACATCCCTGCTCCAGAAATATTTTCTCAGTCTTCTTCAAGTCCATAAGTCAAAAAGGTTGAAAATTGATGGTCTGTCCTATTTGTCATTATTGAAAATTTTGTACACTTAACCAACAGTTTTGCTGTTTTTTTCCCATTTCCCATCAATGATCTTTCTTATAATTACATGGGCAGAAAACAATTTAAAAAGTGACATAACTGTTCCTAAATTGTCCCTAGTGTGTTCTTGGTGTGTGGGTGTGGGTGTGTGCCCTGCGGTGGGCTGGCACCCTGCCTGGGGTTTGTTCCTGCCTTGCACCCTGTACTGGCTGGGATTGGTCCAGCAGACCCCCTCCAGCATGACCCTGTGTTAGGATATAGCGGGTTGGAAAATGACTGACTGACTGACATAACTGTATGTGCTGCCTTCAATATGTAAGAAAATGTATGTGATCATACATCCTGCCAGTAATCAAGTGCAATTAATTATACCATAATTACCCATACTTTATAATTCAGTGACGTATACTCATTTCATAAATGTGGCTTTGAATTATCTTTTGCCATTGTTTATGATAGAATTTATATTCACATCCACATATGTTCAGATAAATGAGGGTCTTTGTGTCTACTGGAAGCAGACAGTGATTAAATAAATTTGTTGTTACCCCATTGTAACAATCGCCTTAAAAAGAGTACGATTGCTACACTTTCTCCACTTGAAATGGTACCAGATGATATTCAAAAGATACATCAGCATTAAAAATATTCAGTCCTCGACCCCTCTTCCCCCTTCACTGTGCCCGTTACACTATGCATCACAATCTATCACCTTTCTCTTCATTTGTTGATGGTAAAGAACATTGATGGTGTTGATTAATAACAAATTATATACCATATACAGTAGATGGTAATGTCCAGTCATTTTATACAGTCCTTTATCTCACACATTGACTCAACAGAAAGTGTGTAATTACTTATTATTTTTTTACTTATGTGATAACTGTAATGTAACTCAGAATTTTTTTCATATTTAGATCTTTTGTTTTGAAGCTTCTCTCATCCATTGTTTGTGATCTCATGTTCCCTGCTTTTATCATATAAATTTGACAAAAAAGTCTCTCTTTTCAGTTACAGAGATGCTGGTGAATGTCTTAAATATTTGTTCTGATGATGAACTCATGAATGATGGCGATGAAATATTTGATGGTAGGAATAAATTCAGTATGCTGCAGTTAACTTTTATAATTTTTTTCAGTTGTGGCAAAAAAGGAAAAACCTTTACAAATAAGTTTAATGTCATTGTCCTAGACTAGTTGCAGTTTTAATCACAACTATAACTAATATGTGTTTGCTAATGACCAATACTAGCGTTTTCTTCTGTCCAAATGCTGATTTAGTCACTGTGAAGGACCAGATAGAAATTCCAGTACTACTTCATGTTTTATATGGGAATCGACACATTTTTGTTGCTGCTTTTCCCTAAATACAACTGTAGTATTTAGTTTTACTGACAGAAGATGATTCCTCCAATATGGGCTTTCTTCATTCATCCATCCAACCATTTTCTAAACCCATTCATTCAGAGAAGCATCACAGGAGCATATCCAAGCAAGCATGAGGCACAAAGCATGCACAATCCCAGTCCATAGTTTGGTGAACACACACACACATACACACACCCCTAGAGCCAGTTCATCATCGCCAGTCCAACTAACCTGCATGTCTTTTGAACTGTGGGAGAAATCCAGAGCGCCATGTAAATAATATGTAAACAGCGCAGAGGGGGCATCTAGAACTTGAACCACAGCCTCCTTCTTTGAAGGCAGCAGCACTACCACTCTACCTCTTTCTTCAATTAATTCTTCTTTTACTAGCAATTAACCTTTACTAATTTATTTCTGTCTTCATTTAGCTAATGCTGCTGCAGCACGAAAAGAGGTTATTAGGAACAAAATTAGAGCTATTGGCAAGATGGCCAAAATGTTTTCTGTGCTAAGGTATGTGGACATAGTTTTTTCGTAAAGTTTTACAGAGTATTCATGAACTTTAATTTTTAGAGTAAAATACTTTCAAAAAGTGTATTTTTTGTCAACACTATATGGACATTCACTAACCAAAATTACTGATTTTTAATCTTCAGGCCTAAAAACTTACATTTACCATGAATGTGATCCTATAAAATGCAATTTGTTTTTGAATATCTTAAAACACTACAGTTATTTACAAATATCTTGACAGCTCATATTGACTGTATACAGTATGCTGCAAAGTCAAATTACTAGGAACAACCCTCTAAACTATACATTAGGTCACATCTTTTTTGATATGATAATATTGAATACATTTGACTCTATGATAATAGCTGGTGACAGACTAGCCAATGGAAGCACCTCAGACCTTCTTAAGTTTCCAAGTGTAATAGTTTTTTGTTAAGGTGTAATGATTCACAGAATGTATGATGTGATTTAAAGTGATATAGTGCTACTACAATCCAATATATTTTCAGTACAGCAAAAACAAGGAGTGTCCAGAGAATGTGCCTTATATTTTTGTTATAGATTTATTACAACAAAATTAGAAAAGTATACTATTTGAAGCCTTGGAAGCAATAGAGTTTCTCAGCAGAATATGTAGCACAAAACAAAAGCAGTGCATAATAAAGCAACAAAAACAGTCCAATATGTTGACAAAAAACAAGGGTAAAGTTTGTTGTCGGGCCAGGTTTTCACAAACATGACACTCAAAGGGGGGCTTATCTAAAGCACATACTTTTTGCTTTGCACCCTCCCATTACCTATCATCTGTGGGGGAGGAGCAAAAGCTTTAGATTCGTCAAAAATTTCAATCTGCAGTTTTCGACAGATCTCAACATTTTAGGCTCTCCTGATACTGAAAACTGGGTGCGTGTCTGTCATAGTTTCTTGAGGACGGTCTAGAGCAGTGGTGGCGAACCTATGGCACGCGTGCCAAAGGGGGCACTCAGAGCCCTCTCAGTGGGCACGCGCGGCGTCGCCCGAGCACAGAGTTCGTTACTATAAAGCCAGAGGAATGCGGGCCAGGCTGCTCCCTCACCGCTCCCCTCTTCACGCGCCGGAGGACTTTTCTCACCTCACCCGCCCTCTGCCCAGCAGCCCAATGGGAGCGCTTCCTTCCTCTCCTGTCTGGGGTAAGGCGGGCGGCACACATGCTGCTTGAGGGTGCGGCACGGACTGCAGCCTTTTGAGTCTGTGATTCCCGTGGTAGGGTTGGAGGGGATGTGGTATAACGGGTCCACAGCTCAAAATTGAAAAGGCCAGTTTTAACAGATAATTGCCGCACTCGCGGCTTAAAGGGGGTTATGGTAGAGTGGCCGGAGCGGTTTCCGGGAGCTTTGTGATGCGGGCAGTCCTCGCTTAAGCGCACAGGTGAGGAGTCATCCGCATCTGTAATTATTGCCGGGAGTTGGTAATCGCCACACCTGATCCACGACCCCGTAATATATAATGGAAGCTTTGGGGGCGGAGCTTAATAGGGAAGACCTGCGTGAAACATTTGAGAGGATCGAAGGGATGACAAAGGACAGCACAGTTAGTTATTAAAATGAAATCCTTAAAGTGTGGAATTCTCTGCCAAATAATCTTAAGTCAATGAAGGCACTTGAGATTGCTTTCCTTAGATAGATAGATAGATAGATAGACTTTGTTTGGAACATCTTATGCTTGTGTGCAGCTGTTTTCAGCTTTGAATTAAATCAAATCTGACACCAGAAACAGACTAACAGATGACCTGAGTGCTGCATGTGTTGCTCTCAAGCTTACAAAGTATGAGCCAAGGTTAGACAAATTATCAGCATGCATACAACAGCAAAAAGCACATTAATTGTTCAAAAGCATACCGAATGCAAACTTTTACCTTTCAACAAAAAGTTGTTTGTATCATTGAAAGCTCTGTTATTATGTTTTTCTTTTAAGACAAAAGATGTTAATGTATGAGTTGCTTTTCTAAACTAAAAGCTCAGTAGATAGATAGACAGACAGAGCATCAGTATTGGCAGTTCAGTCCAATTTATCATCCAGCTGCACTCCCAGGTATTTATAGGTCTGTACCCTCTGCGCACACTCACCTCTGATGATCACGGGGTCCATGAGGGGCCTGGTCCTCCTAAAATCCACCACCAGCTCCTTGGTTATGCTGGTGTTCAGTTTTAGGTGGTAGTCAGATTAAATTGCCATGTTGGCACTTTGCGATAAATAAGTGGGTTTTGGATTGCAGTTTGGGCACTTGGTTTCTAAATGGTTCGCCATCACTGGTCTAGAGCTAAAACGGTTGGACGAAAGAATACCAAACTCAAAACGTAAGCCTGTTAAAAGATGATGATATGCTGATTAGTTTTTGAGCCAAATCATGCAAGAGAAAGAGGCACTCTGGAGGAACCCTCAAATACAGTAATTCTGCAATTAATTATGAATTCTTCTTGGCAACTGCTATTGTAAAGGCCTATTTTATGATTAGAAACATCAACATCAGAGCGGTAAATAATTACTGGGATGTTATAGAATAGTTTGGTTAACTTGATTCCTAGGACACAAAGCCTACTGAAGCTTTTGGCCAAATTTTTTAAAATTGTTATTAGATAGTGTGTTGTTACAGTCAGTTAGCCTAGAGCTTCAAAAGTCTAGAGCAACAGCTAGCACTTTTGACAGTTCTCTTTCAAGTTGATTTTGTTGGCATTGTGTCCAATTAAAGAATTACATTCATACTAAATTGTGGGTGAGATGGATTTGTGTAACATGACTCAAGCACATCTAATATGTTCTTGAAACCAGCATTTTCTAGTAAGGTAGAGGGTCTCATATCTGCTGCTATAAACATTCTGATTGCTGTAACAATTTCTTTAGCCCTGATTAAATCAGCCAGAAAAGGCTGCCTAAAACTTCTCGGGAAGTTGATGATGCTTTGTGTGTTATTCTGGTTCCATCGACTGACAAAGATGGGTGATGTCTGTGCAAATAAGTGGGCATGTTTGTGGTATTTGCACTGGTGTATGCTACTCTTATTTAGCATATTCAGAACTCTAACTTTTTGATCCTCCACTTAATGGCCATCACTGTCATAAATTATAAGGGGTCGAAAGTGCTACCTAATGTGACATCTTACAGATACTGAGGAATCTTCAAGTTCATGTTCCTGCTAACTGTAGCAATTGCAGTCTTCCACAAAGTAATCTAGCAACTCACTGCTTGGTTTTTTTTTTCTTCTCCTATAGCAGGTTTGATAGGAAATAAGGTTTTTCAGAGAGGGAGTGGCGGCTCTCACAGAACTTACTTGGTTAAATTTTTAACACACTTCATGTAACACATGCAGCATGTTATTTTACAAGCTATATTTTATCTATTCTGTACAGCGTGTTGTTAATTTTGCCCCACGTTTTGAATCGAGAGTTTGATATTGAATGATATAAAACAATACAGCATATTGTTACACCCCTAGTGTTTAGGATGTTTAGAAAGTGCATGAATAAAAACTAAAAAACACTTTTTGGTGATAACGTGGTTAGGAACAATTGAAATTAGGGGATGCAGAACAAGAATAGTTGTGCAGACTGACAATTAGCCCAGAAATGCAGAAAAATTTGTTTAGTGTATGGTTGGCGTGAAGACAAACTTACCATTATGCCTAACAGTCCTTATTCTAGATAGGATATAGCAGGAGTCAACTCCACTGTGATTAGCAAACAAATAAAAAAGAAAACATACTGTACATAAGAACTACACTAGAAAACTAGCTATGGGCAAATGAAGAGTTAGAAAGCATTGCCTGATCAGACTAATCCCTTATCCGTTTGGACCATATACTGTATATTAGGGAAGCAGGGCATGTCAGAAGCAGTATTAGGCAATGGACCCATTATGTCTGATGCAGATTAGTTGGTTGGAGGCCATTAGTTCTACTTGTGACACCAAAATGTATGTCCAGATGGATTCAAAATGATCTGAGGGCAAAAACATGGCCAGTCAAGTGTATACAGTTGACTTTAGTACATATTGCTTAAGATTCTCATGCAATCACTCCACATTTTTAAAAGTTCCCTGTTTTTCTGTCTATTAAACTGTATTTTAAAAATGTTTATATTGGATGTGTTATCTTAAAAATCTATTACTGATCTGTATTTCCAGGTAAAATATTACATTTTATCTTTTGGCTAATAAACTTTGTTGGTCCAACTGTATTTTTTCAATAGAGAGGAGAGTGAAAATGTTTTGACGTTAAAGGGTTTGACCCCGACTGGAATGCTGCCAAGTGGTGTTCTGTCTGGAGGCAAGCAAACATTACAAAGTGGTGAGTACACCCGCTAACTTGCAGTCTGTTCGTTTTTAAAGTAACCAATAAATTGATATCTGAAAAACAGCACATATCACTAGTGCAAGAATTGATCATCCTGTTTTAAAATATCTGTTGATTTCCCCAAGGGTCTCATAGTGCAAAATAATACAAGTCTCACTCAAGGTCCATTTGGAAAGTTTCTCTAGGAAGGAAGACATATCATTGTTTGATTTTTTTACCTTTTCCTTTATCATTTATTGGTATGTTTACTTTGTTTAAATTGTTTTGCTATACAAAAATAAATCAGTCCAACAAAAAACATTTGTACATTTTTTAAAACTCATTTAAGATTATGATTATACAGTATATATACTTGGCAGTTATTTCAAAGTATTTTGTTTCCATATTGACTCTCCAGCAGTGTAACAAATTAACCAGGCAAGAAGGAGAAAATCAGAGAAGAAATACTGCAAATACATTAACTGGTGAATGAGGCAAGGCTATGAGCTATTCTCCGAGTTATTCCCCCTGCTCTTTTGTCTGTTTATTAATATCCAAAAAGGCACCAGCCCTTAATTTCTGTACATTATTGTATATGTCAGCAATACTGTGACATATATTCAACTACTACATTACTCTTCTTATTTCAGCAATAGTACCATAACTTGGTATTAGCTTACAAAAAATATTGCCAAATATACACTGACTTTCTCCAAATCTTTCAGTAGCTTTGTACTGTCTTTATACAACAGATTATAAAGGTACATTTTGTGATTAAGAAAATCTTTTGAATAATCTATAAGATGGTGAACAAAACAAATATTTGTTAAATCAGTGAAAAGATAGGTTAAATGGTTGCTTGTGACTGACAGCACTTTAAGCCATTATGCAGTGCTATCATGAGGTCAGCCATTTTGTTTTTGTCATGCCATTTCTAAGCAAATAAAAAAGCAAAAATGTAAAATAAAAAATTCCAAAAGCAGAATGATTTGAATAAATATTGAGGTTATAGTGTAACTTATGTAAAAAGGTCAAATATTTCAGATTTTATTTTTTTTAGTAATTACAAGTACATATGTAAAACTTGGAGTTTGGAGTAGGAATAATGTTACATGATATTTTCTTTTTTAATTTTTCAGTTAATAGTTTTAGATTGCTACCTCCAAAACAAAGTACTGCAATAAGAATTTAATAAAGTAGTTAATTTAACCATGTTATTTATGATGCTCTCATGCCACCTAGTGACCAAATCACAAACAGAAAATTCTGGATTTTTTTTTGGCCTTTGGCACACTATATTAATCCCTGAGGGGATACTGTCTTAATAATTAGAATTCAGACTTCTGTGAAGATTTCGAATTTGGAATATTCATATTAAGGTTTCTTCCAATTTTCATTTTTTCTTTTATACATTTTCTAATTTATAGTACATTTTTATTTTAATTTAGTCAACCGTGCACATTCTTAAATACTGATGAACAGGGCCAGCCATGTGTTTGGTCCCATGTTAAAATGCCACTAAGAAGCTTGTGACATATCATTTCAGACCCTTTCGCATGTAACATTTTGCTGAAGGGTAAAGTTAAAAAAAAAGGCAAGTGCAGAACATCGAGGTGTGGGTTCTGACACTTTATTTCTTCCAGGTTACAACATATCTCTAGGCAAGGTATGAGAATTTTCCGAAAGTAGTCTAATTCCTTTATACTTTAGTGTTCCAGCTTCATCTGGTTTATTAATATGAAACTTGCTTTAGCCTTTGACTGGACTCGTATCTTGATTAAACAATTCATTTCTGTGGAGATTGTGATTCATTGCTCACGGACTAAAAAATAAAGCACTGGAGCCATAAAGAGAGTTACAGATTTTAGACACAAAAATGGGTGACTGCAGCAGGAGTGACGGTAGCAACTGCCCAGAGAAGCATTACAATATGTGTCCCTGCTAAACAGAAAAGGACAGAGTCAGTTTTTTGCAGGTATCAAGAGTACCTGAAAATATTGAAAAAGACAGAGAGATAAGTCACATATGTGGAGATTCTAGAGCTGCCCTGAAACTGCAGCCTAGAGTGGCCACAATACTTTTGAGTTAACCCTTGGCACTCACATGTAAGTTGATTGTTTTTGTTTTATTTTACATAGCAACTTTCATAGGCCTTAAAGTGCAGTACCAGATCTGAATCTTTTAAAATCTCTAATAACAATGTGTTTGTTGTTCTGAAAAGGTAAGCTAATGGCAAATATTGGGACAGAATAAATACATTTGTTAGGGAAATATAGATGCGTCTAAGATTTTGGGCCTTGCATGAGGATCTTCATTGATTGATTTCTGCTATTTTTCTAATGTGTTTTTTTTTATAAAATAGAAATTGTACAGGCTTACATAATATGTTGTGAAATTTGCTCCTCTTTAACAGTCTATTAATACAGGAGCTACAAATGTAATCATATTTAAATGTACCAAGAATTTAAATAGAATAGTGTATACAAAAGGCTGTTAGTCAGACATTTTCAAAGAATACACCCAACACAGAAAATGGGAATTTGAAACATCTTAAATAATTTTAAATGTTCATGTTTTCATAGTTAGGATATTATTTAGTATTCCAGTAGCTATAGTCATTTGAAAAAGTAAGTATACCTCTTGAATTATGTTGACATTAAGATTTGATTATCATTTAAACAGTATCTTTAGATAAAAGTGTTATTGAAAAAAGCAATGAAAATTTGAGTTTGCAATAATTTATTCAATGAAAAATTAACAGATATGCCATTTCCATCTATGAAAAACATAAGCACACCTTTCGCTCTAATAGCTTGATATTGCCCCCTCAAGTGGACATTTCCTATAACTGTCTACAAGTCTCTTCCTTCAGCTGGGAGAAAGTTTTTCCTACTCCTCCGTGCAGATTTTTTAAGTGGTGTCTTGCACACACAACCTATTTAAAATCCCCCCACAACATCTCAATGGGATTTAGATCCAGGATTTGACTTGGCTTTTCCGGGTCCTAACATTTCCACCACCATTCTTTACAGATGGTATCAGATTTTTCTGGTCAAATGTCTTTGATTTTCACCAAAAAGGTCTTCTGATACTATAGACAAATACCTATGTTTTCCATATCTGTCCACAGCACAATGTTCTGTTGTGTAGGTGTTCATGAGCAAACTTTAGTCTTGCCCTGTTGTTCTTTGTGGATAGCAATGGTTTCCACCTGACACACCTCCCATGCAGATATAATTTTGTAGCCTCTTTCTAAAGGTAAACTAATGCACTTTGACATCAGCAGAGGTAAGAGCTACCTGTAGGTCCCATGATGAAACGTTGGGGTTCTTGGAAACTCCTTTTAGCATCTTACACTCTGCTATTGGCACTGGTCTGGTCAAGATGTCATTTGTTTGAAATCTTCTCCACTTGTAGATGATCATACGAATAGTGGAATTGGTGATTTTCAATTGTGTGGAGATCTTTTTAAATCCCTTCCCAGATAAACAGGAATCTATAATCTTCTTTCTCAAGGCCACAGAGAGCTCTTTCAGTCTAAACATGGAGATAACACACACTTCATCGACAAACAAAAATATAAACTAAATGTTTGAAATTTAAATAAGAAAGGTTCCTCCATGATCCTTAAGAATTATGTTATAATAATTTGTACCTGATTCTAATTTTAGGTATTTGAGGTAGTGATTAGTAGGGCTGTACTTACTCTTTAAACATGTGAAATTTGCATTTAAGTGCGTTTATACAATGAACGAGAATGTAAGACGTAAATGTGGTGTGAACGATAAGGGGCGCTCTCGCTCCCTTGAACCCCTGTCCACCACTCCAGACACCAGGTAAAAGTCCAAATGTTGACTTTATTTTTCTTCCACAGTGCACAAAGCACACTCTCCACCACAATACTCATATAAATCACAATAATAACAAATAACCAATCCTCCAGCTCCCAGACGCTTAGCCACCCTGCCTCCCAACTCAGCTCGTCTGTCTGGGAGCTCCCACAGTCCTTTTATATCCCCCGACCCGGAAGTGTCCCCAATCCAACAGTCCACAAGTCCTTATTCCTTCCAGGTCAGGGTAAACAATGCTTTTTCTCACCCCGGAAGCCCGTCGCTCTTCCTATGACGAACTTCCAGGTCATAGGGCACAAAGAACTTCGGTCCTCCCTGCAGCTCCCTCTCGTGGCCCCCATGGCATCCAGCAGGGCGGTGCATAAAAACTCCATTGTCCATGATGCCCTGCTGGTCTTCTGGGGACCTCCATGCTGCAAGGAGGGCTCCACCTGGCGGCTTAGGGGTATTGGCCGGGGTACATGGCCGGCCATATCTTACAGTGGTATTATGTTTTTTATATTATATCACCATCTGAAGATACTGTTTAAATGAAGATCGATTCATGATATGTCCACATATCTAAAAAAGAAAAACATTTCATGGGTTGTACTTACATTATCACTATTTCCATCATCAAGAATGCTGAAAGGTCGGTTTTCAAGTTTCTACTGATAAATTTGTTTAGCATTTGTTTAAATTGGGACTATATTGACTTTCAGTCTCTGCTGTTTATGGCTATGGGTGGGGGGGGATGTCAGTCTTTAAGTAATTGTTGAGGTTGGTTGGAAACTCTAAATTGGCCTGATACATGTCAGTGTATCCTGTGTTGTTCTGGCAGCCTGTTCTGTGTATTGAAATAACAGGGTGGTTGAAATAATATTGTCTCAGTCATTAGTCCAGGTTCTCTTTGGACTCTAATTTGTGTTGCTGTGCTGTAATATTCAGCACTAGCTCATTGATTCGTTGAGCCGACTAGTACCACTGTGTTGAAATAAGCCTGATATTTTTTATGATCAATTACCGCTTTAATTAAATTTCATCGTGTGTGATTACTAGACATGCTGAGCAGTACTGACGCAAATATTAGGCAAAAACAGGAATTTGTCACAAACTGATACAGACTTTTAATTAAGTCATGTTGTTGGTGCTCTTTCTTTGATCTTTTCAGTCTGTTGCAGCTTTATGTGGCTGTTAGAATGCTTTTGTCCAGATAATATAAATTAAATCTCCATAACAACTTTCTTCATTATGTAACTATATATAAGTTTCATTACTAAACTACTTGTCTATGCTCTTCTTCAGACTATAATGAATGATCCTTAATCATATTCTGAGTAACTACTTAAGTGTAACTTATTATTAAAATGTCTACTGATACTTGCTACAAGTTAGAAAAAGATGTGTACACTCAGTGGAGTCTTGTTGGCTCACTTTCTCAGGTACAACTGCTTGTTTATGCAAATAGCCTGTTCCTACAAACGGTATCTAATGTAGCAGAAACTTTATATAATAACATGCAGCCATATACATTTTAATTATTGATAGGGCAAACCTTAGAATGGAAAAAACACATCAGGTGAACAGCAGTTCTGTAAGCACAAGTACCTTGTTTATAAGAGGTCAGAGGAGATGAGAAGACTCTTTCAAGTTAAACAAAGGATTACAAACACTTAACTCTTTACAACGGTGTTGTACAGAAGGGCATTGTTGGATGCATGACCCATTGGATGTGCATAAACAGATGGGCTGCAGCAGAAGAAGACCACACTAGCTTCAAGTCCTGTCAGCTGCAACATGAAAAGAAGACTAAAATGGACACATGGCCATCAAATGACGAAGACTGGAGAGATCATCTCTTGATCTGACAAATCTTGACTTCTTTTGCAACATGCAGATGGCTGGATCAGAATTTGCCATTAATAGCATAAAACCTATTGATCCATCCTGTATTATGTCAAGCATACTGGTAGCATAATAGAGAGGAAAAATGTTTTCTCAGAACACATTAGGCTTCATAGTACAAATTAAGTGCCACTTACAAGCTACAGCATGCCTAAGAATAGTTACTGACCATTTTAATTCCTTTACGCCCACAGTCTACCCTCCCTTTTACAAATGAATACTTCCAGTAGGATAGTGTGTCATGTCACAAAGCATGCAACACCCTGACTCCTTTCCCAAACCTTCAGTATACTCCAATGACCCTTGCAATTAACAGACTCTAAGGTCAATATTGCACCTTTAGAACACATTGGAATGGGAGATTTGCATGAAGATGTAGTTAAAAAATCTGCAGGAAATGTACAATGCTGTCCAGTTAGCACTGACCAATATCCATAATATTTTCAGCAGCTTGTTGAATCCGTCTCTCAAATAATTCAGCCTATTTTGAAGGCAAGATGGGTTCCCACCTGGTATTATATACTGTAAGTTTGCTTAATAAAGTGGTTACTGAGTATATTATTGCTTTTTCAACTGTACACTCAAAGCTTCTGGCAATGTTTTATAAGGACTGTCATGAATTCATGAATAAGATATCACAATAAAAATAATCTGAACTGTAGGCTTCTGTTTAGCTTTGTGTTGAAGTGTGTTGTACATGTTAAAAGCAATGGAAATTACAATTCACAGTTACTAACCTGATGATGTGTCATTTTTTCAAACTTTTCAGCTATATGTAGAATGGGAAATTTCTTCCAGACCTCAGGCTTTAATTCTGTGGAGAAACAAGTTCTTCATAAAATAGGAAAGACTGTTGTCTGCAATGCCGGAATATTACCTGTGTAACCTTCTACATAATAATCATCAAAATGTGTAGTGAATAGTAAACTAGTCTGAGTGCAAGTCAACTGCATCCCATTTTACACTGATAATAAATGTACCTTCGTACTTCAGTCCTGAGATTTCATGTTTGTTTTCTGCTTTTCTTCGCATGCAATTCTTCTCTTCAGCTACAATTGAGGCTATTGAGGCCATTGAGACTGTTGAGGATGGGGAAGGTAATGCTGTGTCTAATTGTGGTAGTGTCGTGTACTAAATGTGGTGAATTCCTTTATCAAGGCATCTTATGCATTGTTTATCACTGCATGCTTTCTTTTTTTTAAGACATTTTTAATGAACTTCACACATTTTCAGCTTTTACAGTAGATGATCACATCAATACATTAGTTACATATATATTTATGTATATGTAATATATAATGTGTGTATAATTAATAATATATAATATACACAAGTATATTATATGACTATGCAATAGGTGTGGATTATAAAACCATTAAATATGACTATTTTAAGATTTCTTTTGTAGCTCTCATAAGCACAAGTTAATACTCTGACTTGAAAGGAGGCACACCACATAGTAAA
Organism: Polypterus senegalus; assembly: GCF_016835505.1. Lineage (NCBI taxonomy): Eukaryota > Metazoa > Chordata > Cladistia > Polypteriformes > Polypteridae > Polypterus > Polypterus senegalus. The sequence goes on along the minus strand of NC_053166.1, from coordinate 83,299,357 downwards.
AAGAGAAATACAAAATTAACTGTTCACAGGTAAACACATATAACAGTCAACCACACATCATAGGAAATCATTTTTAATAATAATAAGTTGTTAATCTCAAAAATGAGTGACTCTTATATGGCACATTTCTGGAATTTCAAATCACAGTTCCCAACAATCATGTAAAATACAAAGTTTAAAAGCAATTCTTAAAATGACTTTGTATTTGGAGGCAGATTGTCCTAACCAGTTTTCTTGCATGTATGTTGGTGATTTATCACCCAGTCATCTACAGACTGCTTCAAATTATACTTTTCTTGGCAATTCAGTTAGACTGGTCATCATAGCTGGTCAGTCACATCTAATATTTAATAGCCTGTGTACATTTACACTGATATTTCTGTTAATTAGCTTGTATTACCTATCAGACTGGAAGGTGAATCTGTAAAAGTATGGGACAGAGAACAAAAAAGAAAGGAAGGAAAACAATGGAAATGCGTATTTCTTTAAATTGAACATCAGTATTCATCGGTTTTCATTTCCCAGCAGGGTTTCAAAAGTGAAGAATAGTCTTCCTATGCAAAAAAGTCATGGTATTTGTAGAGCATCTGCAGTTTCATTACTAGGAAAAAAAATGTTTTCATAAAGGCCCAAGGTCAGTGTGAGAGAATTATAAAATAATTTAAGTACCTAGGGTCTTGAAACAAGCTGGTAAGGACTTATTGATATACAGTAATGTCTAATTGTATTCTGGTGCTATCCATGAGAAACCAATAGCATTATTTAAATTAACTTCAAATACCATTACTAATATAGATGCGGTGCATTTACCTGAATAAATCCCAGATCCTGTCCTTGATGGCCTTTGAAAAACAAACTGTGCAACCCATCATTTTACCTTTTAAATTTGTGGATTAGTCAATTATAACAGGGATGGTGTCTGACCACCTGTCTGATATAGTCACCATTCTGGGGTAAATGTGTCCTGCAGGGATGAACTGATGATTTTTATTTTAATTTCTCACATAGACAAAGTGCATAGTTCTGGTGAAACAGTTTTTCTCTAGGAATATTTCCACTGATCTATGCTATGCACATTTATTATTTTTGCCATTTATTGTGCTATCCAGTAAATATGCCTTCACTGTTTAATTTATTTGTGTGTATGTGTACTACATATCAAATAAATGTAAGGCTTTAGGAAAAATGCTAAAGTGTATTTTTAATACAGTGAATGCAAGTCCAAAGCACAATTGAAACACAGATTGTGTTGTTTTCAAGTATAGCCTAGAAATGCATTGTGAATTAGAAGTAGGGAGTGGATCAGTGACCTGGTAGTTTAAGAACCAGGCTCTTAACTTGAAGGGCGAATTGCCACCTTTTACAATTCAAAAACATAACAACTGATCTGTTTAGAATGAATACTGGAATTTAAGAACATAAAAAGTTTCAAAATAGAAAAGAGATTTATAAATAAATATGAATCTCAAAATGCACAACTGCTCATTTTTAGATATACATTAAGCATTTCATTTATTTTGTTTACTGAATTCCAAAAGCAAATGCTTTCATAACATACCCAATATTTGTAATCTGCTTCAAAATCAAAAGGAACCAAATGAAATATTAACTGATTGTTTGGGTCAGCCATTTGACTTCAGGAAATTGGAAGTTCGATGAGGCTGAGAATCTGAATCAGCTAAATAAATGTGCCTCAGCATCATAATAATAATGCATCACATAATGTCAATGAAATTACCTTAAGAAAAGCCTATTGCATAAATCCAACATATTGTACTGGACTTTTTTAGTGCATGTGAACTCTGTATGACTGACCTCAGAAATGTTAACATGTCTATTATTTATATAATTTCTGTCAGATTTAACATGCTGTAGTTATTATGTTAGTGAATAAGAATCTGAAAATTTGGATTTTGAACATGAGGTAATAATTTGTAAAAAGAATCACAAGAGAGTAACATACTGAAATGTTGTCAAAAATGTGTAGAAACATCTGACTGTTATTACCTATACAGTAAATGCAGATTTGACGGAAGATACACACTTGTCCATAATTATGCATTCTCATATATTTCTTAATGTACTAGAATAGTATCATATCAGTACATATGCTAAAGAAAACCTAGAAATTACATCATTTCATTCTCCTCAAATTGAAAACCAACTGCGGAGTTTCTACTATGCCAAACCCAAAGAGCGTATCCAGTGCCGGATTTAGACTTGATAAGGCCCTAAGCTATTTGAGACACGGGGCCCTTTATAAGTATATATGACAATTGCTCACTCGGACAATTTGTTTTGGGGGCCCCCAAGAAGGCGGGGGCCCTAAGCTATAGCTTATGTAGCTTATACGTAAATCCTGCACTGAGCGTATCACATATGATTTGGGGATAGCTAAAGTTATTTTTATTGATGTATAAATGCTCATATGATTGTAGGCTAATAAAAATTAAGTTTGCTTTAAGAATTACATGAGTTAACATTATTCAATCTATAATAAAAGAAAGCTTATCATCATCATACTAAATCTTATTATGTATTGTGCATGAGCTCTATGAGCTCTTTATGATCTATGCAGACAAGTGGCATGGAGTTTTTTGTAATTGAGATGGACTGAGCTGGTTTGCTAATGGCTGACAAAATATGGTTTGTGTCTGTGCCAAGCGCTCAAGTCCTTTAATTTTTAATACTAAAAGATATTTGTAAAACTTGGTGCCTCAATAGATGCTGACAGGCTATTCTGGCATTGAACTAAGTGTATAAACCTTCAGCCTTCATAAATCTGCATTGCTCAGACATACTACCATCATATTTAAAGCTATAATAGGAGAATAACTGGAAAGTGATTTCAAGTGAAATTCTCAGTGCAGTAACCCATTATAGTCAATGAATGCAGGGCTTAACATTAACTTTTCAGATCGTGTTGCATATAGTCAACAAAGCAAAAGATACTTTGACAATGAAAACTACACGAGTGTGACATTCTCTATAGGTTTTAAAATAAACACAATTATTTCCCATGCACTCAAAAATCAAGCAGTTGTGTAATAAATGCTCTTTATGCTTATTTTTGTCACTGTTTTCGCTATTCCAAAGATGGATTATTTAAAACATGGTAAAATTTCAAATGAGGAATTCAAAGTATTAATTGATTCTCAGAAATATTTATAATAATTTTATACATATCTTGTTATGTAAAATTTTGCTATACTCTTGCAAAACGCATTACCATTTCAAAGATATTCTTTAGGCGTTACAGTATACTCTATCATTTAGTTTTTAAGAAACAAGAAAAGCACAGAATTGAGAGAAAAAAAACATTACAACTATTACATTCAAGGATGGCTGAAGTACTAGGAGTTTCTTAAAATATTTTCTTAGATTATTAAAAATCTGAGTGGAAGGCTACTTCACTCAAAATATGTACGGCTAAAGTAAAGTGAAAGTTCCGTATAGTGGCTTTCGGCCACAAAATAACCTAAAAAATCGACCTTTATAATAAAAATGAATGCCCACTCTCTGTTTGATTACAATGTAACTTAAGAAAACTAATCCAAAAAATATATGAACTCATCATAATCAATAGAATTTTTGAACACCACGTCAGATGGCATTATACTGTAACAACCTCAATTAATTACATGATATAATTAAAAGAAAATGTGTTATTTGTTCACTCAGTTTCAAAATTGTTGAATTATAGAGGAAATTTGAAAGGGGCAAGTACTTTTTCACTGTTCCATGGATAAGTGCTTTTGAAATTGGCAGTACTCCCAATATATAGTGACATTTTGGGCAATAATCATGTAGTGAATGGAAGCTTCTATCTTACACAGACAAACAAATAAAAAGAGCTCCACATTTGTTTGTTATAATTGTCTTTATCGAAGACAGCAGCTAGAATTTGGCACAATACTTTATCATCCAAGCCTACAATCTTTTTTATGAAACACAAATCTAACACATAAGGTTTATCAAAACTGATTTTTGTGCTGGCAAAAAAACCAAACCCAGTAGTGAATCTAATGTGAGTCAGGAATCAGCTGAACAACATAATCAGTTGCTTAGTATTATCTAAAGAATACAGTAAACTAACATGAATTTTACAGTGTTTCACATAATCGTATGGTACTTCAATTAAAAATATTTTTATTTTTCTGTGTGTATTAGTCCAAATTGTTCTAATACACTGATTGTGTCTTCCAAAATCTGCGTACATTAAATAATTCCTTCAGAGCACATTCTCCTAACAGAATCTCAACATTTTGAAAGATTTACAGTTTGATGAACGGAAATATTTTTGAAAAAACATTTAAATCTATTCAGTCTGCTTTTTGATTGTATGTCATTTTTAGTTTGGCTAACATACCGGTAAGTAAAAAAAAAAATTATATGCATTCAACATTTTACACACAAAATAAAACCTTTCCGCTACACTGTTAAACGTGTGTCTCCTTAATTTTTGTAACTTGTTTTATTTTTTATTTTTAAATATTTTCTGTGTGTCCAATGTGTTGTAAAAGTAAATATAATCCTAATCATTATCAATAGGGTGACTCACTCAGTTATATTTATCTTTGATAGTCACATAAAGCTTATTTTTTTTCCTAAGACTGCAAAACAAGTTTAATTCAGGTAGGCACAACTTACTTTGAAATTTTAGAATGCTAGGTTACATCTCATGGTAAAATGATAACACATCACTGTTAGAGAACTAACGAGAGCCAATCGTGCATTCACATAGACGTTAGAACTGGTTGGATCAGAATTTCAAAGCTGATTATTCCCTGATGGCTAAATCAACAACAACAACATTTTGTTTCTTGCGTAGCCCAAAAATCACACAAAGAATGCCTTAATGGGCTTTAACGGGCCCTCTTTTTTGACAACCCCACAGCCTTGACTCTTATCTAATCAACCATTAGAAGCAGGAACTCCTCCAGCAATGTATGCTTTAGGTTTCCATATTTTGTGTTAATGTTAGATGTGCACTGTGTATTGTATTGTGTCCTCATTTCCAAGTTTCCTGTTGTAGATACAGTATTTTCTTTTGTGCATTTGGCTCAGTCCATCTTTTCGAGCTTTGTGCTATAAGTAATCAAGTGCTGTGCTTCCTTACTTTCTCAAGCTTCTCCCAGTATGTTTTAACGCTAAATCTGAACAATGATTTTATCTTAATATGCAACTAAGTGAGATGAGTATCTTACTCTCAAATTAAGCTGATCCACTTTGTAATTATTATTTTTTTTTATTTTTAGTCGAGCTTTATAAGCGATCGTGTCAGAGATCTATTAAAAGTAGGTAACTACTTTATCTTTTGTTTTTTTTTTGTTTTTACAATTTGCAAAAAGCAGACATACTTTTTGTGTAAATTTGAAGTAGAGAACTAAACCAGAAAACAAGCTTGTGGAGTGTGGATGGGAGATCAAGAGTGTTCTGCTTCATTAAAACTAGTATTGGGTCCTAATTTGAGTGAGTTTCATCTTTCACATGGGCCTGTGAAAACCATTTCACCAAGTCAATGTCTTTCATTTTACAAAAAATGAGTTTAGAATAGATGAACGAAAAAATAAAACTGAAATTAAGTCAGAATATTTGCTTGAAATGGAGCATAGCGACTACTTCTACTTCTCATTAGAAGTTCTAAAGTACAATACTAATGTGCGCGCTTCTACAATACTAATTAGTATTGTCAATACTGACAATACTAATGTGCGCGCGTCTAGTTAGTAGTTTTTAGTGTGCAGGAAATTGAAGGATTATAATATTTCATCCAGTTACTGTACATAGTTTGGTGATGTCGCCAGTATTGTTTTATCCCTTACTGTTACAGTGCTGTCAGCACATATACAGTCATTACAGTCATATCTTTACCTTTTTCCCCCCCAGATCATTGTGCTTTTTTTTTTTTTAAATGAAATGTTGTAGAAGTGTGTTTTGCTGTTCGTTTGTTTTTATTTTTTCCTATTTTTTTTTTCTTGATTTAATCATGAAGCGATTGATAAATTGTGAAAATTCCAAAATACCCTACAGAAGAAATTAAAACCCTGCGTTTGTGCATCAGTCTTTTTCCTGTACAAAACAGCTAATACTGATATAAACAGGTGCATTTGTAAAAGCATCTTCCAAGAATAAGAAAGTATAGGGTGGTCCAGATCTAATTATGCAATTTTCATTATGCTATAACTTATTAAGTTTATTGCATAGAGAATTCACAAAAAATTCTTTTTGTTGCCGATAGATGGCAGCACCTGCCCTGCATTCCAAAATGGCGGGGAGACGGTTGTCAGTCGAATAGCGGGTGCAATGTGTTCGCCTTTTTTTAATAATTGCATAATTAGATCTGGACCACCCTGTACCAAGTGGATTTCATGCCCAAACTTTTGCATACTTGATTATCGTTAATGTAAAAATTATAATAATTCCAAATTTTCTCATTTTATTTCATCAGGTTTTTGCTGAGGACTTTTTCATGCGTTTTATTGCCAGATACAAGAAACGTATATGTATCTGTTGGGCTATTTCACACTTCATTGAAGTGATTTTGCCCATTCTCTCCCACTTTATCTGACTAACTCTTTTTATAAATTCTCCCTAGCAATCCGAGGATTTTCGCCACAGCATAAAATTAGCAGTTTTGAGGAAGCAAAAGGCTTGGATCGCATCAATGAGAGAATGCCACCAAGGAAGGATGCAGTTAACAACGTTGGTCATTCTATGGGAAAAATGAATATGTCCGAGTCTAATGGGACAGATGATAATAGTAATATACAGTGATTGGGTTTGTGAAATTCCTGAAGAGCTGAACTTTGTCGTTTAAGATCTCCAAATGAATATTTCTGCTTGAACTGAAATTAGACATCTTCACAACTCACCCTACTTTAGAGACGTTTTCGTCGTCTTGCTGCAAAGAGAGAATATGAGCTAACTTCTTACAGGGTGACACTGGACAAGTAAGTGATACCAATTTCAGCAAGAAATGTATTCAGACAGCAGTCTGAGACTGCATAGGCATTTCTTTGTTCTCATGCCCCTCCCAAACCTCTCCCAGAATTAAGAATGATTTGATGTCATTTTCTGTAATTCATTAAGTCGCTTCACAATAATGCATTCATAGGTGCATTTGCAGTATTCTGCACCTTCTATTTGAAAATTAAACAAAGATTTCATTCATAAACATCTTATACAAATGACCTTGCTGTTGAATATGTTTTGCTACTAGTATTACTAAAGGGGAAAATGAAATGTGTACAATTTCAATAATATTTACAATGTAATCTTACCAGAAACTTATGTTTTGTAAAATGACTTTTATCCGCCCCCTTGTTTTCATTTGCAGAAGAGTTGGCAGTTCTTTTAATAAGCCAATGTCAATCATGTTGCTTCGAGTCAGCATTAAATGCAGTTTCGTTGCTACATTGTCACGATATATCTATTTGTTTTTCACTTGCCTGTAATTAAAAACTGCACACAGTATGTTTTGCAAACCTATTTACCATGCAGTAAATGAAATATTAATAATTTGTACAGCATCTATAGAACGCATCTATGCATGCGGTTAAGTTTCTTATTGATATGTGAAATTATATTTGTGCTGTGTTTCAATATAGTAGTTCTGAATAATTTCCCGCTTTATACTATCTTTGTAAATTCAGTTTTTAGTTATTGGTTTTTGCTGTACAGGCATTGAAGTTCTTTTCAGAAATGTTGAATTTAACTGTATTTTTTATGTTCTGTTATTGTACAGAAGTGTTCAATAGTGTGAATGAACATATTCCGTGAAAAGCAACATTTTCGGCTGCCAGTGCATGATCGCATGGTTTATTAAAATGTAAACGAACTAGGCACGCTGCCGTGCCTCACGTATAAAAAAAAGAAAGAAAAAACTGAAGCTTACCATTTGTTTCCTTCCACTCTTTTACAATCCTTGTTTTGTCCAAATGTGTTTACTTTAAAAGAAATTTCATGGAACTTAACTTGTGGCATTTTTCTTGTATTTTTTCTGGACCTACGTTTTCGCATATGCCTTCTTAAACACGGACATTGTAAGCATGCCCTATGGGAAGAAACACTTTTTTACTCTTGAATAAAATATGCATGAATCATTTATGTTTTTGTCTGTTTATTTTTCATAATGCCAAACTCTTCTCTCGTTAAAAAAAAAAAAAATAAGGGTTACAGCTACCTGAATCCTATTCCTACCAATGGTCTACATTGCCCTTATTTTTTAGACCCCCTTATGAATGTTGTCCTGGGGTCCTATCTACACAGAGTAAGTGTCGCTCACACTAGTGTTTGGAAAACAATCATTTTGACACATTTTAGAGAATTGCACACCCTGGGGAGACTACCTAACAGGCTTTCCCTTTCCACGTTTTGTGGTTTGAAATTCTCATGTTGAATGAAAACGTAAGAAATGAGGAAGTCTGAATATGCAAATGGGTTGTTATCAGATTGGCAACTATGAATAGGGCTGTTGAAAAGTATACATGCATGGGTTCTGTGTCCAAGAATTAATGTAGATGCCATTATGCAAGATAACTTCATTTTTATTTATGCTAGATTCTCAAAACCATGAGACCACTTGAAATTTACCAAAAACATAACCGACTGTTTTAATCTCTTCCCAGTGTGCCTGAGCCTTGCCAGAAGGAAATGACTCACTTGTACTGTATTTAAACAATGGTCTCACTTCCATACTGAATCCAGGCAAATACTGTACTTGGTTCCGGGCAACATTAAGACTTGGTGTATATTTATCTTAGGTGTAGTAGATGGTACCAATAGCCATGATAAAAAATACAATTTCATATTGTCAGCTGTGAACAAATCTATCAACTGGGCTACGCAAAATTAGTAAGACAGAGCAAGAAATAAATTCAAAACTCATTGCCTTGCCTGGCACTAAATAACATGAAAACACATTGGAAAGATGAAAACAGAAGGGCTTTTATGAAATGCCACTTGGTGTAATTTTAAAACACTAGTAACCATCTTCCTCAGTCTTAAAAGCAACATCCAGTGGTAACACCAGGGTCGGGTCTGTTCAGGGAAAAGAGAGCCCGACTCTCAGAACAAATTCTGGTTTGCTATTGCGTAATGTCACACCAGTGGATAAACTGCTTCCGGAATAAAGGATTTCAGTCAGCTCACACAATCCCAGATAAGTTGATCTGGAATAGCAGGCCTTCATTGCAGAATTTTAAAGCCCTTACAAGTCAAGCATTGAACAGTCAATCAACCACAGACTAAAGTCTGAGAATCAGAGGGAACAACCTTCACGCTAGCAAAACAAGAGGTGCAGGTGTCCGTGCATTAAGATTATCGACATATTCGACAAAGGAGGAGGAACAAAGCAGCAGCAGCCAATGAAAGGGAGACGATGTGGAAGAGTATAACTAATAGAGTGAATGCATTAAACAGTTCATTAGTGAAATCTATACAAACTGTGTTGGTACATTTTTAAATTGTGCAAAGTGTACAAAAGGTAAATGTGAAGATATTATTCTGTTTGAAAAGTTATATGCTCACATGTTAACATTGCATTCTATTTTTGTAATATCAATGATAGCTAAAAAGTCAAAGACCTATGACATTAAGTGTTTGGCATATATAGCGTTGCTGTAACTGTCGTAACTGTGAGAGATGTCGAACATCATCCATCTTGCATTGAACACTCTGTTGTCTGGTAATCGCATGCCAAAAGAAACAAAATGTTCATTATTGCCATGTACAAATCAATAACAGAAGACTCACAGTGCCCACCCTTTGAACCGTAACCAGTCCTGTTAAAAAGTAAAATCCCAAATATTTGGCTTCAACATTTGCACAGTAATTACGCATGTGGCTCCTCGTATTATTTTACAAATGGATTAAAAAGACACATTGATATTTCACTGAGTGTTTGATATTCATATTAGCACTTAAATAATCATAATCATTAAAGCTATCATATGAACTACAGTACAAGGCAGAAATAATATTGTGGCCTTATTCCGTTACAGAACCTCACATCAAAACTGCATTATTTAGCATATTGTGTGCAGGTATTCGCTGAAATGGAGACTCTTGTGATGTTTTTCTTTAAAAGTCGAGGGACACCACAGAAGGGCAGAAGGTGGTCGGCTTGTCCCAATAGCCAGTCTATTATCAGTTATTTCTCAGAAGTTAACAACATAGTTGTTTAAATCTGATTGCCCACCCTTGTTCTCTTTGGCGTCTCTATTTGATGGTGGTTATTTATTTCTGTGTGTGTGTGAGCAGATGCCGCTTCAATGTCAGGCAACCTTTGGCAATCACTTAGCCAATATGTGTGGCATCTCAAATATTGTGAAGAAAACTGCCCTTTACAAAAAAAGAAAAATAAAATGACCGAAAATGTCCATGATTTGCATCAGCAGGAATTCCACAATAGAGGAAGTGAAAAAGATGCACAAGCATTCACCATAAACTGAATTCTGGTTTTTAAAAGGGCCATCATGAAAAGATGTAATTTTCCAATTGGGCACCAGGATGCAAGAAATAATGACTGGTAATCTGGGATTTTCCAGCTAACGGCTTTTTGTTTTCTTCAGGGTTCTGTAATTATCAATTGAAAAGCATGTGTCAGCCATTATACTGTACTTCTTTATAACCAGTAATAAGTGTGTGAATGTGTGACTAACTAGTAGCTGGGGGGAGAGAAAACATGAAATAGAATGGGGAGTGTATAAGGTAGTACATAACAATATTATACATACTTTAGAACCCAAAACATTGCCAGGTTAATTAACCCAGAAATTTGAAAACAATCACTAAAAAATACTTCCTGGTTAAGAAGAAGTGTGTATATGGTTGAGGTCTGCATAAGATATCGATGAAGTCTGAAAGTTTTTAGTTTGTTCATAAGCTGATTTTTTTTTTAAATGCTATAAAACCCACTTTCAAATCTATTTTAACCTCCTTGGTGTTAACCCCAAGCGTGAGTCAGGCTCAGAATTCTATATAAATGTGGTTAAGACCAAGTCAAACTCTAGGTGATACGCTCTAGGTGATACGTGATGATCTACTTTACACTGTTAAGCCTGAATAACTCTCGGGACGGTATTCTGCTGCCATCTAGTGGACATAATATCACAATGCAAGTAAGTCATGAATCTTTCTGTGCTTTCTGCATTATGGTAACTCGTCAATACTTATAAGGAGGGCAGAGCCTCCAACCAAAAACACAATGCCAAATGAAAAGCCGTCAAACCAGTTGTAAAATGAACTGAAACTGAACCATTGCTCAAATCGAGCGATAGTGACAATGATGTGAATCGGTCATTAGACATTAACACGGACCAAGAAACTGATACACGTTCAGTAGATTATGACGTACAGAGTTTCAGTGATGTTTGTTTTTGGTGTTGGTTTCATACTGCTACTGACAATTCTGCACCTCCTTGTTATCCATTTATGAGTAGCCCAAGCCAGGTCTTGTGATCATGATTTTCTGGACCATTTACAATTTGTCAGTGATATCTGGGTGGAGAAAATAGTTGCTAAAATGAACTGTTATACTGGGCAATGTTGGAAAAGCCACAATAAACCATTTGCTTGTCACAGTCATTTGGCTGATAACATGTGGGAGTTTTCTGTCTCCTGATGCTGCAGGGCATAATGGATAAACCAGTCCAGATATGGTACTGATCCACAAACTGGCTATTGTAGACACCTATTTTTGTTAATGTTATGAATGAGTGCTTTTTTTCCACTCCTTATGAAGTACCTGCCTTTCCCTAATTATGATGACAGTCATGAAGCCACCCAGCACTGAAACTGTACAAACTGTGTGATGTGTATCAGGCAATCAACAAAAATATGCAGAAGATGAACTAACATAAGTATTAACAAAGAGTTGCATAGGTTACAAGGGAAGACTGACATGGATACAATACATTGCTTCCAAACGGGCACCATTCAATATCACATTCTACATGCTGTGTAAAGCAAGTTCTGCGTACATCTAGAACTCAAAACCTTTCATCGGCATAGGAACCTGGTGGGTTGGCAAGTACTGTATGGTCAATATGATCATGTGCAGGGCCTGCACTGACATTCATCCCTATCATGCACAAGCAACAGAAAATATATTTCAAAACGTTTCTTGACATTTGCTCAAATGGCATTTGCTCATGCTTGTTTCCGACCATATCACGTATACTACATCTGTGCAGCAGTGGATACTAGACAAGCGTTTCCTACTAAGATTATGCTGATGTTTTAGTCTTTACAAATTTCTGTTACACATAATATTTTTTCCAAGGGTAAGCAAACTGCTAAGGAGATTAATTTAAGTATATGCAACAGCACCTTCTACTTTCAGCAAAAAATGCTTAACAGTTTCCCTAGAGTAGCTTCCTTGATTTAAATCTGCCCAATTTTTAGACATTTTTCAAATAATTAATCTTGCAACATACACATAAAGTTAAACTTTGCCCCAATGGAAGTTTGAATGAAATTGTAACAGTTTTGCTTTTATCATTAATAATCTCTCTCATTCGTCAAATATCTCAATGGCCTTACTGTCATCATAAAGAATATATCTTTTTTTCTTTTTTTTTTCCCAAAGAAAGCAAAGCTTTGTCTTGGAGCTCAATGTTGTCCCTTCAACACCTTATCCTCAAATGTGAGTTTACTAGTAAAGCGAAGCTTCCACTTTCTCGCTTGAACCAAGGATTCCTGTATTAGGCCTCAGGGTTTTGTTCTTGAATAAAAAACATTACTAATACATCTCCGGTATCTGGCACTGTTCCACTTGACTATAAAATGCCTACTTTTATCCATCAATCCATTATCCAACCCACTATATCCTAACTATAGGGTCACGGAAGTCTGCTGAGGCCAATCCCAGCCAACACAGGGCGCAAGGCAGGAAACAAACCCGGGGCAGGGCGCCAGCCCACTGCAGGCCTACTTTTATACCAATTAGAAAAAAGGATTCATTTGCAGCAGCACCAATGAGCTAGGCAGTGAGGCACAACAAAGCAAGGGGATGATGCAAAAGTGTAAAGTGCCTTTATTTAAAACACCAAAACTCAAAACAGTGTTCAAATTAAAGTGCAGTCAGTCAAATATAAGTAATTAAATAAATAATCCGTAAAAACAAGTGAAAAGGTGGAGGTTAAAATCCATTAGAAAAAAAAATACAATGAGGTTAAAACAATGGCTGGAAGCTGTCCCTTTAAACAAATCAGCACGGTGCCTTTCTTCTACTGGGGACTTCCCTGCTTCTCCTGTCCAGGCTATGCACCAGGGGAGCCACCCTACCTGCAGCTGACCTTCTCTCTGCCTTCTACTGCTGGTTCGTTCGCCTCACCGATCCCTGGCTCTGGTAGGCTTTACCAAACTGCGACTTGGGCTCCCCAGCGACTAGGGCACTCACGCTGGGGCTTTCACGTCCCAAGTCCCGATTCGCGCTGCCTTCTCTGCCTTATTGCGGTGAGCCATCCTCCTTCGGGTCACTCCTGCTCTTCAAAATGCTCAGCGGGAGCGACCACAATCGACTGCTCCCAGGGTGCTGGCCAAACACCTAGGCTGTCTGCTCAGCTGCCCGTGACCCTGCGCTCGCTCGCTCGCTCGCTCTCTGTTGCACCGGCTTTCCTCTTCCTGCTTCCAGCCTTCTTCTCCTGCAATCTCCTTTCGTCTTTGTCCTATTCTTTTCTTATTTCCCTAGCCGCCTATTACGGGGATGTGGATCAGCATCAAACACTCCTGCCCCTTTTTACCCTCAAGATATTTTACAGGGCTCGTCAGTAGTTGATTGCCTTACCCATATTGATGCCTGACTGAGACAAAACTCTCTGAAACTTCAGGAAGACAAAATTGATGTGTTTTCTAATAGGTGCTAAAACATTACTTCTTCCTGTGAACGCATTCAGCACATTATCAAAGCTGCACTTTAAAAGGTCAGGACAATACCTCAACTAACTTGCAGTGTGGACCAGTGGGGACTGGCATGTACAGTCTGTAGACACCATAGACGAAAAAACAACCATCACAATAATTTATAGGATCAAAGCAATGCTATTTGAAACGTTCTTAGTTAAGCACTCAAATCCAACAAAATAACAATGAGGCTTTACCAACATACTTAGGCTTTGAATCCTGTGTTGACTTAAAAGAAATGAGTAGAAAAGGTACTGTTTCTGCCAAAATATTATCCCTAAAGTCAAAAAGGGAGGGATATCTTCATAGCCCCAAGTAAATCACACCAATTTATAGCTACGCAGCCAATTCAGTTTGTCTGCATGCACTATGTAGGACAGCACAGTGGCACAGGAACATCATTACAATCATTTAGTGTAAATAGCACATAACTGGTCTTTCTTTTAATTCAAAGAAGATTAATAAGTTGTAATATTTGTTAATCTATAATAATAAAAGGCAAAGCCCTCACTGACTGACTGACTGACTGACTGACTCACCACTAATTCTCCAACTTCCCATGTAGGTAGAAAGCTGAAATTTGGCAGGCGTATTCCTTACAGCTTACTTACAAAAGTTAAGCAGGTTTCATTTCGAAATTCTACACATAACGGTCATAACAGTCGATAACGGTCAACAACGTCCGCCATGTTGAACTTTCTTATTTATGGCCCCATCTTCATGAAATTTGGTAGGCGGCTTCCCTGCGCTAACCGAAACCGATGTACTTACTTATTTCGATGGTATGACGCCACTGTCAGCTGCCATATTGCACTTTCCAACGTCACCAATTTTCAAACTTCCTGTCTAGGTAGAAGGCTGACCCCATCTTCACAAAATTTGGTAGGTGGCTTCCCTGCGCTAACGCAAACCGATGTACGTACTTATTTCGGTGGTATGACGCCACTGTCGGCCGCCATATTGAATTTTCCAAACGTCACTAATTCTCCAACTTCCCGTATAGGTAGAAGGCTGAAATTCTAGGCGTAACTGTTATAACGATCAACAACCTCCGCCATATTGAACTTTCTTATTCATGGCCCCATCTTCACGAAATTTGGTAGGCGGCTTCCCTGCGCTAACTGAAACCAATGTACATACTTATTTCGTTGGTATGACACCACTGTCGGCCGCCATATTGAACTTTCCAACGTCACTAATTCTCCAACTTCCCGTGTAGGTAGAAGGCTGACATTTGGCAGGCCCATTCCTTACAGCTTACTTACAAAAATTAAGCAGGTTTCATTTCGAAATTCTACGCGTAATGGTCATAACGGTCAACAACGTCCGCCATGTTCAACTTTCTTATTTACGGCCCCATCTTCACGAAATTTGGTAGGTGGCTTCCCTGAGCTAACTGAAACCAATGTACGTACTTCTTTCGGTGGTATGACGCCACTGTCAGCCGCCATATTGAATTTTCCAACATCACTAATTCTCCAACTTCCCATATAGGTAGAAGGCTGAAATTTGGCAGGCTCATTCCTTACAGCTTACTTACAAAAGTTAAGCAGGTTTCATTTCGAAATTCTACGCGTAATGGTCATAACGGTCAACAACGTCCGCCATGTTGAACTTTCTTATTTATGGCCCCATCTTCTCGAAATTTGGTAGGCGGCTTACCTGCACTAACCAAAACCAATATACGTACTTATTTCGGTGGTATGATGCCACTGTCGGCCGCCATATTGAACTTTTCAACAGTCTTTGTTACTTATGGGCCCATCTTCAAGGAATTTGGTACATTAGTTCCCAACGCTAACTGAATCCTACTTACGTACATATATACGTCCATAGCCTGCAGCTCGGTCACCGTGTGAGGCGACGTTGGGTCCCCCATCTCAACGCCTCCCACATTGTTGCCTGCCTGCCTATATAAGGCCATCCGTCGCTCCAGTCTCTACATTCCCTTCCTTGCTTCGCCACGGATTCACGTCTCCCTACTGATAACTACATCCTTTTGTTTAATCCACGGCTTCTCCGCTGTTTTATTGTTTGTTTATTACAATTATAGTTATTGTATAGGTATTTTACACTTACTTTACATTGTTCAGGTACCCATTTCCTTTAACATTCCAACCCCCATTACCATGTCTATCGAGATGATCACCATCGATCAAAGAACTATCACTTACCGAGTGGTTTCCATGCCCGGAGATGGCACCTACCTTTTCCATTCTGTTTGTTACATATTGCACGACCATATCAGGCTCACTCTTGATATCCGGAGGAACATTGTGTCTTATGTATTGAATGACTGGGACAGGTTCAAGGTGTGGACTGATGACGGTACAGGAGATAATTATACTACACTGGAGCACTAGAAGAGTGAAATGCTTAAGCCCTTCACCTATGGTTCTGCATGTGAGTTGATGGCTGCCGCTGAATTGTTCGGTTGTCGCTTTCAAGTGTACCGAAATGGCCAAATATTTTACACCTTTTGACAACCGCCAATGCCTCTTAAACATCTTAGATTCACAGGTGACAATGTCAGTAGTGGACACTTTGATGTTTATGAATGTTTAAACTCTCAAAAGCTGGATGTGACTTTATCTCTGAAACCGGTTCTGTGCTTACAATGCTTGACAGATGCCGAATGTCACTTCAATACAACAAATCCTGCAAATACTGTCATAATTGAAACAAACCATGAAACTCAAACCGATCATGACAGCAGCAATCCAAGCTGTGAGATTTGAGACAAGATTACTGTTCACATGGCCAACTGTAAGTTGCATGCTCAAGAGTAAGCTCAGCGCACAGCTTGGCCATATTACAACCGGAGGGCCGAATTCATAATGTGGTATACAAAGAGATCCTTAACAAATAATTATTGGCATATTTTCCCTCAGTTTAAAAAGGTTAAATTTTCTTCTTAATAAAAATTTTAATGCAGTACTTTGCCACTGCGAAGCGCGGGTATTTTGCTAGTATTTACAATAAAAGCCACCCCAAAACCAGAGCAAAGAAAACTATTTGGACATAATATGAAAAGAACATTTTTTGTGTGGGAAAAATTACAGTTATTGCACAAAAATAATGACTGCATTCCACCAGTATCATTGTGCTCATAAGTACTTCAGGCTCTTGTGACACCCAGTGAGAGAGCAGGTCAGCAAGCATGTAGCGTGCTGTCAAGTGTCGAAAACTAAATAGGTGTTATATGGATGTAAACTACCTCACAACACACAAAGTACTACATGTATGTTGGTAATTGCTCTCAATAGATGAGCAAAGCACGCACTTGTATAAGGACAATAATGCTCTCTCTCTCTCTCTCTCTATATATATATATATATATATATATACAGTACGTATATATATATCCATCCATCATCCAACCCGCTATATCCTAACTACAGGGTCATGGGAATCTGCTGGAGCCAATCTCAGCCAACACAGGGCGCAAGGCAGGAAACAAACCCCAGGCAGGGCGCCAGCCCACCACAGACAACAATTTTATGTCACATTTTTTGTCACACTTTAAATCAGGCTTATTTTAAAACCAACATATATATGTTTGGTATCATTCTTTCCAGAATTTATAGAACTTCAATGTGATGTTGTTAGATTTTCAGATTCCATTTTTAAGTTATAAACTAAAAAATATCAAGAACGAGACAAGACTTTGTGCCAAGAGATTTATCCATGCCCGAGGCCAGAAATAAGCCAAAGAGTAGCACAGTTGCTGTACAAGCTTTTAAATGTTCGAAGCACCACATGAACAGCAGCTGATCGAGCAAAGAGAAGGTAAAAACAACTGTATTTGTTACCCATTGTATCACCGTTTAAGAGGGGGTTTCGGAGGAGCGACCGCATCTCCTTGGGTTGCATTCAGTCCCCTTCTTCTCAATGCAGAGATGCTAAGTGGCTGGCATATAGCGCAGGCCAGTGGGGTTGGTGAATGAAGTGAGCAGGGGGTAAGCCCTCTAGTATGTATGTATATATATATTTTTTAGTTTTTTTTTTTAAGTTGGTGGGAATAAGGTTCTGTATATTGCTATGAACTGTTACTTTATCAACAAGTAAAACCCTATTGTGTTACTGGTATTTTCATCACAATCTTACAGCAACATCATAGCAGCACATTTTAATAGCAATAAATAACTGATATTTTTGGCATGAAAATTCTAGTGGACCACAAGAACCTGTAAGGGAGACAAAGACGACTATCACAAAAGGGGGAGCCATTCTGAGAAGCTCTGCAGAAGGGGTGTGTTTGTGTGTGTGAATCTGTGTGCGAGAGAGTGACAAAGAGAGAGCTGCAGTATCTTTAACTAATGAATTAATTTAAGAATATTTAGTGAATTCAATAAATAAAACTCCCCAAACACCTGACACAACAGGCACAGGCTCAAAACTTTATTTTCAAGGGGGAAATCCTTTTCCTTTGTTCCCTAACAATGCAAAGTATAAAGCACAGTATGAAGAAAACAGCACTTTATCTTCTTTCTTTCTCTTCCTCTTTTTTCTGTCTCTTCTGCCTCCAGTCCTCCTGGCAAGTGTCGTCCTCTCCCTCCCAACTCTGGCTCCTCAAATTAGAGAATGGCAGCTTCTTGTATAGCGCATCTGAAATTGCTCCAGATGTCCCATGATCTCCTTCCAGCAGTACTTCTGGGTGTGGCAGAAGTGCTGTAGTAAAGGGCTCAGCAGTTATCTATGCACACCCTGGCAGTGACCACGGACCCCAACAGGGCTGAGCTTCCAAGCTCGTGGCACTAAATCAAGGCAGAGTGGCTTCCCTCTGCCATTCTGGGAGAGGTACTGCCCTGTACAAGCCCTCTCCCCTGGTCCTTCCATCATGAAGGCATCCCGGCTGGTTATGAGCCCCAGCTGTCCATCACAATATCTACCATCATACCTTCCTGATGTGGTAACAATTGGCTAATTCAATCTTGCCCATCCTTTTCCCTGCAGTGAGGGATACTTAAGAGAGTTGGTGAAGCACATAGAAAACAGCACCAATTAGAGCTACTTAGTATTTTAAATTCATTAGACTGGGTATGTGAAGATTTGTTGTGGGACTTGTCTCTAAAAGCTGGTCTTACTCTTGGGAGGCATATTTATTGAAATGTTTTTTGATATTCTTTATATATTTTTGGATATTACTAATTATTTTTTCAGATCATATTTTTTGTGGCCTTGTAGGCCGAAGTCTCCCAGTTTCCAGGAGTCAGACTCCCCTAGGGTGAGATAATTAGGATTCTGGCCTATTTTTTGTGTATATTTTTGAAGGCCTCACCCATTTTGCTATTATGTGGTGCTAGAATCACAACACAGCATTCTTGTACTAGGCTTCTCCATTTTCATTTTGTGAAATTGGATGCTGGACTGTGAAGACATTCAAGACATTGACTTACATACAGGTAAGAAAATTCTAGTTAAGTGAGTAAATATAAAGTGATTACAAGAATTTAAACACTACTTTGTTATGGGAAATGTAATTAGGCTATAATAATGCATTGCTGTGTACCATGTTAGTTCCTAATTTTAACATAACAAACTAAACAGAAGAAAACAGAACATATGTAATGGCGCCCAAACCAACACAAAACCCACTGCAGCCTTCCACCCTCTCCTAAGTGGAGGAAAACAAACAAAAAGCTAATGTATAATAGGAGATGTACTGCATGTAGTATGGTTTATGTTTGTAAAAACAGAAGTTCCAAAAACAAGAGATCATTCAGTGCATCAAGTTTGTTTGGTTATCTAAGTTGCCTCAAAATCTCATCCAAATACTTTTTAAAAAATTGTCAGTTTCTGGTTCCACTACGTGAGACATAATGTTGTTCCAGAATTTTAAGCCTGGTTTATACTTACCGCGTAAAGCCACAGACCAGAAAGTGCATGCATGTTGAGCAACCAAAATGGCCAGTCTGATTGGCGCATTGATTGGCTTTTTCAAAGAAGGCTCAGATGTCCTAGTTGATAGTGTACTTGACATAGTAAACTTATCATTAGATTCACGGGTCTTCATTGACTGTCTTAAGCCTGCAATTGTTAAATTGTTTTTGATAACATTAGACCAATTTCTAACCTACCTCTCTTAAGTAATATTCTAAAAAAATCAGTAATTGAGCAGCTAAATAATTACTTGGTTCCACATTCTATTCATGCCAAGTTTCATTCAGGTTTTATAACAAATCACAGTACAGAGACTGCACTGGTTAAAGTAGTAAATGATTTGCAGGTTAATGCGAATGGTTTCAGTGTATCTTTTCTTGTTCCTTTAGACTTAAGTGCAGCATTTGACACCTAAATAACACTATTTTTATAAATCACTAGATTAATATAAATAACTCCTAATAGGACTATCTAAGAAAGACACCAATCTATTGCAATTAGTGCAGAAGGCAGCAGGCAGAATCTTAACTAGGTAAAGAAAATTTGAACACATTTAATCGGTTTTAGCATCATTACATTGGTTAGTCATGTCATTCAGATCTGACTTTAAAACACTATTAATGGTTTACAAAGCCTTAAATTAACATTGCACCATCCTATATTTTGGAATTCCTATCCCCTGCACTCCAAGTCATAACCTTAGATCATTGAATGAAAGTCTGCTTATTATTCCAAGAGCTAAACTTAAAAGAAGCGGTGAAGTGGCCTTTTGCTGTTTGGAGAGGTTCTTTTGTAATTGTAATTTTGTAATTGCGGCGTGTTACATAACCGAAATCTATAGAGATATTATAATAAAAGACAATACCCCTCCCTTAATGATATGGCGGCAAGAAATCACATAGGAGAAATAACAGCTTTCTTTAATGATGACTTATGCTGCATAACAGACGAAGGAAGCCAATTGCAAGAACCCAGTTCGGCAGTGGTGGCCCGATGTGTAGATTCTGCCGTTTTTGCCACTGCTACAAAGGTGTGCCGGGCAATGTTCCAAGGTTTTATACTCTTTCTTCATGTGCAGGCCCCCACTTAGGTGAATAATACAATTCCAAACAAGGCAAAAAGTATACAGATTCATGCTGACTCTGACAGACGAAAAATAGTGCACGCTTCCCCAGCTGTCTTTATCTGTCTTGTCTTATGCTTTGCCTAGCAGCTCTAAATGATGAGCCCCTGTGCTAAATGTGTCAACTGTTCATGTGATTAGAAAGAAAAATAGATGTATAAAATATATTTGCACTGAGCACTGTGAAATATTAAACATATACACTTATTACAGGATCATTCTAAAAAACACTGCTAAAACCCATTATTTTATTATGGTATTTTTGTAGGTACATTTTAAATGTAATCCTGACAGACTATATGGGCATAGAATCTTCATATTTTTAAGGGATCCGCAATCCTATTATTCTCTGCTGTCTTTTGTGGTTCTCCTGTGGTGACGATCTGTGCCACCAACAACTGATCAAGGCACCATTCCAGCCCCCTCCTTTGATGGACTGAAGGCGGGTGTCCCAGCTCTCCACAATACCAACATCATCTAATTCTATCATGTGAAGCCTGAAAATAAGGAGGATGGATTTAAGAATCATTTGTGTTAGGTCGAGTGCCCAGTGGGGGCTGGATGGTCTTTTTGGCCTTGAAAGCCCTGCAGATTTTGGCTTTGGGTTTTTTTTCTTCAGCCTAACTGAAGTTTATTTTTGTTTTCTTCTCTCTCCCAGCCATCTGACCTTACACTTTTCATTGTTACTTACTCTTTAATATTATTGCCTTATCTTATTAGTTTTTTGTTTCATGTAAAACTTTCTTGTTGTCCTTTTGTAAAGCACTTTGAGCTACATTGCTTATATAAAAATGTGCTATATAAATAAATAGTCATACAGTGACAATGTTTGGTCAATGTCACAGTGCTAATAATGTCACAGCAGAAGATATGAGACTCTTTTTATTAAAAGAAGAGTTGTACCTGCTATAAACGACTTTAAGAGGAAGAAAAGGAGAATGTGGAGTGTCAGACTTATTGACAATGAACAAAAGTCCAGTGTAATACTCTCTTAAATAGGGAACCTACATGATGAACACATGCATTTCAAACGTTTTTGCAGGTCTTCTTTGCATTCTGATGACCTGTTGAGTTATTTTCTGCCCTTCATTCATCATTCTGGCAGCAGCATAACCAGCCTCTCCTTGAAATTCACCATTTTGGATACATGACTGCCACCTCCACTGCAATGCATAGTGACAAAAATTTTCATGTGCAGCAAGCAAGTCAGACTCATGCAGGGGTGTGTCTCAAAAATCTGACATTATTTTAGCCGTGTGGCCCTCACACCCTGCGTGGGCACTTCAAGTATAAACTAAGCTTTCTGTAAACCGGGGCACATTTTATAAGTTGCCTTGATTAAAGGTTGCTGCTGAATAAATAATGATGAATCTGACTAAGGGGTTTTGCTGAATCATTTTGGATGAAAATAAAGTAACTCTTATATGCATTACACTGAAAAAAGTATAACACTGATGTTGTTCATTCAATGTAAATTTTCTCTTTCAAGCAGTTTAAGATTAGTCATTTAGTGTTGTAGCTTGAAATATTTGGTTTCAGATCTCAATCAAAGTAAAAAAAAATATTTTTACCAAAGTAAGTTATCGTGGAGGGAATAAACATAAAAATCCTATTTCAGTTTACCTAATATTTTAGGTTGTTCGTGTGCATTGTTTGAGGGGCTGTTTGTATATTCTTCCGGCCGAACTTTCCAGCGTGATGGCTTTCCAACTGCCAAACAAGAACAACTTAAAAAATGATTTACTTCAGTATAAAACAAATGAATTGCACCCAATCACTCTAAATGATTTGCCTTAACTTAAAAATTGTGGGATCAATAAGCTAAAAAGAATTATATTGGTTCAGTTTGAAAATATTAAGTGTGAATCATTACCTTACTTTTTTCAGTGAGCAGACACTGAATAACACCTTGGTTAGGACTGATGGAGGATGAATAAAAATTAACACCTTGGGCATCCTAAGATTGCATGTCTCAGAAGAAAAGACTTCAACTTAGATAAAGAAAGTGATTTTATTATGTGAGGGTATTTCACTAAATGAGTCATTTAAATTGAAACTTGCCTCAGAGACACTCCCAAATGCATTTGGCTGAATCTGGATGTAAGTGTTCACCAAGTGCCAACTGTTCCATTTTACTTTTAATAAACATGGTTATGCAGAGAAACTGCACAGGAACATGCTGTAATTCCAGTAAGTAAATTAATTTGTTTTATATTTTGTCTTTGTAGTTTCATTGTTTTGTTCAGAAAGAAGAATGTTTAAAGATATGTCTGAGACTTGTGCAGTTTTACAGTCAATAAAGAGTGAGCTCACCATCTAGTTAACTAAAATGCTAAATTGATTCTGTAGACACAAAATATAACTTTATTTTTGTTAGGTTTTCTATTTTAAATGTTATTTGGTCTTCATTATAAAAATGATGCAACAAATTTAAAAGAGTGTGACCCTGATGCTCTTTTGTAACAGTGTAGTGCTTTTAGTATGTTTTATCTTTCCACATCTATAAGAAAATAATATCTTTCCAATCAGTAGAACTATTGTTTAGTGGTAAAATCACAGTTCATGACAGGTTTATAGGATAATTAGATTAGAAAACAGATGGAAAAATGGATGGATATTGAAGGCCAGCTTAGCAAGGTTACTTTTAGAGGAGGGATTGACTTAAGAGCAATGGACATCGGAATATCCTATGAAGAGTAGGAAACAAAGATCTACAAAAGGAGATGGACAGTCAGAGGCATTATGCTTTGTTACTGCAGGGGCTGCTAAAGACATAGATGTTCTAAGGACATCATCCATGGGGGAGTGTCAAGAGACCAGTCAAACCTTTGCAGACCAGAGGAGACACAGTATGCTATAAGGGACAAGGTTGCTACCCAATCCTGAGAGCTGAATAGTCAGGAGATACCACAGGAACACAACCCTTTAATAACACAATGTGTTCAACAAACTGGTTGCTCCATAGGCTGTTAAACACCAGTGAACTGAAGACCAGAAGTTTGTATGGGTCATCTCTAATTCCAGTTGTGACTTTAGCCTGGAAGTAACCTCTAGGTTGAGTTTAAAAGCCAGTCCCTGATAGAGACTCACTGAATCTGTAGGCAAGCTGTGGCACAGGCTCAAACGCCAGAGACATAGTGCACCAAAAAATCTGAATAAGCAGTAGAGGAGTATGAGGTTGACATTACTTATATTTTGAAGGTGAGCAGACCACCCCACCACCAAACAGACAGAAACAGACCTTTACATAGCCGCAGACATTTACTTGGTGCTTCTTTTTATTTGTTCCTATTGTGTTTTCTCAATGTGTTGGATAGTAAATGTGTTCTAGGCAAGTTTTGAAGGTTGATGGCTTTCCCTTGAACCGAATGTTACTTACATCCACTTTTTAAATGAAATAGTTCACCCTAGCTCTAAGCCTGCAGTCTCAAACATTCTCTTTTTTTGCAATACACAAGGATACTTTTTTCTGTCATAGGCACATGGGAGTTTATTCAGTCTACAAGTTTGAGCTGACATAAACAAAATTGATTATGGCATGATAGCACAGTGGTTAACACTGCTGCCTAGATAGATAGATAGATAGATAGATAGATAGATAGATAGATAGATAGATAGATAGATAGATAGATAGATAGATAGATAGATACTTTATTAATCCCCAAGGGGAAATTCACATACTCCAGCAGCAGCATACTGATAAAAACAATATTAAATTAAAGAGTGATAAAAATGCAGTTCAAGTTAAAAAATGCAGGGAAGAGAGTGCAAGGCAGGTATAACAGTCAATAACATTGTATAATAATGTTAACGTTTAAGGGGTGGAATTGAAGAGTCACTTGGTGTGGGGGAGGAACGATCTCCTCAGTTCCTCAGTCTGTCAGTGGAGCAGGGCGGTGACAGCAGTCTGTCGCTGAAGCTGCTCCTCTGTCTGGAGATGATACTGTTCAGTGGATTCAGTGGATTCTCCATGATTGACAGGAGTCTGCTCAGTGCCTGTCGCTCTGCCACGGATGTCAAACTGTCCGCTCCGTGCCTACAATACAGCCTGCCTTCCTCACCAGTTTGTCCAGGTGTGAGGCATCTCTCTTCTTTATGCTGCCTCCTCAGCACACCACCACGTAAAAGAGAGAGCTCGCCACAACTCTCTAATAGATCTTATTGCAGATGTTGAAGGATGCCAGCCTTCTAAGGAAGTATAGTCGGCTCTGTCCTGTCTTACACAGAGCATCAGTATTGGCAGTCTAGTCCAATTTATCATCCAGCTGCACTCCCAGGTATTTATAGGTCTGTACCCTCTGCACACTGTCTCCTCTGATGATCACTGGGTCCATGAGGGGCCTGGGCCTCCTAAAATCCACCACCATCTCTTTTGTATTGCTGGTGTTCACTTGTAGGTGGTTTGAGTTGCACCATTTAACAAAGTCCTTGATTATGTTCCTATACTCCTCCTTCTGCCCATTCTTGATGCAGCCCACGATAGCAGTGTCATCTGCAAACTTTTGCACGTGGCAGGACTCCAAGTTGTATTGGAAGTCTGATGTATATAGGCTGAACAGGACCAGAGAAAGTACAGTCCCCTGTGGTGCTCCTGTGCTGCTGACCACAATGTCAGACTTGAAGTTTCCAAGACGCACATAGTGAGGTCTGTCTGTAAGATAGTCCATGATCCATGCTACCAGGTATGAATCTACTCCCATCTCTGTCAGTTTGTCCCTAAGGAGCAGAGGTTGGATGGTGTTGAAGGCGCTAGAGAAGTCCAGAAACATAATTCTTACTGCACCACTGTCTCTGTCCAAGTGGAAGAGGGATCGGTGTAGCATATAGATGATGGCTTCCTCCGCTCCAGCCTTCTCTTGGTATGCGAACTGCAGAGGGTCGAGGGCATGGCAGACCTGTGGCCTCAGGTCATGAAGCAGCAGCCGGTCCATGGTCTTCATCACATGTGACGTCAGAGTGACAGGCCGGAAGTCATTCAGCTCACTAGGACGTGAAACCTTTGGGACTGGGGTGATGCAAGATGTTTTCCAAAGCCTCGAGACTGTCCCTTGTTCCAGGCTCAGGTTGAAGATGTGCTGTAGAGGACTCCCCAGCTGCAACGCACAGGCCTTCAACAGACGTTGCGATACTCCATCTGGACTCACTGCTTTGCTGGCATGAAGTCTCCTCAGCTCTCTGCTTACCTGGGCTGCTGTAATTGTGGGTGGGGGGAAACTTTCTCCAATGCTGGTAATGAGCAGAATGATGGGTGGAGGATGCAGTACTCTGAGTTGAAAGTGGGTTAGTGTGGTCAGACCTGTTAAACAAGTTGTTCATCAGGTGTTGCTCTCTCCGCGTCTCTCTCGATGGAGGCACCCCGCTTCGAGTTACAGCCGGTTCATCCCATCCCACACTTCCTTCACGCTGTTATTCTGCAGCTTTCTGCTAAATGCATCAAGCATCCAGGGTTTGAATCCCCGTGCCCTGTTTGGGTGTGTGGCTAAGCAAGAATGAGCCAAGAATTTGACTGATGCCTCAACCAATATCCGTTATTTTGTTATTGCCCTGCACCCAATGTTGCTGGTGGTGGGCTTCAGCCTCAAATAATTAGAGGTTTGAGAATTAAATTCTTAATTATTTCATTTTCGTAGCAACAGTTAATTAGAAATGAGTGATAAATAACACAGCTAGCATTTAATCTGGCACCATTTTTACTTGCATGTGTTTGGGTGTATTAGTAAAATAATCAAAAATGAAAAAATAAGAGAAAGTAGCAAAGTATAATAGACACCTATGGAAATTCCAATTGGAACACAGTCATTCAACTGCACATACCTGGCCAATTCAGATAGCGGTGTGCCAGCCACCTGCGGCTAGGAAGCACCTCCAAGTGGCCATGCCCATGATTGTGCCAGAAACGCAGAGAAAAACACATTTCACAAGCCTTCAGAAATGCCTACGTAGTACAGACCATGAATGCAACACTCCGTGTAGCACAGCAACTATCAATCCACAATGCAGCACACTGTAGTGTGTCTATAAGTGGTGGTAGTAGTCTATGAAATTGTCACAACAAGGTAAATCTCCTCATGCTCTTTTACCATTTGCTCCCCTCTCATGCTAATCCTGTCACTCAGCTCTCTAACAAGGTAAATTTCTTGGTTTGAAAATCTGTCCCAACTGATTTTGTAATTGAATAGCCCTGGCATATACCATTAACACAAAATTCTTTTAGAATTTGAGCACGGCATGAGTCTACAGCATCAGTAACCCATCACAATCACCCTATATTTTCACTTTGTTTGGTTTATACTCATATATACTGTGAGGTCTGGCTGCTGCAAATAAAAGACAGCAGCATCCAATCCATCAGGTCAGGTGAGTTTGGGGAACATGCACTGGTACAGCACATTGCCGCATCATATGCACACATAGTATATACATTTGTATAGAAGAAATGAAAATAGCAGCTTCTGTCACTCATAACATTCCTGCGTAATGGCTGGTGTTAATTAACCAGTAAATGTCACCTTTATCTAAAAACATCTGTGATTTATTGAGCCAGATAAACAATGAACAAGTAACTCAACATGAAAGAAGTGAGGTATTGTTTCAGTTTCCTCAGTCAGCTTATCCACATTAATAAGAAACACTCATGGCACATACAGCATTAAACAGAAAGGATTTCAAGATGCAAGCAAGACTTGAAGGTATCCAAGCTGGGGACCTGAGGGGTGGTGTTCTGCAGCAGTTTGCAGATGCTTTTGGGACAAAAATATCACTGTAGGTTGTGGTAGAGCAGCTTTGAATTCAGAAGGATACAAAACCTCAGTGCTTTAGTCACAAATCAGGGTAGGGGTAGCATTAGTACAGTGCCAGCACTAGTGAAGTGGTAGTCAGGACTTTGGGAGAAACCTTTATTTTATTAGTCAATCTATTTGCACTGTCATCTTTGGTAATAAGCTTAGAAATGTCAAATGATATTCAGGATATGAGCAACCAAAAAGAGGTTTCTCAGCTTCTGGTGTGTTGGGGGGGTGGGGGTGTGTGGTGATCAACTTCTAATAAAAAGCAGAGATCACAAAAATCCATGAAAATATCAGAATAGTGCCTTTGCTTCTCTGTACCAAAGAAGCATGGACATCTGGAAAGGTTAGTCCCTTGGTGCCTCCGACAGGAAGTGGGAAGCATGGATTCTTTTTCTCATTGTGTTTCTCTCTCTCTCTCTCTCTCGGTGGTCTAACCACAATTGGAAATTCCCGAAAAAAGCTGGAGTTTTTCACTTGGCGTAAGAGGGTTTGGTCTGTTATTTAGTTTCTATTTCTACTACAACATATGTCTAGGAAATGAAAGGAAAGGAAACTAAAAGTATTTCAAGTGCACACTACTCATAACCTCAAAATGTCCACTTTATTCCTTAAACACATAATAATTCTCATTAGTTACAGAGCACCGCCCTAATATTAGCTCATCCCTTTTCTTAAACATACAAAGTTAACTAATGGTATGTCTGCTTAGGATCGAAAAGATTTGTTTTTTCCTCAAATCAATAAAAATGACCCATGCTTTAATGTGTAGTGTACTCATATTTATGTTATAGTGATATTTCTCACCGCTTCATTAAACTGCATACAAAAATGTTTACATTTTGTAATGCATCATTTGCAGTATACATATCATAGTTATTCAAAATTCAGTTTAGTACAGGGATTTACATTTTTCTACCTAGAGGCATGTTTTTTGTTTAGCAGTGATGAGTATGGCCTCACAGTTTCAGCAATCCAAGTTCACTATGAGGTTTTCTTAGCTCCGGACTTGTTTTTTTTTTTTAAGTGAACTAGGACGACCAGATGCCTTTTTTTCCTAAGGACAGTCCTTTTTTTTAGCTCTAAACTACCGGTCCAGCCAGGATTTATAAAATTCCTAATATCGTCCAAGATTTTGTTTTACTCCCTACTCAAACTGTATAAACAAACATTGGCCTATATACTTTCATTTATGTGCTACTGGAAAATATTTTGAACCTGACAATTTGACTCAGCGTTGAGCTCTGTGAACAGGGCAGAGTCATTTTAAAATGAAACACCAAATCAGAAGTATCCAACACGGTATATCCTAACTACAGGGTCACGGAGGTCTGCTGGAACCAATCCCAGCCAACACAGAAAACAAACCCCAGGTAGGGTGCCAGCCCACCGCAGGGTACACACACCTAGCACACACTAGAGACAATTTAGAATCGCCAATGATCACCTAACCTGCATGTCTTTGGACTGTGGGAGGAAACCGGAGCACCTGGAGGAAACCCAAGCAGGCACAGGGAGAACATGCAAACTCCACACAGGGATGACCCAAGAAGCGAACCTGGGTCTCCTAACTGCGAGGTAGCAGCGCTACCACTGCGCCAACCCAAATCAGAAGTACAAAGCGAAAATGTAAATTTACACACAAGTCAGTAAATAAATACCATGTTTTCGATATAGCTGCAGTGAGTGTGAAGCTGAATGCACAAGCTGTAGAGCAGACACATACTGTACATGGCAGCAGCAAGTAAGGAGACTAGCGACTTACAAGCTCATGTTCACTGTTATGGGAGAGAACTTGTCAGCAAAACGTTAAGACTATTTTGTGGGACCAGCAGGGAAAACAGAGGATGCTGTCACTGAACTGAGAGTGCATTTCACACAGTTATGAATCACAATAGTTAGATCAGTGGGGAGCCTAGTGGATGACGTACCCAAACTAGGGAGTGTGTGGCTATTTTTATGTCCATGAGAAATAATAATGTTTAACTTATTCTATTATGTTCCAAAATGTTTAATTAAAGTTGGTCATTTTCACAACCAGAATGTCTAAGTTACAATGGATGTAACAATCTTCATTTGCCCCTTAGATGTTAAGATTTGTTTTTGAGTTAAAAGGAAAAAATGTTTTTTTTCCTTTTTCTCATTATGGAAAAGAAGTAATAATACTGCAACTATTGAAAAAGCTTACTAAGAAGTTTAAATTTATGGAATATTTGATTAGAAGAAGCATGTGTCAGTTACCCCAATGTCCCCACCAATACCCCGTCCTCTTTTTAAAACAGCAAAAATATATGGTTATGCTAAGAGCAGCCTGGTTTCATACGACATTTTGGTTAACAGGCAACTGTAAACTGAACCAGTAAGAGCAGGTGTGAGATGGTGTCCTCTGTAGAATGATGGCTCCTGGCTTTGGCCCAGTGCTTCTGGAATATGTTCTGTCTCCTCATGACCCTGTAATGGAAAAAGTAAGAATGGAAAAATATATAAACTCAAGAAGATCATTTCAGTTCCCATTTACAAAAATAGAATCTTAAGGTGCTTTAACAACAAACAACACTTTCAGTACTAAGAAATCTGAAAGCATTCATATTTGGCTTTGTCACTCTTGCCAGGTTTATTCTCTGTCTACATCACTGTCTACTTGTACAAAACTCAGGAAGGAGGATCTAAACTGGTAAAAATCAACGTGCTGTTGCTCTAGTCCTATGGCATGTCTTTAAAGCACTTAATCACCTTTTTGATATAAAAATTCAAATCACTAATACCATATGTGTTTACATTTGATAATGCAAGATGTCAGCATTTTAAAAGTTGATGTAATATTTTAATATCAATATTATTAATTTTTATATCACGTATAAACACACACTTTAACAAATGTAAGAAAGGATACATTATTTGGTTCTTCTTTTAAAAGGCTGAGGGTAGGAATTGCAGTATAAAATGACTTTATATTTTAAGTCAATATCACACTTTTAAAATCTGATACCACAGTTCAGAACATCAATATCACGGTTTGAAAATATGAGAATTTCATATGTACTTTTTAAAGTTTGACCGTAAGTGCTTTGGTCCAATATCAAGATTAAAATTATGAAAACTTGACATCAGATTTTAAAAAATATATAAATGTTCAGAATCTTTATTTCAAAATTAAAAACATAGACAATGAACACTACACTTCACATACGACTGAACACCCTTCTTTCAATCAGCTCCATGTCCCATGTGCTCCATGTGTGGAGCTTGCATGTTTTTCTTGTGTCTGCATCAGTTTCTCTAAGTGTTCCAGTGCCCCCCCACAATTCAAAAACCTGAAATGTCAGGTGTACTATCGTTGTTAAATTGGCTGTAGCATGAGTACATGTTGTTCGCCCTGCGATGCACTGGCTCCCTGTCCATGGATTGTTCCTTCCTAGAGCTTGCTGAGATAGCCTACAACTTCTCTGTGATCTTGCCCTGGATACACAGGTTAAGAAGATAGACAGACTGATGGAATATGATCTCTATTAAGGACAACTGTGCATTTAACAAAAGTATCATATTCGTTAAATTGAATGTCCAAGTTGCAAGATTCGAAAATTGCATTTAATACCAAAATGAATATATTTCTAGTTGTTGATATTGTAAAAAGTTGATAACATTTCATGAAACATTGAAAAATCCGATTTCAAATTTGGCAGTGTGATAATACCAAATTAAAAAGGAATGATATCATTAATGATTTAAAGTTAAAACGACTAGTTGCCACACGAAGCTTTCGGAGGCACTGTCCTGCCAGATAAGTAACCTGAGGAAAGACACGCCTTAAAGGTAACAACACAACACAGAGTAGGGAAAAATTCAGTCACCCCGTTTGCGATTGTTTTTTTGTCAACACCGCCTAGAAATATCTAATTTGCATAACCCCACCCATCCCTAAAAGACCTCTCTTTCAAATATCCAATCAGAAGCACAACTCCTCTCAGTTATGGTTCCCTCACTAAATGAATTTACTTACAGCTCCTCGGAGATTTAAATGAAAAAAGGTGCGGAACGATGTTTCAGGTTAGTAAAAACAGTTCACTAATACAGATAAACATGTGTGTTCATTTACCGTAGCATTACTTGTTTTTAATTTGAAAAAAGAAAAATTCCACTCATAATTACTTGTATGTCCTGTCGAAGAAACTGTATGCGTTATTATTTTAGACAATTTTGTAATTGGCCTCATGTGGTTCCGGGGAGCAGACGAAACATGTTACGTGCAGACTGAACATTATTAAAGTACACAACAGTTACCAAAATAAATAGAGTATTCCGTGTGACGACTTAACATTAAAGTCATATGTTGCGGTTTTAAAACTTGACAGCAAACGGAGTACCTTTGTCTTTCAGTATACAGTTTACAGTAGTGAGTAGGCGAAACACAGTTTATTCTTGTGTTATTTTTGTTTATTAATTAATTCATTATGTATTTGTGTTATTGGTCTCTTATTTGTCTTTTTCTTATTAGTGTTATTAAAGTGTGTTTGAGTGTAGCCATCATAACCTGCATGTCTTTTTACATACGAACAGCCTTTTTTTTGTATCAGACTGCTGCTGGATTATGTGAATTTCCCGTTGGGATTAATAAAGTATCTATCTATCTATCTATCTATCTATCTATCTATCTATCTATCTATCTATCTATCTATCTATCTATCTATCTATCTAAACCTACTTTTGCCTACCCTTGTATTTTAGTAATACATACTGTCTGAGTGTGAGACTGGAAAACGAAACTAACGTCCATGTTGTCTCCACTTCGAAATTTGCTCAGATCGATTTGCACAGAGAGAAATGGCGTTTATGTCACTAAGGTTAACCATCGAGAGACGTGCTCCGTTTTCATCTGCAGGTGAGACGTAATCCGGTTAATTCCTGCTTGGGGACAAATAAAGTATAATCTTATGTATAAATGCATGCTAGGTAATACGTGGGACGTTCAAAAAGTTTCCGCACTTCTGTATTTTCGTTGGAAACGGTAAAGGCGGGAGGAGTCGTAATTGGGCATTAAAAAGCTGGTACGACGCTGGGAAAATTGCATCGCACACGAAGGTGACTTCGTAGAAAATTGATGCAATTTGTTTTTGAAACGCTTAATAAATAGAGTTTAAAAAATTGCGGAAACTTTGAACGCTCCTCGTATATATTTATAGGGGCAGACTGTATACCGAGTCTTCTTAGGGTGGAGAAACAGCGCCCACCTCATACCTCCTGTCTTTATTAATTTCACTGCAAAATTTTAAGTCTCTTCGGTTTCCAAGTAATCAGAAAATCACAACTTAG
Organism: Polypterus senegalus; assembly: GCF_016835505.1. Classification (NCBI taxonomy): domain Eukaryota; kingdom Metazoa; phylum Chordata; class Cladistia; order Polypteriformes; family Polypteridae; genus Polypterus; species Polypterus senegalus. The sequence goes on along the minus strand of NC_053166.1, from coordinate 83,266,348 downwards.
TACGAATATCGTCCATTGCTACAACGTTTTTAAGCGTGACTAATAAAATAAAGGCAGCAATAACGTCTTACTATAATTTGGGATAAACAATTAGCCATCTACTTTATGTGCCCGCGTCTTTTCATTCAGGGCTGTGGAGACTCGTATAATATAGGCGGCTGCATAAACGTATCCGTCCACTCAGAATTATTTTTCCAAAGAAAAGCAGTTTCAATCGCTTATCTTCAAAGTGTTATCTGTTAAAGCTTTATTTAACTTTGCACCACCATGTTAAAGCAGATTCGGTTAATACTACATTTTATTTGGGGGGCTCATAGGTAATATCTGATTAACTATGAGACCCCAACTTTTCTTTCTCATCTTTCTATTTTAAGAGCGAATTTTACCTAAGAGATAAACACACAGAGTCTTCCAAGGCAGCAGTGGTACACAACAGGATCAAATACTGGACCATATGCTAGTCCGGTCCTTCTTTACCCTAATGCGCGGGTTCAACAAAGGTTGATTTTTTCCATCCATGTTCGCAAATGGAAGGCAATTTTTGTTGTTAATTAAATGTATAATTTAATTAGGTCACTTATTCCTGTTCTCATCAGACGACTTTTTCGGCGATCTTTCAGTTGTAGCCTTCATTTACATAATCTTAGCCAATCGGAGGTAGCTGGCAGCACGCTCCCATAAATCCGATCACCGAATGTGTCATACCCAAAGACTGAGACCAACTATTCTAAATAAAATAAAAGAAGTTTATTTTCTCCTTGTTCACAGGAGTGAGCTCTCTGCGTGTAAGAGTTGAGAACAAATAAGCGTTAAGCCGACAGTATAGAATTTAGCAACACATAATAAGGAACACGCGTGTTTTGAACCTGACAAATGAAAGGGCCAGGATACCTGGCAGTTTCTCAAACTAAACCAATTTCTGCATTGTTTTTTTAATTATCCATGTCAGTTTTTTTTAAAAGATATTTCTAAAGTCTTGACAATAATGCTTTTTTTACCCCGTCAGTTTGTATAAGTTTTTAAATGTATTTTAAAGTCATACTCTTTCTTGTAATCACAGTGCTGTACAGTTGACAGCAGTTGAGCATTATTCTTTTCTAGCGCTACCTTTACTTTATATGAATTCTTTCTGCACGTGTATGTGTAAATGACAAAAGCAACAGTAATTTTTGATTGCATTTATACATCTGTGCAACAAAAGCTCTGAAGAAGTACAGGACATTTCTAAATCACACCTATTCATCTATTGTCTGAACCCACTTTTTCTTTGACATGGCTTTATCAGACTTGTGCCTCTCCAGTGCAAGTCTTTGTGGTATTGGATGAAGCTGGAATATATACAGAAGTGTTTAGAGAGAAGGTGCAATATACAATTTGCAATGTACATATACAATAACTGTTCTTAACACAGATTCTTGGAGTTGAGCTAGCAACATTGCTGCAAAACTGTAAATCATAGGTTGCATATTTCAGACTTTGCAGACTAACAGAAAGAAAGAGGCACTCAGAAGATGATCAACCAGAAAATCACTATTTTAACAAAACTGAAACAATTCTTAAAAGTTAGCAACAGAGTATGAAATCGCAAAACGTGATCATCTGTTAATATGCAGTGATAGGCTGGGAGCATCTAGCAAAAACTCTGTCAAATGAGTATAACAACAACAACAACATTTATTTATATAGCATATTTTCATACAAATAATGTAGCTTACAGTGCTTTACATGATGAAGAATTAAAATGAGAAAACACTGATTAACACAGAATAAAAGTAAGGTCCAATGGCCAGGGAGGACAGAAAAAACAAAAAAAAAAACTCCAGACGGCCGGAGAAAAAATAAAATCTGCAGGGGTTCCTGGCCACAAGACCGCCCAGCCCCCTCTGGGCATTCTACCTAAGATAAATGATCAGTCCTCATTGTATTCAGGGTTCTCATGGAAGGACTTGATGATGTCAGTCACATGGACTTCTGGCCTTTAATCCATCAATGTAGGGACACCACAGTGCTTTGATTAGGTGGTGATGGCGCAGATCGCCACCACAGAAAACCCGAAAAAGAACAGAAAATAGAGTAGGGGTTAGTACAGATTTTGAAGCCACCATGAATAGTAATGATAATTAATTGAATATACAGAGTATCAGGATTAAACTAAAATGAAGTTATGAGAAAGCCATGTTAAAGTAATGTGTTTTCAGCAGTGTTTTAAAGTGCTCTACTGTATTAGCCTGGCAAATTCCTATTGGCAGGCTATTCCAGATTTTAGGTGCATAGCAGCAGAAGGCCGCCTCACCACTTCTTTTAAGCTTAGCTCTTGGAATTGTAAGCAGACACTCATTTGAGGATCTGAGGTTACAATTTGGAATATAAGGTGTCAGACATTCCGATATATAAGATGGAGCGAGATTATTTAAGGCTTTGTAAACCATAAGCAGAATTTTAAAGTCAATTCTGAAAAACACAGGTAACCAGTGTAGTGACATCAAAACTGGAGAAATGTGTTCGGATTTTCTTTTCCTAGTTAGGATTCTAGCAGCTGCATTCTGCACTCGTTGCAAACGATTGATGTCTTTTTTGGGTAGTCCTGAGAGGAGTGCGTTACAGTAATCTAGTCGACTGAAAACAAAAGTGTGAACTAATTTCTCAGCATCTTTCAATGATATAAGAGGTCTAACTTTTGCTATATAGTATAGTGTGGAACATGTAAAGATAACCTTAACTTTAAACAAGATGAGTTTCATGCTTTCACTTAAAACAGATTTGACAAAATACAACTAATACTGCAGGTTTACTCTTGGGGATCCCATAACTCAATAAATCTAAGACACTACACTAGAAGGGTGTCCAAATTCAGCAAGTAATTGGGCAAAAATGCGCTTAGGAGTTTGTAGCTGCACAAGTGTTTGTCCTGATTTTCCTCAGTCCATATTTTTTACCCATTTGAGCATAACATATATACTCAGCAAAAAAAGAAACATCCCTTTTTCAGGACTGTGTATTTCAACAATAATGTTTTAAAAATCCAAATAACTTTACAGATCTTCATTGTAAAGGGTTTAAACAATGTTTTCCATGCATGTTCAATTAACCATAATCAATTAATTAACATGCACCTGTGGAATGGTCGTTAAGACCTTAACAGCTTACAGAAAGTAGGCATTTAAGGTCACAGTTCTAAAAACGCAGGACACTAAAGAGACTTGTCTACCGACTGTGAAAAACACCCAAAGAAAGATGCCCAGGGTCCCTGCTCATCTGCGTGAACGTGCATTAGGCATGCTGCAGGGAGGCATGAGGACTGCTGATGTGGCTAGGGCAATAAATTGCCATGTCCGCACTGTGAGATGCCTAAGACAGCGCTACAGGGAGACAGGAAGGACTGCTGATCATCCTTGCAGTGGAAGAGCCCGGATCTCAATCCCATTGAGCACGTCTGGGACCTGTTGGATCGCAGGGTGAGGGCTAGGGCCATTCCCCCCAGATGTGTCCAGGAACTTGCAGGTGCTTTGGTGGAAGAGTGGGGTAACATCTCACAGCACAGGTGAAAAGTCGACTATGAAACCTCGGACTATTATCATTTTTTTTTTTTCAGTACATCAAGTATCTGAGTCTGCCAGCAGGTAAAGGCTTGCGGTTCTGAGTGTTACCAGATTTCACTTTTTATGAGAAAACTGATAGTATCTGATCTATTTCTAACAGCTTTGTAATGTCAAAAAAGTACCCTGTACATAGTTACTTTTTCTTAAAGGCCAACAAAGAGCTGCATCTAATTATTACAGTAAGCAAGAGTATAAACTATGCAAAATACTTTTAAATTTACATAAAATCTGTGTTAAAGAATAAAACATTACAGACCTCATAGATTTTTTTGTCAAGTATTCATTTTGTTTTTTTCAGGTTAAATTGTCCTTCTGACCTACTGACAGAAATGTAGTTCCAGAACTACTATTAAAAAATAATGCATGCATTCTGTTTGTAAAGATGTACATCTTCTTCCATGTAAATCAATCAATCAATCATTCAACATTTATTTATATAGCACATATTCATACAAAAAAATGTAGCTCAAAGTGCTTTACAAAATGAATAGAAAAATAGAAGACACAATAAAAAATAAACATAAGTCAACATTAATTAACATAGAATAAGAGTAAGGTCCGATGGCCAGGGTGGACAGAAAAACAAAAAAACTCCAAAGGCCGGAGAAAAAATAAAATCTGTAGGGGTTCCAGACCAAGAGACCGCCCAGTCCCCTCTGGGCAATCTACCTAACATAAGTCAAACAGTCTTTGTATTTAGGGTTTTCATGGAAGGACCTGATGATGATGGTCACGTAGACTTCTGGCTTTCAGTCCATCAATGTTGGTGCATCATGATGCTTTGAGTAGATAGCAGGCCGCCACCACAAAGAAACCGGAAAAAGAAACAGAAGAGAGAGTAAAATGGTCTGTGCTTGTGTACTCAGTGCAGTAAGTCAGAAATTCTTTTTGTTTAAGCAGTTTCTTTGGGTGCTTTGGATCTATCCAGGGTTGATTGTAGATAAAGGTCATTGCTTTGTTTGAGCTAGCCTAAAGAATTTTTAATGGCAGTGTTAGGCCGGAGTTATACTTCACATGACGCATGCTGCAGCGGACGCTCCTGCTACGCAAGCGTTGTAGTGTTTATACTTGGGCGCGTACTTTATGTAAATCTGGAGGAATCCACCAGGTGGCAGTGCGAGATATTATCGCGGTGAGAACATGTTCGGCTTCTCTGTGTTGTGAATTGCCTAAAACACCTATTAAATTCCGATAACACCTTACCGCAATATCTCTGAAAAGGATGTTTATTGATTAAATCCATAAATCCAGGGATGTATGTGTCCATTCCAGGAAGCATTGGGCACGAGTGAGAAACAGTCCCTTGACGAGGCCTCAGCTCATCGCAAGGTGAATACAAGCACACACATACACTAGCGTCATTTTAGCGGCACCAAATCCCCAAATCTGCATATCTTTGGAAGGAAACTGGAGCACAGTGTGGAATACCAGCAACATAACTCCCTGCGAGACACCGTGACACCCCCATGTGTGTAATTATTCCCCCATGTGTGTATTTATTAACAGTATTCATTATTTAAACGAAATTATATGTAAAATGTAACATACACATTTTAATGCATTTTATCATGAAAGTGATATCAAGTATAAATCTAAAGATTCTAAATGTGCAGAGAGTTGGAATATCATACATTTAATTTGTTCTGTTTGGCGATCTATTGCTGCTTTCCGCTGCTGAAGCAAAATGCCGACATACAGATGCATTCGTGGTGCTTTTATATTCAAGCGTCACATATTCCCGATCATAAGACACGATACATTTTAAAAGTCTCACATACCATCTTTTGTGCCATCTATTTTTATTGTTTTACTTTACCTGCTGTCAGGTCCAAGAAGCTCATAGCGATTAAAAACTGGGATGACGTTTACGACCGTCTGCTTTAATGATAAAGTAAACTACGAGGTTAAAGTGGACATTTCGAGATTAAAGCCGAAATTTCCACTTTAATCACAAAATACACGTTTTCACCGTGTCCTTTATTTTTTTCTCAGTGGCTCAAATATAACGCTATACATTATGTTGCTGTTGTTAAGTTGCAAAAATTAAAACATAAAAAAGACATATATAAATGACACGATACATTTTAAAAGTCTCACATACCATCTTTTGTGCCATCTATTTTTTTTTTTTTTTGCAACTTCACATCGGCTACATAATGTATAGCGCTGTATTTGAGCCATTCATCAAACAGCAAAGTGCGCACATCGATCCCCGAAGGATCTCCATAGAGGCTTGCTGTCACATGTAGATAGTAAACAGAGACTCTGACGTCCACGTCCCCGACTTTTAGCACACTCGCCCCGACTTTTGCTGGTACTGCAACTCGCGCGCGCTAGTTAATTTCTGAGGACCTGCTCAGAGGACGCGTGAAATGAATGCTGGGAACGCGTGGCAGCCATGATGCGGGCGCGTACACGTTCTGAGCGTGAAGTATAAATGAGCCCTTAGAAGCCTGCAAGTTTTTGAAACATCAGGGAATTCTTGACCTGTGCTTGTATCATTTATTCCTACACATTCTAAGTCTGCAGTCTATTGCTTACTTTGTATATACAGGTAAAATTCCGTTACAACAAACTGCCAGGGACCTAAAAAATATTTCACTGTAATGAAAATTTGGTTGTAATGAGATTCTGTATTTGTCACTATAGTGCTTTCTTTCACTTGCGTCCAGGCATTTGCAATCATTTCAATAGCTTCTTTCACGTTAATTTTAATCTCCTTCTGTCTACAAGTTATGCTGTCAAGAATGTTTCTTAGCATTTCCTTGCAATAATACATTGATGCCCAAATCCAAAGGCTGAAGCACTGCTGTGCAATTGGGTGGGAGCAATTCAACACAGACATTATCTACTGTAAATGTGAAAGCATGTTGTGGGCAGCAGTTACCAATCAGAAGCCAAATCATACTTTTCTTCTTCTTCATATTGTGAGGATTCTGAACTGTTTTAGGATCCCCCCACCCAACGGGAACGACATGCTGAAGTGCGTCCCGAAGCGTGATTGCCGCGTCTGTGGAAGACTGTCCGTTGCCGGGGCAGGGCAACAGTAGGCTCACAGTGCTGCAGTGAAGCACCAATAGAAACAAATCCTAATGTCTTGCACCCCAAAACATGAGGCTTAGTCTCAGTAATTTAGCAAAAACAGCTTTATTCAACTTGAAACAAGAACAGCAGGGTTATTTATTGTAGCAGAATCTGCCACTCTCCTATACACAGACACAGCAATCAGGCAGGGACGTGGCCAGGTTAGTGACCAAATTATATTGTTCCCTGCATTTACAATGTTCCTTGCATCATCCATCAAGAAATCTTTTCTGTTTGCTTCGGTGAAGAGCCGCCCCAGAGCTATGAACCTGCTGTTGCTCCGGCAATGGATATACAGTCTTCCACAGACGCGGTGATCGGACTTCGGGATGCTCTTCGGCATGTTGTCCAGCTGGGGTATGTCCCAAGGGAATTTAGAAACCTCAGGTTTTCTTGAATGAGTGCCGCATTAATAACAATGTTTCACTGAACCACATAAAAACGGCTTTTTCGGCGTCTTCAAATGCAGCAGGTCGCATACATTTGCAACACGAGAGTTTTCTTCTTTTTCTGCTCGGTCTTTCAAAAATGTTGACAGCATCGATAGCGAAATTCTGAATTTGCTAGCAACGTCTTTTTTTCTTTTTGCCGCATTCAGGAGCTGCAAAAATTTTATGTTTTATTTTCTAATATGAACTGTTATCGTTTTTTTGTGTCTGCCGTTTCTATAGGAGGGTGACAATGAGTTAAATTCCAGTAGATGTTTTTCATATGTTGACGAGCAATAAGCAAAAGGTATCACTGAAAACCACCGAAAACAAAAACCGCAAAAAACAGTACAGGAAAGTTCGAAGAAAGAAATTTTTTTTTTATAGTGTTTCTGTTTGGGGGATCGTTGTGCACAACTGAGCTGCGACCACAGAACTAGCTGCTCTGCGGATGATTCATTCAGGCATTTCAAGGTCTTTTGGGCACTTCGTTGTAATGAAAGTATCTGCTGAATGTACTTTATAGTAACAAGATTTCTATAGACTCTGTCTTATGCGGAAACTGTCGGGACCATAAAAATACTTCGTTGTAATGAAAATTTAATTGTAAAGATTTTCGTTGTAATGGAATTTTGCCTGTACTTGCTAATGTATCATTCTGCAAAATAAGGATATAATGGGACTCTGTATGCCACAATATACTTATACTCTGCAAAAACCTTAAATACTAGTTGATTGAATTACTTTTTTTTTTTCATTTGACTAAGGTCAATGAAAGGGTCATTTTAAACAAAATCTCTAGTCCGAAACAGCCAAAATCCTGAAATCTTTTATTATCTGACCATTATTTTTATTATAGTTGAGTGGTGCACATGACTTTGCTAGTGTTGAATCTTTTTTTTTTTTTTATTTTCTTATTTGCATTCATTCATTGCTTTCATTATTCTTAAATATTGATGTCTGAAATGAAGGAGAAGAGCAAAATGTACATTGTACTGTCTGTTGCATGTGCACACATATAATAATTTATCTTCCTGTAATTCCAGTTCAGAGCCTAAAAGTAATTTTAGTGTAGGAGGTTTAAAGTTTCACTGCTTCTGAGCCTTTGCATTTATTTCAAACATTTATTGGCATTGTCCACATGATCAGAACACGATCCAGCATGTTTTTTCGTTTTTTTAAGTTTGTGAATAGTGTAATGCAACTTTACTTGCTGAATTTTTAAATCAACTTAAAGGTATCTTGTTACAAAAAAATTTAAAAGTATCAATTTATATTATAAACATGAAAAATTCTGAGTGATTCCAACTCTACTGTATATCCATCCTCAGAAAAACATAGCCATGGCCACTGATTGATTTAAAACAAACGTATATCCTGTCTTCAAAATTAATAAAAAAAAGATTAGTTATATAACTAGTAAGCACTTTTAATAGCATACGAAATAATACTGGAAAAATCACAAGGCTTGCATATAAAGTTACTGTGAAACACAGGATCATTTGTAGGATTCATAATAATTTTAAAAAATAAATCCCAGAGTGCTTAATTTGGAATCATCTAAGGGAATATGCCTGTAAAATTCCATATGTAATCATTTATCCCTGACCACTTATACAATACAATGTTACTTTTAACACTATTATTAATTTTATTAATAATGTAAATATTGTTTGCTGTTCAACATAACAACTACATTTCTGGAATTTCTAATCTTGTATTTCTGCAATATGAATGAACATTGAAGACATTATGAAATAAGAAAATATGTTCCATGTATTTTCAAAGAAGGCCTAGAGAAGATTATTTGAAGAACAGTTTATTACCCAGTTTTTAGGAAACTTTATATCAGAGTAAGTATTAAATCATTTTAATCAAATTAACTTGCAACTTAAAGTTATTTTATACTGATGTATTCTTATAAACTACAAGTGCTGTTTATAACTGTTTCGATTTAATACATCTTGATTTTTTCTTATTATTGCCGTAGATCTTCCTGTTGCCTCTCTTGAGTCTTCTTTGCCAATAAAGTTTATAGGTGTGACTTGATATATGCTAACAGTGTACTGTCTTTGAGCCTAGTGCAAAAGGTTAATGTCTCAGAGTAGTGGCTACCATTATCATTTAGGCTGAAAACCTTATACAGAATCCTTTATAATAATAAAAAAATTTTATATAGTACATGTTGTGCATAGGTACATCAAAAGTTGCTTCACAAGCAGTACAAGCAATAATAGAACCTATAAACAGGTGTCCAAATAAACATACATTAAAGGCATTTAAAAGACAAATAATAAAATAGGCTTTTAAAGTTTCCTGTTTTTAATAATAAACACTAAACCTTAACCAGCAAATACTGTCTCCTCATTATGATACTCCAACAGAACATTCAAAATTTTATCACAACTTGTTAACATGGTATAATGGAAGCTGCAAAACAATCTATAGATGGCCCTGTGAGACCTAACAATGTGGTTGCCATATACAGGAGTTCTGTTAAACTATTGAAAAAAAAGAGACAGTGTACTTAGAATATATTAAGACAACAGAATATTTATAAATATAAAAAAATTATCTGCATTTTGAAGAAAGCAGTATTACTTTACATAAAATCAAAGCGTTTCAACTTCAACTTGGTTTTACAGGATAACTAAAAGCAGTACCAGAGAACACTACTCTGTAGCATAGCCCACAGTTTCTAAACTGACTTTAGATTATATCCACAGTAGGATTTGCCCAGTTTTCACCTGTGGTAGGTGAAAAACTGTTAGTAATTTCAATCAAATTCAGGAATGTTACCAGTAATTTTTGCAGAGTTAAATAGGATAAACACATGCCGCTACAACCTGTTACTTAATGTCATTTGTAGATTTAGCCAACCAGTTTTAAGTTATGCTCTTATTCGCGTCACAGTATCTTGAATTTAGTAGTCTACCATAGTAAGAATCTTGACATTTCGAGGAAACCCCTATAAACACAACAATTACATGGAAACTCCACTTAGTAGTCACCCATACTTGTCAATGAACCTAGGCCTATGAGATATAAATGAAATGTTACTTAATAAGTTTAGTTGCGGGCAAGGTTTGAAATATCCCAGGATATGCTTCATAACTCATGTACTATTAGATCTAATACATTACTTCTAACATATGCTATCTGTACATGAACAGGGCCTGTGAGTTACCGTTGCAGTGTAATACTGGTTGAGTATCCCTAGTCCGTGTTTTATAAAACATTGCTTGAATTCAAGCGTGAAAATATGTGTATGCCAAAAAAACATGAAAATACATATACGAAAAAGTCTAATATATGAAACCCGTCATATGCATATTTCTGTGCAATTTACCTTTATACATCTCAATCATCTTGTAAAATGTGTCCCATGTGAAGCTTAGAGCACTGTGTATCAACAACACACAATTGACAATCTCAGGGTTTAGGGGATTGGGTACCGCCAGGAAGCATTGAGCACTGCTAAGCAATGAAACATAGTCAACAAGCTTTGTCCCCCATGAAGTTCAAAAGTTCTGCCCAGCACTGAGGGAACACAGATTGTAGTGCCTCTCCTCAGTGTACTGTGTTAATAGAATGTCACTTCTTACGGCTAACAAAATCAGCGTGATTGACTCTGGGTGCCCTTGTTGCAATGCAAGTTCAGTAAAGTGCTCTGATTTCCTTAGAAATAACGGACACTGCTGCCAAATGCCTTTTTATGTTGGCAGAATTATGTTATAATAACCACAGGAAAGGGGTGTGTGGCATTCCCATCATCTATGCAAAAGGAAGGTCCAAGTTTTTAGAGTCCTGGTGCGTCCTATCTTGCTGTACGGTTGTGAGACACGGACAATATCCAGTGACCTGAGACGAAGACTGGATTCCTTTAGTATTGTGTCTTTTTAAAGAATCCTTGGGAACTACTGGTTTGACTTTGCTTTGAATAAGTGGTTGCTCAGGGAGACCCAAATGAGGCACATTAACCTGCATTGTGAGGGAGCTCACTTACTGCACTGCTCCCATGTGGCCTGTTTCCCCATGGGTGATCCGGTTCTCAGGATACTCATTATATAAGACCTAAGTGGCTAGACCAGGCCAAGGGGATGCCCACATAACACCTGGCTGCGGCAGATAGTTGGTCTTTTCCGGAGGGTGGGACTGGACTGTGTGTCTGCTTGGGGGGTTGCCAACCAGGATCCCAAGCTTTTTCGTCATATGGTGGTTGCAGCAATGTGCTGTACCAGTGGCTACTCCCCAACCTGACCTGACCAATACCAAATACCCATACCAAATGAAAACTGAATGAAGTGGCTCAGTGGTCAGTTAATGGCTTCTAGCAAAATGGACATGATAAAAGAGATATTCCTGACCTATCGACCAGTTGACAACTAAAACTTTTGACTAACGAAAAAAACAAAAAAGAAATTCAGTGCAAATAAGCAGCATTGGCCCTCTTAAAAGACAACTAAAATAGCATCTATACATCATACTTGCGGTTTAATATGTTTGTCACATAAACACACATTATAATAATGGTGATATGATTTATTATACACTTGAGTTATAATTTAGCTGGTTTGGCTGCATTTCCATACTTGATCAAGGGTGTCCCCATATATTCATAATGTACTATATAGGTAAATATTTAAACATCCGTAAATATCCTAAATTCTTTTAGTCCCCTGCATTTTGGATTAGGGATACTCAACCTTTAAATTAATAATAATTTTTTTGGTCTCGTCCGATGCGAGAGATGGACGTCTGAAGTGGAGCTCCGCTAGCAGCGGTGTTATTTTTCATATTATTTGCTTATTATCCTGAGATATCTTGTATTTATTCAACCTGAGAGGGACTGCTACAGTATATGTAAGCACATATAAACATGGCCAACAAGAAGGGGGGTCCGAAAGAATCGAAGACTAAAGCTACATCCAAGCTACGATCAGCAAGCCCTAGTTCGAGATACGGCCTCTCAGAGACAGACCTGGATCAGATGGGCGAAAGTACAGACTCCTCGGGACCACGGTCCGCTACATCGTCGCCGGCTGAGAGTGAAAAGGGGAGCGAGGGTACAATCGTGAGTGCAGATCTGGATAGCTCGCCGATCGGAGAAGATCACCTGAAGCTGGAAAGGGCCTTGAAGTCCGCGGCTTCAATTACGCAACTACGCAAGCCGGGAGCAGCAGGGACACCGGCTTCAGCAGAGCCTGCTGCTTCATCTTCGGTACAAAAAAGCACAATTGAACTATCTGAACTGAAGGTGCTGCTCGCTGAGCTCACGCAAGATATAAAGAAAAGCGAGAAGGCTAATGAGAAAGCAACGGCAAAGGCACTTGAGAGACTGAAACAGGATTTGAAACAGGAGATGGAAAGGCTGCGTCAAGAGGTGCAACTTGAGCGACAGGTGCTGGGTAAAATTGAAGAGCGCATTCAGGAAAACTCGGTTAAACTGAGCACGCTTACTGATCAATTGGAGGATCTCAAGGAGACATTCACGTATCGGATTGAAATGGCCGAAAAGGCAGCTGCCAGTGCCGAGGAAAAAGCAGTTAATGTCAGCTCCGAATGCAAAAAACTCGGAGACAGACTGGCTGCTTTGGAAGATGGGAGTAGAAGGTATAATGTCAGAATTGAAGGTCTGCCTGAGAATCGAGAAAGTTCAAACCCTGTGAAATTCGCAGCTGAACTTTTTTCTAAAATAATCGGGAGGACTTTAAAGCAGAATCTGAGATAGCAGCGCTTACAGCGTCGCGATCAAACACCGTTAGACCCGACCAAGATCTTTTATAGTTCGTTTTGAGCGATTATCATTTAAGCTAGAGGTGATGGCACTCCTCAGAAAAAGGAAGATATTATATATGAAAATAACCACATTCGTATCTTCCTGACTTCTCTCCAGCAACAGCTACTAAGCGCAGCCTTCTATAACATTAAACAGCGGTTACGGCAAGCCAGCGTCAAATACAGCCTCTTGTATCCGGCAAAACTGAAAGTGGAATGGCAGGGTCAATTCTATGTCTTCACTAGCAAGGAAGAAGCAGAAAAGGAATTAAGAAAGCTGATCCCGGACTATTCTGATACATAATAGTGAGTCATGGCGTTAATGATATAGCAATGATTAATAATCTACTGTCTGATCTATTTGTTTTAAAATACGGGTTTTATCAGCATATATTCTCATTATTACTTAGTATTACTAGGGCTATCTGTTTATGTTTTATTGTGCTTAATTACTTTTTTTTTTTTTTTTTCTTTTTCTTTTCTAATTATTTCATCTTACCCTAAACGAGACTGTTCAATATCATACCCTTGGTTTATTGTTATTGCTATTACTGCATTAAGACTTGTTATGCTTATTCTGGACACATTTTAACACCATCCCCGGGTTTATTATCTGGGTGTATCATCTTAATGCACTAAAATTGCTGAAGACTATATATATATTTTAAGTGCAAAATTCTTTTTTTTTTTTTCTTTTAAAGACTATATTGGTAACAGATATCTCTATCTTTTAACCCTAAAGCGCCGCTGCATGGGGCTTGTTTTGCTTTGGACGTGCTCTGTCTCTGGGTATGTCAGAGGACTGGGACTATGTGAAGTGGGTTTTAGCCTCATTGGGGAGGCAAAAGGGAGGGTGGGGGTTAAGGGGGAGAGAAAGAGAGCAGGCTTGATCTATACCTAATCTATCCTCAAATCTTTATAATTATAACTACCAACGTAATAATAAGCTGCATGGCAACAACTCTAGGGGAAATAGGAAATTAAGACCAAAGCTTTCTCACTTCCAGTTAAGACTATAAAATGACATCAAAAACTCAGAATCAGTGTCTCCATGATGGGACAGTTAACCGTAAGCTGGAATGTTAAAGGCCTGAATCACGAATTAAAGAGAAAGAAAGTACACTCTCACCTAACAGGTCTAAATGCTAAAATAGTATTTTTACAGGAAACCCACTTACTAAGCAAGGATCAGTTCCGGCTGCAAAAAGACTGGACTGGCCAAATGTTCCATTCTAGTTTTACAAAGAAAACTAGAAGGGTGGGAATTCTCATACATAGAACAGTACCATTTGTAGCATCAGATGTAGTATTGGATCCTGAAGGGAGATATGTAATGGTCATGGGAGACTTATCTAACTGTAAAATGATTTTGATAAATGTTTATGCACCTAATGTTGATGATAAGGAATTTATACAAAATTTATTTGCATCCATTCCCAATCTGAACACTCATAAAGTTATAATGGCTGGGGACTTTAATTGTGTTTTAAATCCACTTTTAGATAGACTTCCTCCACAGGGGGAACAGTATCTAACACTGCAAAGATAATTACAAAGTTTATAACTGATCACAACTTATCAGATCCCTGGAGGTTTTTAAACCCAAATTCAAGAACATATTCTTTCTACTCACCAGTACATCATTGCTACTCAAGGATTGATTACTTCTTTATAGACAATAACTTCTTGCCTAAGATTAAATCTTGTAAATACGATGCTATTGTTATTTCTGACCATGCACCTATGATCTTGGAGCTAAAATTACTAAGCCCCATACACTCACCCGCAGATGGCCTCAACCGCTTCTATTAGCTGACGAGAATTGTACTGAATTTATATCCAAACAAATCAAATTCTTTCTAGAGACAAATACATCCCCGAGATCTCTGCAGGAATACTCTGGGAAACTCTTAAGGCCTTCTTAAGAGGACAGATTATCTCATATCTTTCCCACAGAAATAAATCCGAAGCCAAGAAAGTAGCAGAGATAAAAAGCGAAATTACTAAAATAGATGAAGAACATGCCAGACTACCAAGCGAGACTCTACATAGGAGGAGGCAGGCTCTACATTCAGAATTAAACCTCTTGACAACTAAAGAAACTGAACAACTAATTTACAAATCCAGACATCATTACTATGAACATGGAGAGAAAGCTAATAAGCTTTTAGCTCAACAAATTCACAAGCAAGAAGTGCAATGCAATCTCGTAATTACTAACACGAATGGAGATAAAATCATCGAACACAAAAATATAATGCACACTTTCAGAGACTACTATAAATCCCTATATACTACTGAGTTTAAAGAAGACAATACACAATCTAATGCATTTCTGGATACATTACAGATACCACAAATAGACGCTTTTAGTGTGGAGGAACTTGATAAACCTCTGGCATTATCAGAATTACTAGATGCTATAAAGTCACTCCAAGGTGGAAAAGCAGCAGGCCCTGATGGCTACCCTGCAGAGTTTTACAAGAAATTCTCCGCTCAGCTAGCTCCCTCCTATTAGCAACATTTACAGAAGCCAGAGATAACCAATCTCTTCCACAAACCTTTCGCCAAGCACTAATCACTGTCTTTCCAAAACAAAATAAGGACTTATTACAATGTGCATCATACAGACCAATTTCACTTCTGAATAACGACGTTAAAATACTCTCTAAAATCATAGCTAGAAGGATGGAGAAAGTGCTCCCCTCGTTAATATCACAAGACCAAACTGGATTTATTAGGGGCCGACACTTATCTTCAAATCTTCGACGCCTGTTTAATGTAATATACTCACCAACTAAATCAAACACCCCAGAAATATTATTATCATTGGATGCAGAAAAAGCATTCGACATGATTGAATGGTAATACCTTTTACTACATTGGAGAAGTTTGGGTTTGGCCCAACATTTGTGCATGGATTAAATTACTGTATACTAACCCAGAAGCTTCAGTTTGCATCAATAACATTTGCTCAGACTACTTTAAACTAGAGCGTGGCACTAGACAAGGATGCCCTTGTCACCACTGCTGTTTGCATTGCCATTGAACCACTGGCAATACATTGTCGAAATACTGATCAGATAAAGGGGATTAGCAGAGAAGGACTGGAACAGAAAATCTCATTATATGCAGATGACATGGTACTGTATATATCGGACCCAGAAAATTCTGTGCCTGCAGTCTTAGCAGCACTCACAGAATTTCAAAAGATCTCTGGTCTCAGAATTAATCTGAATAAAAGTGTACTCTTTCCAGTGAATTCTCAAGCATATAATATTAGATTAGACACCCTACCTTTTATCATTGCAGAACAGTTTAAATACCTCGGGTAAACATCACAAGTAAACATAAAGCTCTTTATCAACAAAATTTCGCGTCTGCATGGAAAAAATTAAACAAGACTTGCATAGATGGTCAACCCTTCATCTCACACTAGCTGGAAGAATTAACACTGTTAAGATGAATATTCTTCCTAAGCTCCTTTTTTTATTTCAAAACATCCCAATATACATTAATAAATCATTCTTTAAGCAATTAGATTCAACAATAACCTCATTTATTTGGAATTCAAAACATCCACGCATCAAAAGAGCGACCCTACAAAGACAAAAGGCAGAAGGTGGCATGGCTCTACCTAACTTCCAGTTTTATTACTGGGCAGCAAATATACAGGCGATAAGAACCTGGACACAAATAGAAGAACATACACAGGCTTGGACCGCAATAGAAGTAAAATCCTGCAGTACTTCTTTGTATTCCTTGCTCTGTGCTCCAATAAACACACGTTATCGGCAATACACTAATAACCCAATTGTGCTCCACTCACTTAGAATCTGGAACCAATGTAGAAAGCATTTTAAGACGGAGAAGCTTCTATCTGTGGCACCTCTGCAAGAGAACCACCTCTTTCAACCTTCACAAACATATGCAGTTTTAATATCTGGAAAAATTTGGAATTAACTTGCTTAGAGATCTTTATATAGACAACGTCTTTGCATCCTATGAACAATTACATTCCAAATTTAACATTCCAGCTACACATTTCTTTCACTATCTTCAAATCAGGAACTTTGTTAAACAGAACCTTCCAGATTTTCCTCATCTTGCACCCTCATCCATGCTGGAAAAATATTGCTCAATTTCAAGGAGTTAGACTCCATCTCTACAATATATAAAATCCTTTTACAATCCCTTCCTTTCAAAGATCCAAGAGGACACTGGGAAAAGATCTCTCAATTAATATATCAGAAAAGGAGTGGAAAGTAGCAATGCAGAGAATTCACTCAAGCTCCATATGCGCAAAGCATACAATTATACAACTCAAAATTATATATCGAGCACATCTGTCTCGACTAAAACTCTCCAAAATGTTTCCAGGGCATGATCCAACCTGCGAACGTTGCAACCAAGTCCCAGCCTCACTAGGTCACATGTTCTGGGCCTGCACCAAATTAACATTATTCTGGACAAAAATTTTAATTACCTCTCAGACAGCCTTGGACTCACAATCCCTCCTAACCCATTAACAGCTGTGTTTGGGGTTCTTCCAGAGGGTTTAAAGTGGAGAAAGACAAACAAATTGTGATTGCATTCACTACACTGTTGGCACGCAGACTTATTCTGATAAACTGGAAGAACCCAAACTCTCCTCTTTTAAGTCAGTGGGAAACTGATGTGTTATATTATTTGAAATTGGAAAAAATCAAATACTCAGTTAGAGGATCTGTACAGACTTTTTTCAAAACATGGCAGGATCTAATCAGTAATATTTTAAAATAAGTTCATAAAGCACAGAGAATTTTTAATTTAGGTATGTTTACAAGCCTTAAATTTAACGTTTTGGCTTGCTCTCTCTCTCAGGGTGGGGATCGATCTGTTCTTAACTCAATTTTTCTTTTTGTAAAATCTTGATTGCTTTGTATGGATTGTAATAAAATTAAAGAAAATAAAAAAAAAAATAAAAAAAAATAAAAAAAAAATGAATAACCAACTTCATCACCACATTATACCAGTCATTCAGTGAGATACAGCATCCAGTCAGAAAAACAACCTGATCGATTCCTGTAAAATGTAAATGCTATCAAAAAATTAGGATAACCATCACCTTTGTCAGCCTCCTGTCTGATATTTATAGCTCTTTGAATGTACTGTTTTAATAATATTATTATTAAATATAATCTTTTTCCCTACCTAGATGTCATGCCACTTGAGTGACTCGGACAATCCTAATATTGTTCCAAAGCCACGTGGAAATTCTCCAAAAGTCATCGCTACAGCCCTTGCCATTTTGTGTCTATTATACATTTACATCTATCAAGAAGAACACGATGTAAAAAATATGCTAAGAAATAGTTTTTGTATTACATTTTTTTCATATACATCAAAAGGAATATGTAATTGTGTAGAGGAACGCAGGCATCATTTTCAACCAAGGTGAGTTTTGATGGTGTAGAATCATAAAAGCTCTGTGGCACTTTTATTTCTAAGCAGGTCAGTTTTAATTTTAGCAATTTCACTTTTTGTAAAGCTCAAGTAGTCTGGGGATTCAGCATTCTGAGGAGATGCACAAATGGCTCCAGTTATGCAGTATTTTTAGTTCTATATTTTTAAACAAAAATTGTTGTATCAGGTTTCACTAATAGTAGATTATTTTGCTGCATAAGAGACATTGGAGACAAACACAGATGTGCTTGTGTGGAGGATATTCAATAGATTCAGGTGCTATGATTTATTGCATCCAATAAGCCATGTATTACTGGGTTCTTCTATGAAGAAATCGGTTCCTCTGCATTGTGCTACTGAAAAGGTATTCATAGGTTTACAATCCAGTTCCTCAATTCACGTGTAAACTGTATTTCCTTTTGCCAGTTGCCCAGTAATACTGTTTACCTTCAGCAGTCAACCAATACTGATTTATAGTGTTACATTTTTAACAGGAATTGATAAAATCTAACATACAGTAGTTCAAACTTTCTCTTATGTGCATAGCCTTATTTTTCCTTTAAATTAGCATTCAAGTGTATTACATTTTTAATAGATTGAACTGATTTTAACATCACAGCCAATTTATCATAGAATATGTTAACTCTTTTAGACTTGATTTGCAAAGTTTTCTCATTTATTTCATATACAATAATTTTTTGATTTTTTCCAAGGTTATTAAATGATGGTGCATTCTTACACGATTTATTGTGTAACCTTATGTCCTTTGGTATAACATCTTTTATTATGCTGGTACATGATACTAACACATCAGTATACATTTAAATTAATTAATTATAGGAAATAAAGCATTGTTTGATTTGTGTTAAGTAAAAGAGCTATTAATTATTTAAAAGTACTATTGGAATGTTTATTGTGCATAATAAATTTAAATAAAAGGAAAACCTAACTTGTTCCTTGATTTTGCAGGTATGGAGGGAGTTATCCGAAACTTTTGAAAGCCTGCTTCTTCGGGAAAACTGTTTTTTGTATTTTTCTGGCTATCTTCATTTTGCTTTTCACACCATTTAAGGTTCAAGACATAGTGCAGATCAGTCTTGGATGCTGTTGTTTTCTGATATTCTATGTTGCAGGTTTTTTTGTAAGTAACTGATTCTAAAAGTACAGCATTTCTTTAATTGAAACACTTGTCTCTTTAGGTATGTTTTGTAACATTGTACAAGTAGTAGTAGAAATCACAGAATTTTTAAACGTGATATTTGGTCTGTAAAGCCTAGTTTGATATTTATTTCCACATGACTGAAAACTGTTTGCTTTCTTGATATGTTCATTTTCATTGCTCTTTAGTGAATCTAGTGTTTTCAAGCAATTTACTGCTTCCATTGGAAGTTGTTCAAATGAAATTCTTTATTAAATGTTGGCATAATTTGTAGCATTAAGATCCAGTTCTGTCTCTATTATTAACAATAACACATTTTATTTAAATGTGTTTTTTTTTACACTGAAAACCACACCCACCTGTCCATTTAGTAAACACTGTTAATCCAAATTTAGGACTGCAGCGAGGTACAGCATATCCTTGCAGCATCAGATGCAAGGAAACTGCACTGGACATGGCACCAGTCCCTTACACTGCGCACTCACGAATACATACATATCAGTCCTACCAGTAATATTTAGACAAGTCAGTTACCATAGTCTGCAATTCTTTGGTAGTAGTTGTATCAAGGTAAAAAACGATTTACATTCCTAATAGACTTTGACTAAACCATTATTCAACCCGCTCTCCTGGAGATATGACATAGAGCGTGATTAGCATTTCTGTCTTCCAGACCACCTTCTACTATATAAGTAAAAAGTCACTAACAGGGAGGTCATTCATGATGTTTATGTAAATAGCTAACCCAAGACACTATACAGTACATGGGAGATAGCCATCCAACTTTTTACTAAGCCCACATGACTTGTTGTGGTACTGATGATAATCACAAGCTTTTTGCACTTGACTCGTGTTGTTATCTCTCAGATAAATCAGGATACCTAAAAGCACGAACTGCCTGCTTTTCATTTTTCAGTCGTTCTAATTATTACATTACCTTTACATTAACTTATTTGGCTGATGCCTTTATCCAAGGCGACTTACAACATTTCTGATACAATTTGATACATTTCTTTTGGTTTTCCAATTGGAGCACAGGCAGGTCAAGTGACTTGCTCGGGGTCACACAGCATCAGTAGAAGAATTTGAACCCCCACCCTCATGGTTTGAAGTCTACTTCATTGTACATTTGTTTTCATTTTAACACATAATTAAGGGATATGATAAGATGAATGTCTGTTTTAGGGAAACCTTTTAATATGCGTCCAGATCTCATTTCTCCAATAGTTTAATTTAACAAAAAAGAGTAAAGACTTACATTTGAATTTTTGACACTAAAGGTAACAGGCATTACCACTTCAAATGCTTTATTTTGGTTCTTTTAGTAAATCAGTATGTTCCCTTCATTAATAAAGGTGCCATCATCCCAAAGGTACAGCATGTGTTCAAAGAACCAACTGATTGGCACTATCTTACAGTTGCTGCCTTTGTTTGACTATTAATATGAAATTGGATTTAAATAAAAGACTGTGTATATCACCTTACACCAAGGTGTTTATATTTTGTATGATGATATCTGTTTCTATCCCACCCATCTAGGGTCCAACTGAAGTAGAGATATCTCAGATCTGTGAAATAAATAAGAAAAATGTTGCTCACGGCTTAGCTTGGTCATTTTATATTGGATATTTAAAGAAGGTCCTACCTAGTGAGTACAGTACTACATATTTTAATTAAAATATATATTTTTTAGTAATTCAATATGATTATTAACCGGAGGTGTTTTATATTGGGAAGTGTCTAAGCTAAGCACCAACTCTAGTCAACAATTCAAGAGGCAAACAAACACAAACAAACAAGTCTCATGCTTATTTTAGCAAATACAAGTGTATGGTTTCCTGTGAATGTTTCTACTTGTCAGTTTAAATTTGAACAGTTTTTTTTTCAATTTGTGTGAATAATGTTCCTATTTATGCACTTTAGAAAAGCTATTGAAGCAAAACGTTATCTCTGTCCTGAAGAACATTAGGCAAGACCTTTTGAAGTTGTCTGTATTTTGATTATACACAATACATCCATCCATCCATTTCCTAACCCGCTGAATCCAAATAGGGTCACGGGGGTCTGCTGGAGCCAATCCCAGCCAACACAGGGCACAAGGCAGGAACCAATCCCGGGCAGGGTGCCAACCCACTGCAGGACACACACAAACACACCCACACACCAAGCACACACTAGGGCCAATTTAGAATCGCCAATCCACCTAACCTGCATGTCTTTGGATTGTGGGAGGAAACCGAGCGCCGGAGGAAACCCACGCAGACACGGGGAGAACATGCAAACTCCACACAGGGAGGACCCGGGTCTCCTAACTGCGAGGCAGCAGCGCTACCACTGCGCCACCGTGCCGCCCTACACAATACAGTATTAGTTAATATTGTTAAAAAAAGAATATTTTAAAATGTTTCTATTTTCCATTTCTATAACTAAATCCTTACTGAAGACTCATGTGGAATTATATACTCATTTATTTGGAAAAAGAAACAATCTTGATTGAGAAAAGTCACTCCTTCAAATAGCTAACACAGAGAGAGGATTGACACTAGTAAAATTCCTATCTACCTGGGTAATAAATATTTGGACAGTGGGGTTCAGGTGTTAATTCTGTCACATCTCTTACTGGCATTGGCTTTTAAGGAAAAGAGCATGTAATTTCTCCCTCTGCATGTGCTAACAAAAATTTAATAGCTGAAATTCATTTGATATTATTATATATTGTGTTTTAATGTGAACGTCAGTTGTATCCTTAAAATCAACTCATATGTTTCCTCTTTGTAGCAATATCTAGTATTTAGTTTCTCACATAAGCATGGCATTTTAGTATCATTTGAACAGCTCTTTGAATAATGCAATTTGCTATAAAGATATTATTTGAAAATCAGAGTACCTTATCTTTTATAGAAAGATCCATTGTGTACAACAGAGAATGTATTGTTAAACAACCATACAGATAACAGGAGTTCACAAAACCATCATCATGCTTAACAAGATAACTCACCCTTCTACCAAAAATAAATCTGCTTAAGTAGTTCCTTATTGTTTTTAAGCTTCATTTTAGAAGATTCAATGTAGCTGGTCTTGTTGACATTTGGAGTATCTGTACATTCCTTCCAACATCACATGCAGCCGGAGAGTGCTTTGGTCAGATGACGCCAGTGCAGAAAACCTGAAAACAAAGAAAAGTAAATGTTATAATTATTGCAGATCTATGAAGTATAGATCAGTACATATAATGATCTATTAGAAGTGGTGCTAAACAACAGCTATGAAAAAGTCAAATTAAAAAAAACTAGGGTTTTAAGAGTTTTTAAAAATACTTCGCTGTATTAACCTAGTATATCTCTAATTTTAAGATATAACATATACAGTTATGTCCATAAATATTTGGACAGAGACAACTTTTTTCTAATTTTGGTTCTGCACATTACCACAATGAATTTTATACTGTAAATGGAACAACTCAGATGCAGTTGAAGTGCAGACTTTCAGCTTTAATTCAGTGGGCCTGAACAAAACGATTGCATAAAAATGTGAGGCAACTAAAGCATTTTTTTAACACAATCCCTTTATTTCAGGGGCTCAGAAGTAATTGGACAGTTGACTCAAAGGCTATTTCATGTGCAAGTGTGGGCAAGTCTGTCGTTATGTTATTATCAATTAAGCAGATAAAAGGTCTGGAGTTGATTTGAGATGTGGTGCTTGCATGTGGAAGATTTTGCTGTGAACAGACAACATGCGGTCAAAGGAGCTCTCCATGCAGGTGAAAGAAGCCATCCTTAAGCTGTGAAAACAGTAAAAACCCATCCGTGAAATTGCTACAATTTTATGAGTGGCAAAATCTATAGTTTGGTACATCCTGAGAAAGAAAGCAAGCACTGGTGAACTCAGCAACGCAAAAAGACCTGGACATCCACGGAAGACAACAGTGGTGGATGATCGCAGAATCGTTTCATGATACAGGTGGACAATGACCAAAAACATACAGCCAAAGCAACCCAGGAGTTTATTAAAGCAAAGAAGTGGAAAATTCTTGAATGGCCAAGTCAGTCACCCGATCTTAAACCAATTGAGCATGCATTTCACTTGTTGAAGACTAAACTTCGGACAGAAAGGTCCACAAACAAACAGCAACTGAAAGCCGCTGCAGTAAAGGCCTGGCAGAACATTAAAAAGGAGGAAACCCAGCATCTGGTGATGTCCTTGAGTTCAAGACTTCAGGCTATCATTGCCAGCAAAGGGTTTTCAACCAAGTATTAGAAATGAACATTTTATTTCCAGTTATTTGATTTGTCCAATTACTTTTGAGCACCTGAAATAAAGGGATTGTGTTAAAAAAAGGCTTTAGTTGCCTCACATTTTTATGCAATCTTTTTGTTCAACCCACTGAATTAAATCTGAAAGTCTGCACTTCAGCTGCATCTGAGTTGTTTCATTTAAAATTCATTGTGGTAATGTACAGAACCAAAATTATAAAAAAGTTGTCTGTGTCCATATATTTATGGACCTAGCTGTATACTACGTTTTTGTTTGGCTTTTGGAGTAATAAGGAAAAAAAATTCTTATGGATCTGAGATTACAATAAGGAATATAAGGGGACTACAAAGTATAAGAAGGAGAAGGATTATTCGTAGCTGTATATACCATTAATAGGTTATTAAAATCAATTCTAAAGGACACAGTTAACCAATGTAATGATGCTAAGACCAGTGAGATGTGCTCAAAAATTAAGCTTTTTATAAATAATAGTACTTGTACATTTGGAGAATTGATAGACGTACGAAAAGGTTGTCTTGTATTTACTGCTGCATATAAAGGTACAAACATTTACTAAACATGTCCTATTTTTGCTACAGGATTAGAAAACTCAATTAAGGCTTACCATGCAGAAAAAGGCAATTCAATTCTACGATACAAAGATACTCGGAAAGTGCACATTCTGATTCCATTAGACTGTCACATTCCAGATGAGATAAGCAAGGAAGATGATAATATACATTTTCTTGACAACCTTCCTGACACACAGTTAAATGTTGCTGGAGTTATGAAACGAAGCTACAAACACAGTGTCTATGAAATTTTTGATGAAAGTAAAAGGGTAGGTTTATCACATTTTTTTCAATGTGGAAGAACTATCTGGAAAATGGAAAGGCAAATATTTTTTATTGATTTTGTCACTAATTTCTCTTTTTCCAGCAGGGGATGCTAGCCTCCTTGGAATTTAGTCCTTTTAAATATAATGACAGAGTTAATGTTGCATGTAAAACACAGTGCTGATGGTCAATAAATATAATGACAAGCACCCAAAATTGTCATCCATATGGAGGTTTTCTTTAGCTTATGATGGCTTGGTTTATCCAGTGGTAGGCCATCCCACCTTCTGGATTTCTGTGTGTTTGTTGTAAAAACAACTAATCAGATAAAGACAAATTCCTAAGAGTATTCAGAATACATTCAACATTCCTAGTCTGACAAGAATTCATGTGTTTTTCTGGATAAGCTCCAGCCTGTTCATTGAATGTCCTATCACATGCAGTATTTACCTTTCAGTTACAAGGTTTGTTTTTATAACAAATAACATGTTCTCTCTATATAAAAATAAATCAATAAACAAATATACTTGCAGATCACACTGGCACATAAATGAATAATAACAGAAACTAAAAGGGGAGCTTAATAAATGCCAGTTTGATTTGATTTAAATAAAAGTAAATAGAAATATTTCTTGCTGTTTACACTGGTCACTACGAAAAGTATGCTAATTTCAGTGTTCTGTTGGTTGTGTATTTAAACAGTTTCCTGTTTCAGTGTTTATCTCTTCTGAAATATTCTGAATTTATTTTATAATGTTAAAACTTTCAGTTGAGTTAAATATGAAAGAGAGGTTTTTTCCTAAACTTAAGTGTTCTCTTGTTTCCATGTTTTAGCCTCATTACTGTATTGTTGAATATGCAACACCCCTAGCGTCCTTGTATGAGATGTCCAAAGATTCACAGGCAGCCTTCAGCAGTCAGGACCGACTTGAACAGACAAAACTATTTTACAGAACACTGAAAGATATTCTTGAGGACTCCAAGGAGTGCGGAAATCTCTACAGACTGGTATTATTAAATGGTAAGTTGCAAAGTTATTATCATAAGTGAAAATTAAAACGAAGACTCAAACTTTTAATTAAAAAATACTTTTGTAAACTGAAATAAAATACTTAGCAAAACTGATGAAAAGATGAAAAACTAAAACTATACATAACTGTTACAGTAGCTGAAAACACTAACTGAAATAAAATAATAAATTACCAAAAATATGTTTAGCTTTCATCACAGTCGGCTTAATGCATGGGCTAACCCTGGACTACAGTGACCCCAAAATTAATTGAAATATTTAAATAAATAGTTTTTCCTTGTTTTTCAAAGAAATATTCCCACCGTTAGATTGATCAATCGAAACCTTTATAAATCTTTTACCATTGTCTCTGACATAATTCTTTCACCACTAGTCACACATGCAATCCCCAAGGTTTTGTGTCTGCTGTGAGCTGTAGCTAGTAATGGAGGACAGTGTTTGATACAACATTTGCTTCATTGGGTTGTGCTGAATAGTAGCCATTGGAACATAAAGCTTCTGAAGAAGAAAGTGATCTGTTGTGTTATAATATTGACAGACTAATAGATTCTCATTCTAGTGATAGTAGAGCAGGCATGTCAAACTCACTACCATTGGTGGGCCGCTTTGACTGCCATTGGTGGGCCGCTTTGACTGCCATACGTCCGGGGCGCACTGTAACAAATACTGTTATAATATTATACAATGCTTTCTTTCCAATATTGAAACAGCATACAATTAGAGTCTTATAAGGACTTATCTAAGATGCTATTATTATATTATATTCATTGCTTATATAGGAGTCTTACAGTGTGAGATCTATTTATTTTGTCCCGACACTTGGCATCTCTTGTTAGTAACCAGTTTGTCAATATCAGGCTTGAAATCTTGTGCAGCTACAACTTTTATGAGGGATGAAAGGTGCTCGACAGTACGTCTTGAATGATGTGAGGTTTTGGTAGATTTCATTAATGAAAACAATTGCTTACAAAGGTAAGTGTTTCAGAACATAGACAGTACTCTTGATGCCAACTTACGGATCTGCACATACGAGGGTGGCAGGTAAGCATTACAAGTCTGGCACACCAACTTCGTTGTATTTTGCCTTGAGAATAGAATTCAATCAATTCCATTTGGATATTCTCAGGCGCATTCTCAACATCGTAAGAGAATGGCGCAAAGTCCTGTTCGTGTGAACTGAAATCACGAAAACGCTCACTGAATTCATTGCTCAGTAATTCAAGTTGGAAAACAAATCCTTCAATAATCTAATTTTACTTTACTAAGTTTACTTCAAAGTTTATATTGTAAAATAAGCCGATACGCAAAAAGCCACCTGACCTACACTAATTTTACAAACTCAAAATCACAAAAATATGTTAATAAACAACTCTCCAACTTCTCTCATCCATTTCAGATCTTCAGCTATAGTCTGCACTAACTGTTCGTTACAACACTAGCACAAAATTACATAAAACTAGAGCAAAAAAACGTGAAAATATGCGAGCTACAGTATTACTACTCGTGATGGTCAGTTCTGCTCAGTGGCCAGTCTCAGCAGCCCAGCCAGTAGTGTAACCTAGCAGGGCAGCTCTAGGCTCGTGGAGGCCGTGGGCAGAGAAAGAATCGGTGGCCCCTTTGCCCGCCAATGTCAATATTGTATCTTATGCACGGCGGATGGCCACGTCCTTTGCGGACACTGCACAGCCGCCTCGTGCTCATGACATGCTGCTGCGTGTCCATAACTTGAAAACCAAGTGGCAGCCCATGATATTCTCATTACGGCAGAACATTATAATACTACATATAGCTTACTGTTCCAACTCTAGCGACATTAGTAAATACAGTGTACTAATTAACGAGAAACACAATGTTTTTCAGCCACATTGCCGTCAGCTGTGTCGTTATTTTCTCTTTCTGTTTTATATTCAATATATATTGGCATGGCGGCCCTGTGCAGGTGCACAGTTTGCACATGCCTAAAGCCACACCTGCTGCCTATGGAGGAATATTTCGGACAAAAATAAATAAATGTGCAAATAAGTACTGTGAAATGTGAGCATAAATAAATAAATGTGTCATGAAATGAGAGCGTAAATAAATAAATATGTCATGAAATGAGAGCATAAATAAATAAATGTGTCTTTGTGACTTTGCCACTGATCAGAGCTGTAAAGTTGTTTGAAAAAGTAGCTGCAAATATGCACCTGACTTTAGACTCGTAAAACAAGGGTCAAATATTCAGCTCAAAATATTACTTGGCACTGCTTTGGGCATTCCATGTCAAAGTACCTAAACTAATACAGCCGTTGCAGCTTACCGTATATCAAACTGGCTCATTCGCCTTGTGATCGTCTTCCCCAATACACCATATAGATCTGCAATCTGTCGTACTTTTAGACCGCATAACAGAAAGTGTTCTATTGACTCAGCTGGAATGTCAAAGGATGGACGTCCAGAGCAGGGAACTGCGTCACCTGCACTGAAGTGTAGTTGAGTCCGTTCCACCAGTTCTTCGATATTTTCAAAATTAGTTTCATCTATATCGGAGTCTAAAAGAGCTGCCAACATTGTAATTTCTTCCGATAAATCTTCAATTCTCTCTCTGAAATACGTAATATATTCGGCAGAATCCATTTCATTGGCAGTATTAAGCATTTTTCTAATTAATTCTTGTGCTATCGATTCACCAATCAATAACTAGAGGGTGTGTTAGAGCCCACCCTCTCAACTTTGACGAGTGAAAGTGACAGTTTTATTTCATGATGGTTTGGAGGAATGTTACGGACAAAATTAAATAAATAAATAAGCAACAAAAAACATATTTCGTGACACATTTATTTATTTATGCTCTCATTTTATGACATATTTATTTACAGTATTTAGGCTCTCATTTCATGACACATTTATTTATTTATGCTCACATTTCACAGTACTTTTATTTATTTCAACATTTTATTTATTTAATTTTATCCGAAATATTCCTCCATAGCTGCCCGCTGCTGTAGCCTAGCACTTCAGTTGTGACGTTGCGGCTCATTAACTTTGGTCAAGGGTCGTGGCTATACTAGCAGATGACGTTTCCGGTACCGTAATGCCATGGAAAAACACACTTTTGTCAGAAGGCAGAAATGATTCGATCACAAACGATAATAATAATTTTGTACAAGTTCAGTGCTAACTAGGCTCTGTCATGCGGGCCGCACAGATTTCTGTTGCGGGCCGCGTGTTTGACATGCCTGTAGTAGAGCATATGAAGGTGATAAATTTGTTCAACCAGTAAATTATAATGCAGCTTTTTGATATGTATGATGTCTCAAAAGTTCTGAGCAACTTTTTAATGCTGTCCTTCACTGAATCTCCAAGAACGTGTGACAGTAGAAGACAGGTGGGCACACTGGACAAGTTAATGTGACAGTGCAAGATCATCTGTTGACATGACAGAAGAAAGGTGAACTTCTAAAATTTTGCAGTAGAACCTTTCATTGCCAAACAAGAATTCCCTTTCTTGGGGTTAACTCTGTTATTCAGTGTGTACTCTGTCTGCATCTCTGTGTTTGGGGTACATCTCGAGGCACGTATAAAATTAAATACATTTTTATTTTTCTTCAGCTATGAGACACGTCTTCCTCGTGTCTCACTAGCCCAACACAGTCCCAAGCACACAATACACTTTCCTCTTCTCCCTCCACCACTCCTCACCAAGCTTTGTCCTCCTTCCATCTGACTCTGGCCACTGAGTGGTGGTCGCTGGCTCCTTTTATAATTAACCCGGAAGTGCTCCAGGTGCTTGATCCCTCATTTCCTGCTTCACTTCCGGGTATAATGGATTGGCTGCCCTCACGGGCTCAGGAGTCCCAAATATAGCGCCCCCTGGTGGTACCTGCTGCACCCAACTCCAATTCCCAGGATGCCCTGCGGGAACCCGATATACTGTTTCACCCCAAGGAGGTGGCCAACTAGCGTTCAGGGGGAGGTATTGCAACGTCCATGGCTGTTCCCCTTGAATATAGTGTGCAGGGGCGTCCCAGCTAGGTAAGGGCGCCAAGCCCCTGTCACAGTGTGTACTGTGTCTTTACATCTCTCTCAGAATTTCAATCTATGTATAAGTTATGGCCTTTTAGACATAATTGTGCCTGAGCCCAACAGTGACAGTGATGGTTATGAAGTCTGTGAGGCAGAAGGGGTAGATCCAGGAACCGTAAGTGATGTCATGTTTTTTAGGTTTGCAGAGAGAAGGGGAAAAGAGTTACAAGCTGATAAGCCCTGAAGTTGTCTCCCATGCACATTTGTGTGACAACATGCAGAGCAATTGAAGCCCAATTCTAGGCTGCATATGTGGTCTGTTGTCAGTTATGACGAGTTACAGGCTTTCGTAGCTCTTTTTGTATTTCAAGGCATAATTCAAAAGCCTGGAGTTGACATAGGCCAGTCAGCAGATCCTTAGTGAAAAATGTTTCAGGTTACTAATATACAGAGAGATTCGCCTGAGCCTAGATATCCAAACAAAATGTTGTTGTTTACAGATCACTTATGCTTTGGATAGGTCATTTAGCAATCAATCAATCAATCAATCAACATTTATTTATATAGCACATTTTCATACAAAAAAATGTAGCTCAAAGTGCTTTACAAAATTAATAGAAAAATAGAAGACACAATATAAAATAAACATAAGTCAACATTAATTAACATAGAATAAGTAAGGTCCGATGGCCAGGGTGGACAATAATGCAATAAGTACCTCATACCAATACTGAGTTGGCAGTATCTCTGCTGAACTACAAGCAAACTTTATTGTTAGCTTGATAAACGTACTTAGCATTGGCAATCTGGGAAAAAAACTAATATTGTTAATTTTTTTTCTTTTATTGCTTTTATTTTTGTTAAATTTTACAAACATGCATGAAAACGCCGGATATTGTCAAAATAATTCAGGGCCACAATAATGTTTTTCAATAATTTTCCCTCATTCTCCTTTTGCTCTTTCTCAATATTCTGTATATGGTTGAGGATTTTACTCTCTTTGTTCTTAGTATTTGACATATTGTACAATGCTTGTACAGTACATGTTGTACAAGAACTTATGGTTCTTGTGTTGTGCTCTGATGGCTATCAAGTATAATGTTAAGCTCATTTTCTCTGTTCTTTAACTACTCTGTCCATGTTTAGTGACAATTCAAGTCTACATTACTCTTAAGCATTGATATTACATATTTGTTTTACTGTGGTTCCCTCATTACAGATTTTTGTTATCATCTCTCTCAGAACACAGTAGAATCTATTATGTGATTGTTTTTCATGCCTTTTCAGACCTGCAGGTGACAGAATTCTGTATATAAACTTATTATTTATTGAGACGATATAACAAGTGAATAATAAAGTCCTGTATGGGTGTTTTTGAATACAACATTGAAAGCAGCAATAGTAAATGCATTGTCTTACAGCAGTAGAGTAATAATTCCAGTAACCAAGTTAATCCACAGAGGTCATAAGCCAATTTGTGATGACTACTTCTAAACAAAGAAAAAGAAAGTTTGGTAAGCGGCAACACTCAGAGTGCACATGCAAGTCCAAGTTCACTAACATCATGCTGGCAAAGTGCAGCAGCTTGGGGAACAAAGTAAGTCAAACACAAAAAAATGCAGAGGAGCACAAGTTAATTTGTATTTTGAAATTGGCATGCCCACAAGACTATGTGACATGCCATTGTTTAGAAAATGTACTCCTTCTCTAAGTCCTATTTTTAACAAGCTGTGTGCTGCATGAGTAAATGTTATGGTGGCAATGTAGATAAATAAATTGTACAATGGAGAAAGATGTATCCTTGTCCGTTACGTTTTTTGCTATATTAGGTTACTTCAGCCAATTGTTATTTGCTTTATTCTAGTTAAATATGATTTGATAATTTGCATGAAAAGTGCATTTTGTTAGTTCAAATTACTGAGAAATATAAGCATCTTCAGAAATTGCTACTAAGCAGATCTGATTTTGTTTTTGATTGTTTTAAATGGGACATATTTATAGGATTCTACTAAGAAGAAACTAAGAAGAAACAAATATTACAACACTTCTGTGTGATTGTGATCTAAAACTAAACTCCATAATATCTCTTTCATCATATCATAATTAACTATAACTAAACTGAAACTATTATACTGTATATAAATAAAATAGAAATGTGTTTGTGAAATAAAAACTAAGCTAAAAATAAAAACTGAGCATTATGAACAACCACAACAAAAGTGAATTTCCAAAAATCAGAAATAATATAGGAGTAAAATGAGAAAAAAAGCAAACTGGTAACTTTTCTTCATATTGCTAAATTTACTGCATGATATACAGAGTGATGTCTTGTCAAATTGTCGGGTGAAGTGAAGTTTGATAATTCAGTGTTTGACAATAACAATATTAATGCTAAAAATAATGAACAGTTTTACCAGCATGTTGTTTTGTCTCACTCCTATGTCAAATGTATTTTTAGTATTCCACAGTGCATACAGCATTAATCATTAGATTTCTTTTGCACCTTCTGTTCGCCTTTATATGTTTGTTTGTTTTTCATTTTGAAAAGGCATTGTCATGGTGCCTGAAAGGTGCCTTTGAGTCAGCAACCAAAACATGAGCATACCATATATAAATGTTTTAGTTTATCCTTAGAGGATTTTCCCCTTAATCATTGCATGTATTTGTACACAGGAGAGGGTCCCAACTGGAGAATAATTTAACAGAATAAGGGAACTCTGCTTCTGATTAAATATCTGTGATCTTTTTCTCTAGATAACAAGAGAGGTGAAGATCCTCACTATATTTCCAAAGAAATTATTAAACATCTAAAACAGCAGATAACTGAAGAGTATTCTGTGGAAGAAGAAGGTCAACAGCTTCAAGACAATTTCTCTACAGAACTGTCATGCGCCCCTGAACTAATGATTAGTAATGACAGTAACAGTGATTTTCCTCGATCTCTCAAACCTTAACTAGAAAATGTTTTTCTATCAGTTTATAAAATGTAAAATTCTATATGAAACTTAGAACCTTCAACATCAGCTATTTTTTTTTATAAAAAACAAGTTATTTATTGAATGATGTAACATAGGGGTGTGGGGGGCAAATGGAAAATGAGTAACCTCCATGCAGACTGTGAACAGGCCTGTGATTCAAACCAAAAATGCTGAAACTTTGAAGACAAAGCAATACCAATTATTATGTCACCCCCAGAAAAGGAAATTCATTTCACCATCTATATGGAATGTAAATTACATAAATATCAGGTAATAAGCACATACATAAACAGTTGTAATTGTAGTGATGAACATACTGTATGCAAGAGCCCATTACTGTTATCAAACGCAACTGACAAAATATAATTTAGCATACTTCCCGTAAAAGAGTCAAAAAGAGAAATGGCATGTACAGGTGTTGGCTATTTCTTGACTGATATAAATATGTCAATTCTCCTTTTATTTCCCTAAACAAATTGTTTCTCTTTCATTCTTTGCTTTGTATTATTTTCTACTTAAATCAATGTCCTTAACCTTTCCCCCTAAATACTGAATTTTCATAAATTTTTGAATATCCTGTTTTAATTTTCGTTGTTGTACTCTATATTCCACTGGCTCACTTTTTCTTTGTAAATTAAACCTTTTTATACATTCTACTCCAACCTTTGTGTATTCCTGCTTACTGTTAACAGGTATGATCCTGAAATACAAGTGGTATAGGGTCTGAGATCTAGGATTGATAGCTCTTCTTGGCTTCAGTGGCTAAGGTTGAAGGCTTGCCCTGTGACTGCACATACAATTAAAGTATCAGTAGATGTGTACTACAGTAAGTATCATTCCAAACCACCATTAACCTTAAAAATTGTAGGTAAGTACTGGTATCCCTTCCAGAGCTTCCTCCTACCTTGCTGCTGCAAGTACACGAAAGTGGATTTATAAGTTATGTGTAGCTTGATCCTTACACAATAGGTGGTCTCTACTCCATATTCAGAAAACTACTAAAAATTACATGCTTTTTTGTTTAGCAACTGATAAGTCTGTACATTCTGTACTTTTACAATTCTAGGATTCCAGTGTTAATAGATTCTTGCATAATTGTTACATTAATGTCAACAAAATGTTTTTTTGGAAAATCCAGGTCAACTTGTGGTAGTTCAGGAACACAAAGATATTGTTCTGTTAATGGATCTGGCTGTTTTCTGCACTACACTGAGCTGTTCAGAAAAGTCATTAACACTTTTTATATAAAGTGTAATGTGATGAGTGAGTATCCATTGAAAAGTGAAAAACAGAATAAAACTTTTTTTATTATATACTGTTTTTTCAGATTTGAGCATTTGCTGAGCTATGTGTTAAAAGCACATACAGAAACAAAAGCTGCACATTTTAGTTGTGGTAGTGACAACCTGAAACACATGAAAGAGCCTGTTACTGTTACCAAATGCAACTGACAGGAGGTCCTTTGGCACACTTCTAGTAAAAGAGTCAAAACTATGTTTATATTTACAGTATATTCTATTGTAACACATCAACATTTAACAAGTTGTGCCATTCTAGGGTTTAAAAACTTTTTCTTTGCACTTTATTGTGAGATGATATGCCTTGACACAGAACAAAAAGGTTTGGGGCAGGTACCCCATGGCTGAAAAAAAGGCAAAACTGAGCAATAGGTCTTTACAGACAAGAGTCCAAAGCAGAACTAAGGTAACAGAAGGAATATGGCGGTTTTAAAGCCAGGCAGTGGAGATGACATCATCTGGGGCCTCATGTATAAATGGTGCATACGCACAAAAATGTTGCATACTCCCATGTCCATGCTTAAATCGCGATGTATAAAACCTAAACTTGGTGTAAAGCCACGCACATTTTCACGGTAGCAAAAACCCGGGTGCACGCAAGTTCTCTGCTAGGTTTTGCAAACTGGCATCACCCAGCGTCAAAGCAGTACTTTTGTTCCAGTGTGGTTTCCCTTACTTTTTTAGATCCACATCCCTGATGTGGCTTTATCATATACAATGAAATTAACCGCATGTTGTTTATTAGTTTAAGGCATCTGATTGTAATTAACCTTTAACAATATAATGGTCCACGGAATAGCCAAACTATACCAAATACCATAGTTGCTTTAGCATTGTACTTTCACTGCACCTGCTCCCGTTAGGGGTTGCCACAGCGGATCATCCTTTTCCATATTACATTCACTGCACTACTCGGAGTATTTATATCATTGTAGCTGAGTGTGGAATCACAGCTGTACAGCAGTTGATCGTAAAGAGAATTATCGGGATACAGAATCAAGCACATGCTGCCTATTTGAACTGCTCTCATACGGCAAATGCTTCAGAGCCTTTCCTGTACTGACCTCGCGGTTCAGAAACAGTTTCATCCCAAGAAGTATAAATGCAATCAATCAGTCCATCAAGTGCTCCTTGTAGAACTGTTTATACTTATAAGTACAATTACCTCACTGTAAACTTTCAATACAGTTATAATATTGAACAGCCTGAGCCACTTTATAAAGCGCGTATTTACATATGATGATGACATCATTTTGAAGGTGAAAATGTGTTTATTACATTATACAGATAAAATGTTGACATCATTTAAATTATCTATATTTTTAATAATTAAACATGTGAGGACATGGTGTCACAGTGCTAGCAAGGAGCTGGCGCCCCGTTCAGGGATTGTTCCTGCCTCGCGCTGTATTCTTGCTGGGGCTGGCATGACACTGGAAGGATAGATGGATAGAATAATTAAACATATATTACGAAGATATTTCTATGTTCCTTAAAAGTTTTGAAAAATCTAAGTTCTAAGCTTACAGATGGCTTGATGTATATTACTGAGCTGATTGTGTGGTGATTGGGCACTTGGAGAAAGGAAAGGAAGGACAGGAATTGGGTACGTTTGAAAGAGACAGTACTGCTGCAATAAATTATTTCATCGAAGATAGCGTATGGCACAGCAAGTATCTTGTGTGAGACAGGAACAATCTCTGGATGGGGCGCCAATACATCACTTTCACTGCTCCACTGTGTTCCCATGTTTAATACTTGCTTTAATTGATATGAATACTGAAATGCTATCAAGTATACATCTAATTATTTAAATTATTCAGAGAACTGTAATACCATGAATGTAATTGATTCTGTGTTCTGTCAGAGGAAGAGAAAGCCTGCTTAAGAAGCACATAGTGATTCACACACATAGAAGAACACATACTGTACAAAACAAAGCATTTAATGTGCTACTTTAGTTATGATGGGATTTGAGAAACTAGTAAACAATTTTAGGATGAAGTTTATGATGTTCTACTTTAATGACAAAATAAACTATGTGATTAAAGTGGAAATTTCAAGATTAAAGTTGAATTTCAAGCTTTTTTCTCACTGTGTCCCTGTTTTTTTTTTCTTTTCTCTGTACCCTAATAAGCTTTCATATGACATATGACACTCAGACAGTGGGCTACGACTTTTCACGGTGACTTTGATATCTAACGTCTTTTTTATTTCGGGCACTGTGCAATTTTGTGAACTTGAGCTTTCGAGTTTCTCTGACACTCTATGTCACTCGATCAACTTTCTTTTGTTGTTTATACCACTGTTTAAACTAACTTATAGTACGTTTTTCCTTGCCTCCACTTGGTATTCGCTGAAATTCTTCTATTTTCCACCGTGCTTTTGTCATTGCCTTTTCACAGAACGCTGAGCTTAAGGGCTATGTATACTGATTTGCATATTCAAAGAGGCATAATTTTGGGAGGAGTTGGGGAGTGGCAGCAGGTGCATGCGCATGCATTACTTTTCACGCTGACCGGGATTTAAGTAGCGGAAGAACGTGGAAGTTGGTGTATACACAGATTTATGCATCTGGATTTTTTTGTGTACGAAAATTTCCACTTTTGTCTGTACGGCATGTTTTAGTGTGAATTCTACACACGGTGTTATGCATGAGGCCCCTCGAGAGGAACCAGAAGTTATGTCATTGAGCCTGGAACTGGAAGTGACACCATCAGGCCAGGAATGCAAGGATAAAAGGTAAAGAAAAGTTAGAAGCTTTTGAGTTTGATGCTGATATAAGGGCCTGTTTTAAGTCACCAAATGCAGTTTCTGCATTAGCATCCCATGTTTGGGGCCCTCTTCTTTGTAAGATTAGTCAAGGGAGCTGCTCTTTTGGGAAATTGGGGTACAAACTGTTGGTAGTAGCCCGCAAAGCCGAAAAAAGGCTTGGACTTGCCTCTTGCTTTTCGGACGGAGCCATTTCAATATGGCATCTATTGTGGAACAAACACACTGGCCCAAATATTTGGCTTTGCTTAACCCAAAGAAACATTTCTTAGAATTAATCCTAAGACCGGCTTCCCCTAATGCCTGCAATACAGCTTGGACCTGCTGTAGGTGTTCCTTCCATGTGCTGGAATAGATGACCACATCGGCCAGGTATGTAGCACTATATGAGTTACGAGGTCGGAGCACTTTAATCAACAATTTGGTTGTTTCACCAAATAATCAATGAGCCCCTTTTTCTCCTTAACTTTGTATGAGGCTTGCCAATGACCAGTAATTTGAAGTGGATGGTAAGAACAAGAACCATGACCCGATCACCCGGGCGGAAATTCCACAGAGACATGCCATGGTCATAACAGCGGACCTGAGATTATTGTGCCTTCTGCATGTGAGCTTTTAGAAGGGGTTGAATCTTCACAAATCTATTGTGTAACTGTGCAATGTACTGTAATATATTTGTGGAGGGAAGGGCCTACTCCTCCCAACCTTCCTTTAAAATATTGATTATGCCCCAAGGTTGCCATCCATACAATAATTTAAATAGTGAAAACTCTGTAGAGGCTTGTGGGACTTCCCGATATGCAAAAGGGATGAAGGGGAGGAGCTTATCCCAGTTCCTTCCAACTTTACTGACCAACTTATGTAGCATCTGTTTGAGGGTCTGGTTAAACCACTGTACTAGACAATCGATTTGAGGATGATGCCTTAAGGCAGCGGTTCCCAAACTGTGGTGTGCATACCACTGGTGGTATGCGGAGCCTTTTCAGGTGGTACGAATCGCGGTCCCTGAAATTTTATTTATCTGTGCAAAACCCTTTATGACAAGCCTGTTGTGAGCAAAAACCAATGAAACTGTATAAATACAATAATACATGGATTCCCAAATTTAGTGTGGTGTGAAATTTTGTCATCTGAATAAATAAAACCTATTATTCGAATCAGTATTTAGTTCATTTAACGCTACCATAATTTCGTTTCACGGAAGTCAACTTCTAATTCTTCACTGTTTGAGCTTTTGGTCACTATGAAAGCACAACGGCGACACTATTTAGTCTTGGTAACTCTGTCTCACAGAAACCGCTCGCGTTTGTTGTTACGCATGCACTGCCGCTGTATTGCATTGTAATCACTAGATCTAAACACAAAGCCGATACCATTTCGTCTTTGGTAACTGCGTCACATACAGGCCGAAGGCAGGATTTAGTTTCGGGGCAGAATTTATCAATTTATGTACATGCACAAATTTTTTCATTAATTTTATGCATAATTTCTTCCAATTCTTTAACTTTTATTCAGATTTCGGGGCGGTTTAGACCCGAACTCCCCCCCCCCTTACAGCTCTCCCTGCCTTTTAGCAAGGTGCGGGTGGTACGCAACACAACTCACTTAATCTCAGGTGGTACTTGACGTCCAAAGGTTAGGAAACCCCTGCCTTAAGGTATGTTAAGTAACTTGGCCGTTTCCCTGAACGTCTCCAAGGTAAAGGGCGTCCCTTGGTCCATCAGGACTTCATTAGGGATGCCGACTCGTGCAACGACCGTTACCAATTCCTGTGTGATGGCTTTGGATGTAGCTGTTCAGTGAAACAGCTTTGGGATTGGGTAGCATAATTAACTAAGACTAATGTATATTTGTGAATTCTAGCTGAGGCTTCTAGGGCTCCCACAAAGTCGACCCCAATACATTTAAATGGGACATCAATAAGGGGAAGTGGAAACTAAAGGAGTGTGTTGACTCTTCCCGTTGACAATCCAGGCAGTACATGAAAAACCGGTGGACCTCCTTATTGATTCTTGGCCAATAGAAACGGAGCTAAATACGCTCATGGGTTTTTTCGGTGCCTAGGTGGGCTTCTTGAAAGTGGGTATGTCCCGGTCACAGACCTGCCGTCGGTAGGACCATGTGACTAACAGCAGTGAATGCACCTACCCCTTCTGCTCTGCTACCCGATAAAGAATGTCATTATTTAATGCAAAGTGAGGACCCTCTGGTATAGAATGTAGAGTGTGAACCATTAACCAGAACTACTGCATTTTTTGTAAATCTAAGTGAATCATCATTCCATTGTTCTGTTTGTGGACTATGGCCGGCCAATACCCCCAGGCTGCCAAGTGGAGCCCTCCCGGCAGCATGGAGGTGCCCTGAATGCCTGCAGGAAATTATGGACGTTGGAGTTTTCCTTTACAGCCCAGCTGGATACCTTGGGGGCCAACAGACAACGCTGCAGGGAGGCCCAGAGACTCTTACGTGCCCTATAACATGGAAGTACGTCTTACTCACAGCAACAGGGGAAATGACGTACTTCCGGGATGAAGGAGAGGACTTTTAATCTGACCCGGAAGTGATAGGAAGTCACATGGACTGATGGTGTGGAAACACTTCCAGTTCAGGGAATATAAAAGACTGTGGGGGATCCCAGACGAGGGAGCTGAGCTGGGTGGCAGGGTGGCAACGCATCTGGGAGTGGAGGTTTATTGTTATTGTGGATTATTGTGTGTTTATGAATATTGTGGAGAGGAGGGTGCTTTGTGCAGTGTATATTAATAAAAAGTCAAATTATAGGACTTTTACCTGGTAGAGACGCACACACATCAGGCTTCACACAGAGGCCGTTCTTTTCCCCCAGAGTGTGAAGCTGCCCAAAGTCCTTCGATGACCTCGATAAGATCAGTCATATTTTTAAAAGGTTGTTCCCAGGCCCGCTGGACGAGATACTTGGGTAGTGCGTTAAGTAATAGCACGCAGGTAATCTGCTCAACTATTTGTTGACCGTTATTCAGCTCTGTTCTTAGCCAGCACCCAGTTTTGCCCCACAGGCAGAATGCCTAGTGGAAGTTTGGTTGTTCCGGACCAATCTCCCATTGTAATATTTCCCTTGCCTGCTGGCCCAGGGATCCCCCATCTTTCACAATTTGCTTTGTCTTTGTGGGGTTCAGGTGGTCGGTCTTCTCCCCTGGGAGACCATAATAAGCCTTGTGCATGTCCCTCTCCGAGCCTGGCCCTATTCTATTCACACTCCCACCAGACTAGCTTTGGTTTTGAACCCTGGTTTGGAGCTCGTGCCAGGTTCCCCTGACCCACAACAGATGCTTCAAACCCAGCCACTCAGGTACAGTAATCTCCCACCTGGACTCATAAGGACTGGAGTGCAGCTGGGCTGGGCATCAAGGCTCCTTTTAGATCTGGCTCCTGATTCCTCAAGGAGTCAATCATCCTATCGAATACGCCAATGTGAAATGATACACCTTGACACAACAAAAATGTTTGGAGCAGCCACCCCATATACTCGAAAGTTTGGCTGAAAAAGACAAAACTGAGCAATAGTCTGTAAGTACTGGCATTGCTTCCAGAGCTGCCTCCTGCCTTGCTGCTGGAAGGATACGAAAGTGGATTTATAGATTACAGTATGTGTAGTTTGATCCTTACACAAAAAGTGGTCTCTACTCCAAATTCAGAAAACTACTAAAAAATGACTTGCTTTTGTGTTGTTTAGTAACTGATAAGTCTGTGCATTCTGTACTAATACAATTCTAGTATTCCAGTGTTAATAGATTCTTGCATAATTGTTACATTTATGTCAACTCTGTTCACAAAAGTTATTTTTTTCTTGGAAAATCCAGCTCAACTTGTGGCACTTCAGGAATACAAATGTATTGTTCTGTTAATGGATCTGGGTGTTTTCTGCACTACACTGAACTATTCAGAAAAGTAATTAACACTTGTTATATAAAGTGTAATATGAAGAGTGGGTATTCATTGGAAAGTGAAAAACAGAATAAGAAAAGAGAAAGACTTTTTTTTATTATATACAGTTTTTTCAGAAGTGTTAGAAGCACATACAGAAACAAAAGCTGCAACTTTTAGTTGTGGTAGTGACAACATAAAACACATGAAAGAGCCTGTTACTGTACCAAATGCAAATGACGGAAGGTCATACGGCACACTTTTAGTAAAAGCTATGTAAACTATGTTTATATTTACAGTATATTCTATTGTAATTCATCAACATTTAATAAGTTCAGAAATTCTAATGATTAAAAACTTTTTCTTTGTAGTTTACAGCGTGAAATGATATGCCTTGACACAACAGAAAGGTTTGGGGCAGCCACCCCATATACTTCAAAGTTTGGCTAAAAAAACGCAAAATTGAGCAATAGGTCTTTACAGACAAGAGTCCAAAACAGAACTGAGGTAACAAAAGGAATATGGCGGTTTTAAAGGCAGACAAGGGAGATGATATCATCTGGGGCCTCATGCATAACGCTGTGCGTAGAACTCACACTATAACATGACGTAAGCACAAAAGCAGAAATGTGCGTATGCACAGAAAAATCCAGATGCATAAATCTGTGAGTTTGCCAACTTCTTCCGCTACATAAATCATGAGTAACGCTCGTGCACGCGCCTGCTGTCCCACCCCAACTCTTCCCAGAATTACATCTCTTTTAATATGCATATAAATAGCCCTTAAGCTCAGTGTTCTGTGAAAAGACAGCGGGAAAAACAAGAGGGAAAATGGAAGAATTTCAGCAAATACCAAGTGGAGGCAAAGGAAAAACGTACTATTTGTTGGTTTAAACAGTGGTATAAACAACAAAAGGAAGCTGATCGACTGACATAGCATGTCGGAGAAACTCAAAAGCTCAAGTTCTCAAAGTCGCACAGTGCCCGAAATAAAAAAGAAGTTGTCAGATATCAAAGTCACCGTGAAAAGGCGAGTTGTAGCCCACCATCTGAGTGTCATATGAAAGCTTATTAGGGTACAGAGAAAAAAAAGGCACACAGTGGGGAAAAAGCACGAAATGTACATAGTTAATTTTGTCATTAAAATAGAACATCATAAACTTCATCTTAAAATCATTTAATTAACCAGTTTCTCAAATCACATCGTAATTAAAGTAGCATGTTAAATGCTTTGTTTTGTATGTGTTCTTCTATGTGCTCTATGTGTGTGAATCACTATGTGCTTCTTAAACCGGCTTTCTCTTCCTCCGACAGGACACAGAATCCATTTCATTCGTAATAATACAGCTCTCTGAATAACTAAAATACTGAGATGTATACGTGATATCATTTTCATGATGATAGGAGTTAAAGCACGTTATTAAACATGGGAACACGGTGGCACAGTGATTGTGCGTGATCTTCAATGAAATAATTTATTGCAGCGGTACTCAGGGGTGGCTCTACGCTCATGGCGGCCCTGGGAAGAGAAAGAATCGGTGGCCCCTTCGCCCGCCAATGTCAATATGGTATCTTATGCACGGCGGATGGCCACATCCGTTGAGGACACTGCATAGCCAACTTGCGCTCATGACACAAGCGTTTAACTTTTGCTGAAATTTGCTGTGTCGTTATTTTCTCTTTCTGTTTTATATTTAATATATATTGGCGTGGCGGCCCCTGGGATTTGGCGGCC
This sequence comes from Polypterus senegalus, assembly GCF_016835505.1. Classification (NCBI taxonomy): domain Eukaryota; kingdom Metazoa; phylum Chordata; class Cladistia; order Polypteriformes; family Polypteridae; genus Polypterus; species Polypterus senegalus. The sequence continues at coordinate 83,224,044 of NC_053166.1, read as the reverse complement.
CTGTGCAGGTACACAGATTGCACATGCATAAGGCCGCCCCTGCAGTACTCTCTCTTTCAAATGTACTAACCTCCAATTCCTGTCCTTCCTTTTCTTTCTCCAAATACCCAATCGCCACACAATCAGCTCTGTAATAGATGTTAAGCCATCTGTAAGTTTATAATGCAGATTCTTCAAAACTTTTAAGGAACACTGAAATATCTTCGTAGTACATGTTTAATTATTCTATCCTTCATGCCAGTCCTAGTGAAGCATACAGTGCAAGGCAGGAACAATCCGTGAATGGAGTGCCAGTTCCTTGCTAGTGTAGCGACACTGTTTCCTTTAATTATTAACAATATAGATTATTTAAATGAAGTTAAAATTTTATCTGTATAATATAATGAACATATTTTGCATCATTTCATCTTAAACATGATATTGTCATCATACAGTATGTAAATATGCGCTTTATAAAGTGGCTTAGGTTGTGCAATATTATAACTGTAATGCAAGTTTACAGTGAGGTGATTGTACTCATAAGTCCAAACAGTTCTACAAGGAGCAGTTGATGGACTGATTGAATGAGTTTAGAGCTCTTGGGATGAAACTCTTTCTGAACCGCGAGATCCTTACAGTAAAGGTTTTGAAGTGTTTGCCATGTGAGAAGCAGTTCAAATAGGAAGGATGGCTGAGACAGTGTATACTTGATGCTGTATACCGATAATTCTCTTTCCGATCAGCTGCTCCGAGTGGTGTAGTGAGAGTAATATGGAAAAAGATGATCTGCTGTGGCAACCCCTAACAGGAGCAGCTGAAAGAAGAAGAAGAAGGTGCAGTGAGAGTAACAACGCTAAAGCAGCTATGGTATTTGGAATAGTATGGCCATTCTGTGGACCATTATATTGTTACAGGTTAATTACAATCAGATGCATTACACTAATAAACAATATGCGGTAAATTTCAGTGTATTTATAAAGCCATGTCAGGGACGTGGATCTGAAAAAGAAAGATAAACCATACAGGAACAGTAGCACTGCTTTGATTCTGGGTACCGCCAGTCTGCAAAACCAAGCGGAGAACTTGCGTACAACATGGTATGTGGTGCCGTGGAAATGTGCATAGCTTTATGCCAAGTTTATACATTGCGATTTGAATGTGGAAACGTTCTTACGCAACATTTCTGTGCGTACGCACCGTTTATACATGAGGCCCCTGGAGAGGAACCCAGAAGTGTCATCATCAGACTAAGGCAGAATTTCCTATGGTTGGTCTGCAGGGAAAAAAGCGAAACAATCATTGCAGTCTGCACCTCAAATTACCTTCTTTTGAGCCCTTTAGCTGCCTTTCATGTGTGCATGTGTGACAACAGCTTTGTGCAAAAGAAATAAAATAGTATGCATTATGTTTATTTTTTCCCAATGTCATAGAGTGTAAAATTAAAAAGAAACAAATATGGCATAATTATAATTGAAAAGCTAATACTTAAAATTACACCTTAAGCATAAGACATGATTAAAATGTAAAAAAAAAACCAAAGTGCAGTAATCATATTTTAACATTTAAATAATTGTAGTGTAATTATGTGTTTTAAAATACATAATTGCATCTATATTTATATTTAAGCAGTGATTAGTTGCAAATATCAAGTAAGTGTTTCATCATGCAAGAATATTTTATGGGTCAGTGTATTACCATATATTCATTCACACAGTGATGCATTAAAACACAATGTCAGCAAAACATTCTTTGTAATATGAAAATATTGTACCTGTCTTCTGTAAAATTTCCAGTCCACCTCATTAGGTTTTTCTTATATCCTAAAATTACAAATGTCAAAACACTAAACTCTTTGCTACATTTTAATGAATGGCTCTGTAAAAAAAAAAAAAAAAATTCAATATTTTCTCCTTTCCTCTTCACTCTGTACATCTACAACACAGTTCATGTAACTTACACACATTCTCAGAAGATTCTGCACTTATGGGGTGTATTGATAAAGAGGACAAGGAAGAGTATAGAAGTCAGGGGGAGAACTTTGTTTCTTGGTGCAAAGAGAATTGTCTGCAACTTAACATCAGCTAAACAAAAGAACTGCTTATTGATCCTCACCGCACCAAACAGCCTCTATGTCTGGATACTATTGAGGGAGTGGATGTAGAGGTGGTCCACTCCTACAAGTACTGCAGGGTCCACATCAGTGACAGGTTGGACTGGTCTCATAACACAGAGGAGCTACAGTATATAAGATGGTGCAGAGCAGGATCTTCATCTTTAGGAGGCTGCATTCCTTTAATGTGGGAAGTGACATCCTTCACATCTTGTACAACTCTCTGTTGATCAGTGTGATTTTCCACCCGGTGGTGTGCTGGGCTGGTAGCATAATTTCAAGATAGGCCCACAGAATCAAAGAGCTAATTTAAAGGGCAGGCTCTGTTAGGGGACATACTCTGAACCCCCTGAAAGTCAAAGCTAAGGAGAGAATGAAAACAAAACCAAGTGCCATTATGAACAAAGCTGCACATCCTCTCTGTAACAAACTAACACTGAGGACTTTCAGCCAATGAATTACTGAGCAGAAGTGTGTCAAAAGGTGTTACAGCACCTCCTTTATACCAACAGTGATATGCCTGCATAATGCCTCACTGAAAATGGTACTGCCAAGTCAGAAGTTATTCTTTTCCTTCTTTTTAAATTATTCTTTCTTTTCAGTCATTCAGATGTGTGTTTAGACTATAGTGTATGTGTGTCTGTGTAAATATATTTAAGTATTTATTTAAAGAGCTTCTGAAAAAAGCCAAACTCCCCTCTAACCCAGGACAAATAAGGTCTGCTCTATCTATCTATCTATCTATCTATCTATCTATCTATCTATCTATCTATCTATGATCTCAGCCAAATATTGATCTTTAATTGATGTAGTTCAACCTAATATTAATGAGGATAGAATTTTAATTGTTTACTTAATTCATTTTAACAATGTAAATAATGCAGTCATCAATAATTCTGACCAGTCATTTAACTGCTGAATTTTGATAAAATGTTTCATTCTAGTAGTATGAACCACACATGGAATTTAAAATGTAGCTCAAAACTGGAAAGAAATGTACAAGGAAACATCAAATAATATATTTTTTGCTTTTCATTTGCTTTTTCAGTATTTGTAATTTTATTTCCTCCATTGAAGGAGTTCTAAAGTAGCACAACTAGCATCCAGTATTTTCCCACATTGCATTTTGAGTTGCCTTCTTTTGCCACATTCTTGACATTGCTGGGTACAATTTGACACAGATATTGTGATATTGAAGAGACTGTAGCAGTAAGATGTTTCTTTAAGTGTCTGTTATTTCTGTTGTGCTATAAAAAAGCACTGTCATGAATGGTGGTGGCACAGTGATTAGCACTTTTTCCCCTCATCGCTCCAGAATATTTAGGTTCAAACCCTGGCAAAGTTAATATGATTTTGTTATTATACTGCAGTCAGGTTTCACCCTCTGGGTCAGGTGTAATTTTTTTTTAAACATTATTTTTTCTTTTTGTTTCTCCCACTTTCTATATTGTTTTTTTTATTTTTTTAATATTGTCTTCTTTAGTAATGTTTAGTAATAGTTTATGTTTTATGTCACTTCAGTTATGTATTGCATTTACAATGTTCCTTATTTTTTGTATGTTGAACTTAAATGAACAGGGACTGCTCCCAAACTTACACAAGTTTGAAAAATCCTCAGGTCTGGCACTGAGAAGTTTGGATCCGCTGTTTGTTCAGCTGCTTTTGGATTTTGGTTTGAATTTAGCCTATGAGAATAACTTTATGTATTTTTCTGTATTTGGAAAATTCATCTCCCTATTTATAAAACTTTGCAATGCATTCAAGCATGAAAATCTACATACGCAAAAAAAAAATAACAAAACCAGGAAAATGTGTGTACCAAAATAAACCAGATTTATAAAACCTTGCGTATGCACATTTCTACACATTTTACACTTACTAAATCACAATGTGAGTACGTGAACGCACCTCAAACCCTACAACCATATATAGACTATGTTTTTCAGTGTTGCATATATGGAATCACAATGCTGCAGACCTTCACTGGCTGATAGAGCAGCCTTCCACCTGACACATCCAGGCACCGCCACCTGCATTTGAGGATAGGAGTTCCATGGCACTGTTTGCGCTGCATTGAAGTGCCTCTCTGCTGCACTCAGGGTTTGGGGAAAGGTGTAAGGTGCCAGTGTCTGAGCAGAAAACCAATGTCACTTGGCACATGTAATGACATGGTTGTTTTAACAATTAATAGTATAGGCCATATGATAAACTGAGGATTCAGCTAGTTACCTTACCAATAAGACAGCCATCATGTAGAGTACCTTCAGCAACCCGTCTGATTTAGTGCTACTTTACCTCAGAATAATTGAATTGAGGGTAGACCCAGGCCACTGAGCCATAACATTTGTCAGTCTCATCTTGGCTGATGATTTGTGAATTAATGAAATTTAACTGCTTAATGTTAACAAAAATAGCTTCATTCTCTATAGGTGCTCTTATTGCAATATGAGTGCAGTAAATTACCACCAGTTATATTAGGAAAAGTAGACACTGCTGTTCTTTTTATGATGACCTGTACACGCACACAATATGGAAACTGAATGTAGCACCTCATCAGTTGTTTATGGCTTCCAGCACAGCGGGTATGATGGAGCTGAAGCTTGGCTGAAATATTTCTGAACTGTTGGCCAGTTCCCTCTGGTAGGTGTTCAGTGCCAGAAATCCAACTGCTGTTAAAAAATGAATATGAACAGGCATAGCACAATTTTGGGTTGTCTGGCTTTCTATTGCCAAGGCAAACTCAGCACATTATTCCTAGCTCATAAGCCAGGCATCATTATGGGCAAAAAAGTCCTGCCAGTCCCTGAAAGCTCATTTTCTTTGTATATGACCATTTGCATAGTCTTCAAGCAGTGCCAAACAAGCTGTTGTTTGTTAAACCATTAAACTATAAATAGGTTATAGGGTGTGAGATTTAGAGCTTTCTGTACATAGCGAGCAAGTCACGTCTGTTTTTACTGTAGTTTGGTTTCTGAACCTGAGAAGTGACAACAAGTAGCCAATATGAACTGATGAAAAGACAGAAACAGTTCTTTAGTGCAAATCTGCAACACTGGCCCTCTTGAAAAGGAACTAAAATGGAGTTTACACATCACATCACTTTTGAGGTTTAATATATTGTTTTTCACATCAACACACATTATAATGACAGCTCAGTGATACTCATTTTATGCATGAGTTGTCATTTAGCTCATCTGGCTGCATGTCCCACTTGTCTCATAATATATAACGATGGGTCAGAGTTATTATAAATATATGCAAGTTCTTCCATTCATTTTTCTTTTATAAGTTGCATACATGCATTTCAAGCCTCTTTTCATGCATACTCAAGTTTTATAAATGTGACCTCAAGACTGTTACATTGTAAATGTATTTAGGATTTTTGAAGATGTACTCTACACCAGTGAGGTATCTCATTAAAGAGATTAAAATAAATATTTGTCATGTTATTAAAATTAAAAAGATCATTTTGCCCAGTTTTCATTTGCATTTTAGTAGTCTTGCTGGTAGACTCGTAGAATTTTGTAAAATCAACTGTCACTACAAAACTTTAAAGCCAGTATTCGAAGTTCAAAGGATTTTGTTACATGCACATACTTTGTTTCATTACCGTACTGCATTGTGTGGCTGGTTTGACTGTACTCCTTTGTAAGGGAGATCTGTCAATGCCAAAGGATTGCAATATTGTCATTCCTGCTAGATCAAGACATGCATGTGAGAGTACAAATGGGCACTTAAGTATTGGCAAACAGCCTAGAAAGGCTTTAAGTATTACAGGACACAAACACAAGAAGAACATGTATGCTCCACACACCATGAGTAGCTTACAGTTCAAGCGGAGGACCCTGAACCTGTATGGTTTAGTACAGTGCCATCATGCTATTTCTGTTTTTTTCCCACTACTTTTAATTATTTTGCATTAGCTCACTGATTACTTTACTGCACTATTGCTTCTGGGTGGTTTTGGCGGCCCAATGCTAAATGCTACTGGCTCAATGGCCAAAGCTATACTTGGACACAATGTGGCATTTTCATGATCTTCCAGTTTTGTGGGTGATTCCTGTTCTTAGCTGGCCTTCCTAGAAACTAGTTTCCACCCAGATCTAAAGATATGTAGGTTAGGTTAACTGGTGTATTATCATGGGGTTAGTGGATCTTATCAAGTTTGTTATGGATTGGCCTACTGTCACACCCTAAGCTTAATGCACAAACACATCCATCTCAGCACAGTTTATGTGTGATGCTTGTACAGCCTATCACTCCTCAGTATTCCAAATACAGATTCGCTTTAACATGAACAACACACTGGTGCCCTTGGATATAACCAACAACTAAAGGCTATCTTGGACTCCAAGAATAACATAAACTAGGGGTTCTGATCTTTTTGTCTTGATGTACCACTCTCAAAAATGTAATTGTTCTGAAGTGCAAACTTTTTATTTCCATCTAAGATTGTTAAGTACTGAACTGTTAGTAAATAAAACTAAAGGTGACATTTCTTTATCTGCCTCAGAATATAGTATTTAGATTTTACCAAAGAATTACAGATAGTTTTTTGCATGTTTTTTAATGTTTCTAATCTGCAATTTTTTTAATTAATTAAGTTATAACAACAGTATAGTTTAATATAACATTACAGATTTACAAAAAAATTACAGCTCAGGGCTTTAATGTGTATCAAAGAGGGCAATATAAATCTACGATAACAACAAATGGTGGCATTTTATTGGGCTTTGTGGGATTAAAGTGTGGGGTTTGTAAAGAATGATATGATCATCTTGGGCTACCTGATATATCTTACCATGTGCGCATACTAAATTTATTCACATAGACTTTTTGTTTTTAATTTAAAAAAGTACAGGTTAAAACCAGTACTAAAAATTTAAAATATGATCATCTACTCTATATATATAAAATCAAAAGCCTAAAAGTGCAACGATTATATATGATGTTTTTATGTCACGTTTTTTATCGTGCTTTAAATCAGGCTTATTTTAAAACCTACATATATATATTTGGTATCATGTTTTTCAGAATTTATCGAACTTTAATGTGATGTTGTTAGATTTTCAGAATCTTATTCCATTTTTAAATTATAAACTAACAAATATCAAGAACTCACGAAACTTTGTGCCAAGAGACTTAACCACACCCGGGGCTGGAATTAAAAGACAAAGGTTAGGACAGCTGCTGTACAAGCTTTTAAATGTTTGAAGTGCTGTGCGCAAGCCAGCAGCTGATCGAGCAAAAAAAATGTATTTGTTTCCCATTGTATCACCGTTTAAGAGGGGGTTTCAGAAGAGCGACCACATCTCCTTGGGGTGCATTCAGCCCCCCACTTCACAACGCAAGCGGCAAAGACACGAAGTGGCTGGCAAGTAGCGCAGGTGTTGGGAGTTGGCGCGTGAAGGGAGCAGGGGCCGAACTCCTAGTATCAGTATAATTGATTACTCTGTTAATGAATGTAGTTGGTTTCAGAAGATCTACACCATGTCAAAGCAAACCAAGAGTGCAAAGAAGGAGAATGAGCAGCCTAGTAAGACACAGAGGCTGAGCAGAGGGACATTATTGCCATGGGGAGGAAGCCTGAAGCCACTGGCGCTAATGAGAGCGGCAGTTCCTGACTCATCTTTATGTTGCTTTCTTCCATTTTGCTAATGCTCTGGTATCATAAGCACATGACAGCAGCTGCACAAGTCATCTTCTGATGCCGCCAGTATGTGTTCTTTTCTCCTCGATCTTCATTGTATTTTACTTGATTTTATTTCTCCTGCTGACCTTAACTGCCCACTTAAAAGACCAGTGCCTTTTTTCACCACTCTCCCAGTCATTATGCACTGTTATACTCAATTCTATATTTAATATTTTAATCACTTTGGTGCAAATCATTTAAAATGCATTGATACGAGAGGTGCAAAGTGCCTGCACTGAGTGACAAATACAGTTATTAAATAAACACATTTAAATGTCTAATACTGTAGTTATTGTGACCGGGTAGACAGAATTGCACGAGCCACTGTAAAATGTTGGGCACCAACCAGGTGTCCCTGTTTCAAAGGCACAAAATAGTAAACAAGAATTGTGCTTTGTGGCACCAATAACAGAAGTCACTGCAAGTTGGCCTGCTTAACAGGAACAAGTTCCTCTTTTGAAAGTTCAGGTATTTCTCAGGTACCTGCTCCAGGCCCAGTTCAGGTCCACTGCTTTCATTATGTCTCTTCTCTTGTGGTGTACCCACAGTCACGAGAAAGAAAGCTTATAGAAGTTATTTGTAATATACTAAACTTAACTGCAGCCCTAGGCTTACTTGCCATGACCCTGAAATTTGTTTCCCACACTACTATTGGATGAAATATAGGAATCATGGCTTGAGGCGGGTCACTTTGCAACAACATTACTCAGACATCACATATTACTTGTATATTAATTGAATGAAAGTGATTTCTGTTTACAAAAGCATATGCATTCTGTGATGGGGCCTTTATCGCAGCATGTGTGCAGTTAATTACATACAAGCAGCAATCGGTGCAAATTACCTTTTTGATGTTGGCTTCCTCACCCTGATAGTAAAGATGTTGCACGTATCTGGGTCACATTTTAGTCATACCATCTCATACAGATGACATGACATGGCTCATGGATGACTCTGAGATTCCTGACCAGTCAGCCAGTTCATGCTGAAAAGCAGCCATTGCCAAAAATATCACACAGTTGTTAAAACAAGTAGCAGAACTGTGATTTCTGTGTGATGGTCTCTATAGTGTAAGCTGCAATTCAGCACACATCTATCTCCAAGAGGGTGGAAGTCTAAATTGGCCTATAAACCTGTCATCATCATGAGCCTGATAACTTGCCATTGGCAATATCTTCCAAAAGAGCTAACCCTGCCGTTGTGTACAACACACTGTCTGCGTTTTTACAGACACTAATAAGGCAATTAGGTATTATTGCCAGTACTGAAAGCAGCTATACTGAGAAAACATGTCAGCTAACTGACAAAATTGGTTCAAAAAATCAAAATGTCACCTTGAAATGAATAATGAAACAAGATTTTCTATTTACTTCATTATCTGACCGCCTGGTGTCACTAAATTTCCAGCACCAAAAAAGTAGGCCTAGGACTTTTGAATGGTCATAACATTAAGCCCACTTTAATGCCACATTTGTGTTTTATAAATCCTGAGTTTTGCATAAGAAATGACTTATGTACATTTCTAAGCATAAGCAAGCTTTATACATGAGGTCCCTAGGCCTTTAGTTACACTGTTATGAATACCCTGGGCATCAGCCAGCCCAAACCCCGACACAAACATACAATCAAAGTCCCGGGTGCAAATAAAAGAAGGTTTTTATTATAAATACCTCCAAAAATGTTACACAAGCACAAAAACACTGGTTTCTCTCTCTCTCTACAATAATCCTCTTCCCACCGCACTGCCCTCCTCCAGTCAAGTGTTGCCTCTCTAACTCCCAGCTCCGACTTGGCAAGCTTTGTCACCCTCCTCCCAACTCTGTCCCTTGGAGTAGTGGCTGCTGGCTTCTTTTATAATGCACCCAGAAGTGCTCCAGGTGCTTGATGACTTATTTCCGGCAGCACTTCCAGGTGTGGTGGAAGAGCTGCTCTGTAGGGCTCAGCAGCAGCTACAGCACTCCCTGGCAGAGTCCATGGATCCCAACAGGGCTGCACCACACTCCAACTCCCATGAAGCCATGCGGGAGTCCTAGGCACCGCTGCAACCCAGGGGTGCTGCCATCTAGCGCTCCAGGGGAAGTAACAGTCTGGATAGGCTAGCTCCCCTTGTCCTCCCAGTGTGGAGGCATCCTGTCCGGGCAAGGACCCTGGTCGCCCGCCACACTACATTATTACCATTTTAAGATTAGATGGATTATAAATGCTTAGCATTGTTGTCCCATGTATCAATCACCTATTTGAGGTGTGTTGTAACTTTTTGATAAAATTTATCTTTACTAATCTCCTATCCTAGTTTCCTCCTGTTGATGAACTCATTAATAAAACAACAACTGGCATCCAAGCCAATTAGCCTCACTTAATTGCAAACATTTCTTTTGTACCACCTCAGGATCTCTGCTTGTTTGTTGCTACGGGACTGTCTCCTATAGCCTGAGATGCCAGCTCATAAAAGAATATTTCTATTGTCTGAGCACTCACCTTAGTCCTCGTGTTTGTCACAATCAAAACTGCCATAAAGAACCCTAGAGACCTGAAATATAGTGAACACAAGTCTGAAAGAAGCCCACCAAATCAGACAGGCAGACAACAAGTTAAATATACATGATACATTACATATTTATTAAAAATGGCCCTCTTTTTCCAGCCACAGACCTGCTAAACCACACAATTCAACCTCTTCTACAACTGGTTTGACTGCCCTGCTTCGTGCTTTAACTGACATAAACTCACCAACCTCCACCCCCTCTTTCACAACTGCTCAGCCAACCTTCTCCCAAGCTGCTAGCAAAGATCATGCAGCCCTCCCTTCCCACTGGTATAACAGTACATGAGAAGGTGCTAACAGCCCTGCTGCTTCCCTTCTCCATTTCTCATACCATCACTACTGACTAGGTTAGAGGAAACCTGAGGTGACTGTGACCTAGGAAGGCAGCTGGCCCAGACAAGATGGTGTCTTAGATTTCTATGGGCCTGTGCTGCTGAACTGCATCTACAACTACATCTTCAACCTGAGTCTGTGACTGGGGAGGGTCTCCACATTGTGGAAGACCTCATGTCTCATCCTGGTTTCCAACAAAAACTGAACTTAATGACTTCAGGCCTGTGGTCTTAACATCCCATATTATGAAAACCCTGGAGTGGCTACTTCTTCATCACTTCAGACAATAGGTGAATCATGCACTAGACTGTTTGTCTATTTTCTACCTTCTCCACTGGGCCCACTTGCATCTGGACAAAGGATGTAGTGATATGAGGATCATGTTGATTTTTCCAGTGCTTTCAACTCCATCCAGCCCCTCCTACTGAGGTACAGGCTGTCCAGGATAGGAGTGGACTCGCACCTGGTGAAGCAGATTACAGATTACCTTACTGGCAAACCTCAGTTTCTCAGACTGGGGAACTGCACATCATAGACTGTAATCAGTAGCACAGGAGCTCCACAAGGAACTGTTCTTTCTTCTTTACTCTTCACATGCCACATTAATATGTTCTCAGATGTCACTGCTATTGTGGGGTGTGTCGAGGTGGACAGGAGGAAGACTACAGGTGTCTGGTGAATGACTTTGTGTGATAGTGTCAGTCAAACCAACTGTTATTGAACAGTTACAAAATCAAGGAGATGGTTATGGACTACCATAGGTCTAGACCACCACTGAGACCAGTGTCTATTGAAGGGGTCAATGTGGAGTGGGTCAAGACCTATAAATATCCTGGAGTGCAGTTGGATGATGAGCTTGACTGGTCAGAAAACACAAAGGCTCTGTACAGAAAGGGGCAGCGCCTGCTCTATTTTCTGAGAAAACAGGGCTTCTTTTACATATGTAAGAAACTCCAGCAGATGTTCTATCAGTCAGTGGTTGCAAATTCTCTCTTCTGTGCTGTGTGTGCTATGGGTAGCTTAAAGAAGAGAGATGCTGATTGTACTGGCAAGCTGATCAGGTGAACAGGACCGGGGGTTGGCATGGAAATGGGCACTCTGGTGACAGTGGCAGAGAGGAGGACACTATGCAAGCTGCTATTATGGACAATGAACATCCACCACTATACACCAACATAAGTAAGCAGAAGAGATTGCTTAGTGGTAGGCTGCTATCACAGAGCTACAATATTGACAGATACAAAAGATATTTTGTCTCCGGAGCCATTAGACTCTTTAATTTTTCCCAAAAGGTGCAGGGGGTGGTTGGGTTCTGGGCCTGATGCTCCTTCTCTGCTCTTGTGGGGACTACTTCATTAGCTATATTAGCTATGCACTACAACTGATATCCCATTACTTGGTCATCACCGTATAATCTTTATCATAATGTGTCACTTTGAACATGTTACCCTATCAGCAAAAGCCATGACACATTATTTTACTTTATTTTATTTTATTATTATGACACTTTTATCTGTCACATTAATATTATGTGCTACCTGTCTCTTTGGTATTAGTATTATTTGTACAATTCCTATTGCACTGACATTATTTTATGCACCATCTTCATTACCTGTATTGGACTGTAAGATTCCCACCCTAGTGTACTGTGATTGCATTTACTTAATGTTATCTGTATAGTGTGTACTTAAATGTTTGTATCTAACTTGGTATAATTCCTGGCTAATGGTACTTTAATTTCCCTCTGGATTAATAATGCATCTATCTGTTGTAACCACAGAGAGCCCCAAACCACATACCCTGCAATACACCACGCATTAATAGAATTAAACAAAGGAAATTTATTCCACAAAGCACCTTCATAGATCTACTCCCAGCAATGTACTACCATTATACAATAAATGAACGCAAAAAATCACCAATTCTTCCTTCTTCTCTCCTCTGCTGAGCGTTGCCCACTGCCTCCCAACTCTGACTCGTCCATGTGTGGCAGTGGGCTTCCTTTTAGGCGAGACTCGGGAGTGCTTTTGATGCCATGTCATATCCTCCAGGAAACACTTCTGGGCCATAAGAAAAGTAGGGAAGTCCTCCCTCAACAGCACCCTCTCTTGATCCCTGGGACCTTCACAAGGTTGCACTTCCAGACTCCATCTCCCAGGCACCCCTGCAGGTGTCCCGACTGGGTTCCCATACAAGGACCACTGCCACCTAGCATATGGGGAATGGAACCTCTCCAAATCCTTGGCTTTTCTCAGTCTGCCTGCTATAGTTTACCAGCCAGTCTGCTTGTGTCATTGTACTGGCAACCTGTCCAGGTACAGTGGAACCTCAGTTCACGAATGTCTCGGAACACATACAGATCGGTTTACAACCAAAAAGTTCGCCAAACTTTTGCATCTGTTCACGACCACACACTCGGTATACGAACAAGCCAGTTTCCCTTTTGGTTTGTGCGCGCTGATGATTTCCGCACGTGTTCAGTCTCTCCCTGCGCATTCCCTGTGCAGCGAGCGAGAGAGAGAGCTAGAGAGAGAGAGACACACACACAGGTGCGTGAGAGAGAGAGACATACACACACAGGCACGCGAGAGAGACACACACACACACAGGCACGCGAGAGAGACACACACACACACACACAGGCACGCGAGAGAGACACACATGCGCACGAGAGAGAGGGCTGGGCGCATAAAGCAGAGAAGACAGTTAAAAAATGCACTGGGCTTGTTTTTGTTTTCACTTGTTTACAGCGATCGGTTCGTAGCGTGCATTGTTGCAATGTTACTTTTCTTGATGGTTTATTAAATTACAGATTTTTCAAATGTTCATTTTTTTCCCTGTGCTTAAAACTCATTAAAATAAAGTGTTTTTAGTGAGTGGTTCATAGTGCTATAGCGCAAACTCTTGCAGTATTAGTTTTCTCTGTTGTTCAAGGTTTTCTCAGTGTTATTCAATGTTTTTGCATTTAGTTTACTATTGCGCTCTGCATTCTATGGTATAATAAACTATTTTTGTACTTAAAAACTTTAAAAAATATATATTTACATACAGTTCGTACGGTCTGGAACATATTCATTGTATTTACATACAATCCTATGGGGGAAATTACTTCGGTTCACGACCAAATCGGATTACAACCAGAGTTTTGGAACAAATTATGGTCGTGAACTGAGGTTCCACTGTAATAGGATATCTTCCGGCCAGAATGCCCATTCTCCTCCTACACTATCTATTGTCTTTATAGCCCATTTCCTGCACATTACTTTACACCCAGTTGTTTTAATTCACACTGTAGCTGTGTTTGTTCTGTGTATGTCTTTTTGACATTTTCCTTTTAAAATCTGCGAAGTAAAATTTTAACTTCCTCTTATTTCTTCCTCTTTCTAATATCCTTCTAAACTCCTTCGAATGTCTTCCTTTTAAAGAGTGGTCATAAAAGCAAAAAAAAACTGTAAATGATGTACTTTCAAATAAACCAAAGCTCCCATTTCACTATAGTTATCCAATTAAATCCATCCTATTGTTTCCCCCGTATCAGTCTGATTTCTTCCTTACCTACTGTGCATTTGTATGTGTGGAGTTTGCCTGTTCTTCCCATGCAGATTTTCTTTGGATCCTCAAAATTCATCAAAACATCTAAAAACACAAGGAGATACATTCACTTTTGACTATAAATTGACCCAAGGGAAGCATACAAGTGTGCACCAGTGTAATCTATTAGAAGCTGGCATCCTCTCCAGGGCAGGTTACACCATTGTATTTTATGAGACTGGGATAGACTTTGGTTCACTGAAAGCCTGTAATGAAAACAGCAGGTGTGGAAAATAAATGTATACATAGGTATAAGTTATACAGTATTAGGGCAGCACAGTGGTGCAGTGGTAGTGTCACCTTTCTTGAAATAAGGGGAACTGGGTGTGTGTCCTGTATGCCGTCTACATTGAGTTTGCATAGTCTCTGTATGTCCTCCTCTTGGGGCTCCTGCTTCCTATCAACATCAAGGGACATGTTGGTTAGGTGACTTGGCATTGCTAAATTAACCCCTAATGTGTTTGTTCCCCCTGTGTGAACTGGCGACATATCCAGGGATTGCAGTAGGCTCCAGCTTCTCTGCAACATTACTCAGGAGTATGGGTTTAGAAATTGGATAACCTCATAGATGAGGTTTAAGTCTGCAATTTAAAGACAATCTCCACATACAGCAATCATCTACTACATGGCAACCCCATTAATCCAACCTCATGTTAATCTTCATGTGGAGGAAAAAATGTCACTTTTATTGGTACCCAAGTGTTGGTTCCTGCCACGTGCCAAGTGTTGTCAGGATGAGTTCTTGCTCCACTCATCACTAACATGGATTAGGTGATAAGTAAATTGAGATAGGTGGATGGGTGGGTGGATGTTCCTCCTTGTCTCTCTGCAATTATCAATTTCTGGCAAAAATAAACAAAGCCAAAAAGATACCTTCCTCTTGCTAGTTTCCATTTCGCAAAGGAAGCCAAATAAACCATTTAAGAATTTAAGAATGTTACAGTATAGAGGTCTTTATAAAGGGCCTCATTTGTAGTAAGTTGTATAGATCCTACATAAGCAGAGAAACCACGGGTAGATTTTCAAGAAATCATACATTTAAAACTGAAAGTTGTGCACTTCATATTCATATTCTTCAATTTGAATGGTTCAGCAGATATTCGTTTGAGCACACAATTCAGAGCTAATGAATATAATAGCAGTGTACATTTATTAAATAATCTTTAAAAAGACACTTATTATTTTCGAACCTGCATTTTAACAGCACAGATATTGCTGTCAGGAGATCACAGGTCTCCCTTATCTTATATTAGGCCATTTGGGAAACCACCTAAGCTATCCTGTACATTTAGTTTTGGGGTGGGTGGAGGGATTAAGTGTTTATGGTAAAGGGCCACACCACCATGCAGTTAATATGGCAATTTCAAAGAAAAAGTGATCAGGCTGGGATTAGGAACCACTGCACCACCATGTCACTCAGCTCTTGAAGTCTGTACAGAAACATCTGCTGGATCCTTATAGGTTTGGACACGATTTGTTGAGAAATAATGAAAACCTAAATGTTTTACCTAGGCATATTTTAATATTTTCACATTTATGTGAATGTGAGATAAAATAATAAGACATAGATGACCACACTTTATATAGAGAACATTAGAAGTTGATTTTATTTAATCTGTATTATTAAAGAGTTGAGTTTTTTTAAATGCAAAAAAAAAAAAAAAGATTTTTTGGTTTATTTACTCATTATTGTCATGTGTAAAGAGGACAATTACATTCCTAGCTGCATGAGCTAATCCGCATTTTAGTATTTTCACATTTATGTAACTGAGGTGGGCTAGCGCCCTGCCCAGGATTTGTTCCTGCCTTGCGCCCTGTGTTGGCTGGGATTGGCTCCAGCAGACCACCTTGACCTTGTGTTAGGATATAGCGGGTTGGATAATGACTGACTGACTGATATTTATATAATTATGAGATATAATATTAAGACAGACAATCACACTATACAGAGGAAATGTTTGAAGTTATTTAAAAATCTTTAGTTTTTGGAGAGTGGCGATGTGTTGCGTGCTGATTTGCGCATGCAAGTAAAAACATTTTCTTCTCTAACAGATTTTCATACACAGGATGTGGCACAAAGTGCTTTACAAGAAACGAAAAAAATGTAAATTTGATAAGGATAAAATAGACATATAATTAGTAGAAGAGTCATTATATAGTGTAAAGATTCATTTTTAAGTATCTAAAGATGAGTAACGCTAAAAGACCACCCATTCCCCACTGGCCATTCTCCTTAACATAAATGTACGTATGTAGTACTGAAGTTCATTGAGATTCACGTGTTTACGATTTCCGGATTCATCAGTTCACAGGATGGTTGTCAATAATTAAATGGAAATTATGTTGTGAATTTTGCGAATAGTAAACGAGAGAGATGTCATTCTCACAGTGCTGTGCGTTTGATTTTAAGACCGTATTGTCGACCAATAAATGACGGAGAGAGGCAGAGCTTCAAGTCAAACGCACAGCATTGTGGGAATTAAATCTTTCCTGTTTACTATGAATGCTACTTTTTCTGAAGTAGCTTTTGATAATATTTTAGCAAAAAAATGCGCACATTTTGACCATACAAATTGATATCGGATATGTGGACTTTGGAGCACAAATGATATTAGATTTTTTTCTTTTCTCTGTGGACGTTTTTCACATCGTTCGGTGTGGTTCAGAATTAGTCGCCGCCTGGCGTGGTTGAGTTTTGATGTTCAGGGTGTTCTTACTCTTCATAAACATGAGTTAAAAGACAGACTACATGGGGTAAGTAACATTTAAAAAATATCCAGTTTTTGGCTGGAGTGTACCTTTAACGAGTGTATAATAAAAGAGCAGGAAATCAATGAGGCTGTTGCTGCAAATTGACTCTGCATGTTACTGTTGTAGTACAGTACAATTTACGGTACAGTAATTACATACCGTTTTATATATGTATGTACGGTGTATAAACTGTACTGCATTGTCAAGAGTCTGTGTTATTGGTAAGTCTTGTGGTCAGCATTACAGTATTAAGAGGTGAAGTGGGGGACCCCAAAACATATTTGTGGATTTTCGCGAATCGCAAGGAATAATTATATTTAAAGGTATACTCCACCAAAAAATGTTTTTTTTATGTAACTTACCCTGTGTAGTTTGTAGTGGTGGCTGAGAAAAAAAAATATAATGATTTCATGGAGAAATAACTTATTAAGATTCAATGAGGTCTTGTGGTGACCAATTCTGTATAACGGCAAGCAATGTGAAAAACATCCATTTAAAAAAAAAAAAAAACAAATTCTCACATAAAAATGGAACTCAGATTTCCTTTTCCAAAAGTGTGAAAAATTAAATCAAGAAAACAACTAAATGTTTATGAAAGTTAAACACACTGTATGTACATGTAGCCTTTTCCAATCCTGCCTTTTCAGCTAAAGGTTTTTTAAATGACAAACTAGAAGTAAGTTATCTCAATTACATTCGATTCAGCGTTGTCACACTGTAAGTGGTATTTACAAGAGCACCGTGTGTCGCTCAAGCTCTGTTCCCGGGACAGTTTCTTAGAGGACTTTAGAGACTTCCTCAGGGAACCCAGTCTTTTCCATAAAGTTAGATGGGGAACTGTGGTCTTCTCCATATCTTGGGGTAGGACTTCTCTGTACCAGTTAATCCGCATCTGCTGAAGCCGAGGGTGGTACTGCACTAGCAAAATGATGATGACAGCAACAAGAAGAAAAAAGACCACAATGGCAACAAGAATAGGAAGAGCATCCTTCTTTGGAGTCTCTCTGTTGGATACTGGACTTGTGCTGGAGATGGTGCTATTCATATCTTGCATGGTATCTAATTTATATAAAATAAGAAAAATAAATGTTAGTATTCAGTCAGTTTTCCTGTAATTGTTCCTTCCACATTAACAATTATTTAAGCTAACATACAGATATAATCAAATAGATTTGTAATTATAAGATCAATACTTGAAAATCTAAAGGCTTTGTCTTTTAATTTAGTGCTTGTGACAACCATTACACATACAATGATGGCACTAAATGCATTCCATAAGCCTTGAGTGAAAAATATAGTTTTGCTGAGGATAGATTTTCTCCCTCATTTATTTTACAGACTAGGATTTTTTAAATTTGTTTTTGCACTTGAAATTGTTTTGATATAAAATAATCTACATGAAGATTTCAATGTTCAAAACTCACAATACAGAACTGTTCTTTAACCAATGTTTAAAATAAGAAAATACACTTGAAAAAAGTATTCAAAATGTGAACTGCCAGCAATAAGGACACTCGAGTGAAGAGCCAGCAATTAGAAAACCTGCTCCTTTTGACTTTATTCTAAACACACACTGTATATATTTTTAATGGCGGCTGTAGATTGATTTTGAATTTTAAATTAAATTCTGTATATTTACTGACCTGAACCTTGTATCTTCTAGATCATTCTTTAGAATCTTAAGAAAATAGATTGTTACTTACACTTTTTGTAGTTTATTAAACCTGGAGTAGGTAGGATCGGAACTGACAAACAGCCTAAGGCCAGGTTTATACTTCACGTGTGCATCTGTGGACACTACTGCTACGCAAGCAGTGTACTGTTTATACTTGGGCTCATACTTTATGTAAATCTTGTGGATTTCACCAGGTGACAGAGGTATCATCACGGTGAGAAAACAACGTTCAACTTCTCTGTGTTGTGAATTGCCCGTAACATTCATTAAATTCCCAGGACACCTTGCCACAATATCTCTGAAAAGGATGGATGTTTAATCATTACATCCATCAATCCAGGGATGTACCCATTCCAGCTAGCATCAGGCGCGAGGCAGAAACATTCCTTGGACGGGACATCAGCTCATCGCAAGGTGAACACAAGCACACACATACACTAGTGTCATTTTAGCATCTCCAAATCCCCAAACCTGCATGTCCTTGGAAGAAAACTAGAGCACACTGTAAAAATCCACCAGGAAAACATACAAACTCCAGGAAGGGAACACCAGGGATGTGACTCCTTACTGCGAGGCAGCAGTGCCACTGTGCTGCCCACAAATGTGTAATTATTAACAGTATTAATATTTAGATGAAGTTAACGATTTATCTGTAAAATTTAACATGCATGCTTTAATACATTTTATTATGACAGTGACATCAAGTATACAGTAATCCCTCCTCGATCGCGGGGGTTGCGTTCCAGACCTCACCGCGATAGGTGAAAATCCGCGAAGTAGGAACCATATGTTTATATTAGAATTAGAATTAGAACAATCTAGACGAGAACAGGCCATTCAGCCCAACAAAGCTCGCCAGTCCTATCCACTTGCTTCCTCCAAGAAAACATCAAGTCGAGTTTTGAAAGTCCCTAACGTCTTACTGTCTACCACACTACTTGGTAACTTATTCCAAGTGTCTATCGTTCTTTGTGTAAAGAAAAACTTCCTAATGTTTGTGTGAAATTTACCCTTAACAAGTTTCCAACTGTGTCCCCGTGTTCTTGATGAGCTCATTTTAAAATACAAGTCTCGATCCACTGTACTAATTCCCTTCATAATTTTAAACACTTCAATCATGTCACCTCTTAATCTTCTTTTGCTTAAACTGTAAAGGCCCAGCTCTTTTAATCTTTCCTCATAATTCAACCCCTGTAGACCTGGAATCAGCCTAGTCGCTCTTCTCTGGACCTTTTCTAGTGCTGCTATGTCCTTTTTGTAGCCTGGAGACCAAAACTGCACACAGTACTCAAGATGAGGCCTCACCAGTGCATTATAAAGGTTGAGCATAACCTCCTTGGACTTGTACTCCACAGATCGTGCTATATAACCTAACATTCTGTTAGCCTTCTTAATGGCTTCTGAACACTGTTTGGAAGTTGATAGCTTGGAGTCCACTATGACTCCTAAATCCTTCTCATAAGGTGTACTCTCGATTTTTCGACCGCCCATTGTGTATTCAAACCTAATATTTTTACTTCCTATGTGTAATACTTTACATTTACTGACATTAAATTTCATCTGCCACAAATCTGCCCAAGCCTGTATGCTATCCAAGTCCTTCTGTAATGATATAACGGATTCCAAATTATCTGCTAATCCACCTATCTTGGTATCATCTGCAAACTTAACCAGCTTGTTACTTATATTCCTATCTAAATCATTTATATATATTAAAAATAGCAGCGCCCTAGCACTGACCCCTGTGGAACACCACTCATAACATCGGCCAGTTCTGATGAGGTTCCTCGCACCATCACCCTCTGCTTCCTGTGTCTGAGCCAATTCTGCACCCATCTAAAAACATCACCCTGAATTCCCACTTCTTTTAACTTGATGCCCAACCTCTCATGTGGCACCTTATCAAATGCTTTCTGAAAGTCCAGATAAATAATATCATAAGCTCCACTTTGATCGTATCCTTTTGTTGCCTCCTCATAGAATTCCAACATGTTAGTAAAACACGACCTCCCCCTTCTGAACCCATGCTGACTGTTCAGAATAACTCCTGTCCTTGTCATGTGTTGCTCAATCTTATCCTTAATAATTCCTTCCATTAATTTTCCTGTGATGCTTGTTAAGCTTACTGGCCTATAGTTGCTTGGATCTGCCCTGTCACCCTTTTTATATAATGGGATGATATTTGCCATTTTCCAGTCCTTTGGAATCTCTCCAGTGCACAGTGACTTCCTAAAAATGTGTGTCAAGGGTTTATATATGTACTCACTAGCCTCCTTAAGAACACGAGGATAAATATTATCTGGGCCTGGTGATTTGTTTGATTTTATCTTATTTAATCTGAGCAGCACTTCTCCCTCTACAATTTCCAAATCCCTCAGTACCTCCTTAGTAGTTGCGTTTACCTCTGGCAGGTTATCCACTTGCTCACTTGTAAACACCTCAGAAAAATGTAAGTTTAGGGCATCTGCTATTTCATTGTCTGTATCTTTTAATTCCCCTTTACTATTCCTGATGAACTTGACCTCCTCCTTAACTGTTCTTTTACTACTAAAATACTGAAAGAATCTCTTGGGGTCTTCTTTCGCCTTATCTGCTATATTCCTCTCCAACTGTCTTTTAGCCTCTCTGATATCCTTCTTAATGGTTGCCCTCATTTTCTCATACGCGCTACGGTTCTCTTTGCAGTCATTAGTCTTATATGCCTTATACAGCAGTTTTTCCTTTGCAACTTCTTTTTTAAATCTTTATTAATCCATCGTGGAGATTTTTTTAGTTTCCTATTACTTCCAAATTTAGGTATGTATCTGTCCTGCATTACATGTAATATGGTTATTTTTATATATTTTAAGCCCTTATAAACTCTCCCACCCTGTTAACATTATTAGAGCCCTCTAGATATGAAATAACACCCTTTAGTCAAACGTTTAAACTGTGCTCCATGACAAGACAGAGATGACAGTTCTTTCTCACAATTAAAAGAATGCAAACATCTTATCTTCAAAAGAGCGCCGTCAGGAGCAGAGAATGTCAGATAGAGCGCTTGCTAAGAAAAGCAAACAATCAATACGTACTTTTAAGTATACAGAAGCACCGCGATAAAGCGGCATTTTGTAGAGGAGCGTCCGTGTCCTCTGTGCAAACAGCCCCTCTGCTCACACCCCCTCCGTCAGGCAGAGAGAGTGAGAAAGATAGAGAGAAACAAACAAGCACAGCGCGGGAAGCATATCTTATAGCATTGAAGAGTTTTAGTTAATATGTAATACGTGCTCTGATTGGGTAGCTTCTAAGCCATCCGCCAATAGCGTCCCTTGTATGAAATCAACTGGGCAATCAAGCTGAGGAAGCATGTAACCTAAATTAAAAGACCCAGAAAAGCCGCAGAAAGCGGCGAACCAGCGAAAAATCCATGATATATATTTAGATATGCTTACATTTAAAATCCGCGATAGAGTGAAGCCGCGAAAGTCGAAGCGCGATATAGCGAGGGATTACTGTACATCTTTTAGATTCTAAAGACCTGGAATATCATACATTTAATGTGTTCTGTGTGGCAGTTACTGCCTGCCACTGCTGTCAGCGCAGGAGGAAGCCCCAGAAGCATGGAGCAGTTAACAACTGGGTCGTTTTTAAGATGAAGTTTACAACATTCTGCTTTATTGACAAAATAAACTACAAGATTAAAATGTAAATTTCAAGATTAAAGCCAAAATTTCCACTTTAATCACAAAATAGACCTTTTTTTTTTTCCTCTGTGGCTTAAATACGCTTTCGTACATTCTGATGCTATTATGAAGGTAAGAAAAAAAAAAAGAAAAGACAGCACAGACGATGGTATGTGAAAAATGTATTGCATCATTACAATAGGGAATGTGCGACAGTTGAAAAGAAATCTGAACACACTGCACCCTCCAATTTTTTGCTGGTACTGCAACTTGCGCTCACATCAAGTTAATTTCTGAGCACATGCTCAGAGGATGTGTCAAATGAACACTGGGAACGCATGGCAGCCATGATGCGTGCATGTATGTGTTCTGAGTGTAAAGTATAAATGTAACACATACGCAAGTTGCAGTACAATCATTAAATATAGGGATGTGTTTAAGTTTTTGTACGTGACATCAACATCGTTGCTAATTATCAATGTGTCGGTAAGCCACACTGCAGCTCCAGTAGGATCAATCTGTATGCTTCGATGTTTGATGAATTGTTTGATGCTGTTGAGAAAATCATTTAACTTAAATGCTGACATGCAAATGTACTTTTCATCATCCATTTGTCGCATAGGCAATACAAGCATCGCATATTCCCCAATTTAATATGATACATTTAAAGTTTTTTTTTTTGGACCTTAACAACAGCATCAGAATGCAATGAATTTATATTTTTAACATTTTTCTTCTCTCAGCTCACAACAGAGGGAATTTGAATGTTGCTTTCTCACCTGAATAATGTCTCGCAAAGCCACGCACACAAGTATAGCCAGTTGCATTAGTAGTGTCTTCAAGTGCACGCGTCACATAGCATATATCCCAGGCCTAAGAAAGGCAAACACTGTTTGATTATCCTTGTATTCATTGTTAATTCAATGTGAAGTGAGGCCGGTGTGTGATGGCCAGATCAGGAAGGCAGGCAGGCAGAGCAGAGCAAGAGAGAGAAAAACCCAAAGAAATTGACAAGAATCTCTTTGGACTGAACACCAATCTGCAGCAACTCTGTGCCCAGGCTATAAAAGACTCATCTTCCATCACCTTTAGTATTTTTAATAAGACACTTTTTTATACTGTTTGATTGTATTAAGGTATATTGTTAAGAGCACTTGGTGTGGGTGATTGCCATATTCCCACAGTGATGCGTTCAATACAAAGAAGTGCGGTAAGTGGGTACCTGCTTTGTTGCTGATTGGCATTGGTGTAGCTCAGGTCTGAAGACAACCATTAGGTCTGCTTATGCACAGCTAGTAAGTCTCTTTGATTGAGGCCACTGTCCACGTTCAGGTAAGGCTGTACATGTGGAGTGTTATAAAACAAATACCCAACACTTATATAAACAATATACCTAACAGTAACTATAGCGTAGGTAAACCAAATGAAAAAACCTAGGAACCTCCATAATAATATATTCAAGGTATAGTGATAAGTTCACCTCGTGTGGGTGATTGCCATGTTTCCAAACCGGTGAGCAGGCACTTGCTTTGGTGATTAATCATTTGATCTGCTTATGCTGAGCTAGTAAGTCTCTTTGCTTAAAGCAGCTGTTCATGTACAGACAAGGCTTTACACATGGGGTGCTATAAAGTAGCTTTATTAAGGGAAAATTTCCCCACAATACAGCCTCATAATGTAGAATCATAATAATTGCAATCCTTGGGGCACTAATTTTTGTTTTCACTTTATGCTTTTTTACTGCAGGTGATAAATGGATCAATTCAGAACAGCAGTAGCACTGGCATACTTCCTTTTAGTCATTGTTTGTAGAATGACCAGTTACATTCATTTGTGAAATTTTAAAACTTGTATTGTAAAAACAAACTAAATGTACATAATGATGGCCAATTCAGACTTGAGGAAGCCTTCATGGGTTTGTTCACCTTAGATCTGCACAGTCTAACTGTTGAACCTGATATTGTCAATCCAGGCTGCAAGTAGAAGATACAGTCAGAATTTCTCAAAACTGTTATGGCTGCTGTGGAAGAATTGTCAGCTAGATAGAAAACAATGCCTAAAAGAAATACAGAGTAGACTTCCAGACATAATGAAATTTACATTGATCCTTGTACTGTGTGTATATTCATAAATACTCTTTATGTGAAATGTTCACATATCTACTAACTAATCTACTAACTCTGAAAAATGAGCTAAAGGAAGGGTCCTGCATTCACAGTCACTCTCGATCTGTGCAGACAGAGGGCATCACTGCACTGATTCTGTTTTTTGATTCTGTAAAATTACAGTAAGTGAATAAGATACAGATGGGCTGAGGAAACAATTCCTTCACATGTACTGTATGCTTTATATCAATCTCATTGCCCAAACTGGAGAGCTATGTGGTCAGAAAAAACTAATATGAAGAAAGCCCTCAAGGGTATTTAGACTACAAAATGGTTAGCAGAGACCCAGCCTTATTATTTTTCAAAAGTATTAATAAATCCTTGCCAGATTCCACATGTGTTTCTGCATTAAGGACCAGTGAGGCATAGCCCCACCAGATATCATGCAAAATAATACACTTCCCTCAACAATTTAACTTCTATTTATAACAGCCCATAACTTTGTTGTCTTAAGAACTATTGTTATCATTTTTCATCATATGGCCAGATTTTTTTTTTTTATCCAGGAAAACATTTATTTTGGTTCTATGTGGATCAATTGTCCCTGCAGTGTTCTCAGGTTACTTTTGGGTGTGTGTGGGCATGTGTATCCTGAACCGACCAAGTGATGGGGCTTGAAGGCTAGAGCTCCGCATTAAAATGAGGGCATTTTTTGGATTGTGTGTTTGTAATTTAAGTTCAAGCTTTTTCCAGTGAAGGCTATGCAGCACAAGCCAGTGAAGAAGTATAAAAAGTTCAGTACCATTTGCTCACTTAAAGATGATAAAGTGTATGACAGTACCGTGATGGGGTTGAGAGTAATCCTGAACTTTACCCACCATAACAGAGCAATATTTGAAGAAGGCAGCAAGGAGTTCTAAGTCTTCTCCTCCACTATGCAGAAAAAAATCCGGCAGTATGATACGTCTGAGTCCTGTCATCGAAGAAACAGGGGCCTCATGCATAACGGTGTGCGTAGAATTCACATCAAAACATGATATACGGACAAAAATGGAAATGTGCATACGCACAAAAAATTCAGATGTACAAAATCATGCATAAGCCAACTTCCATGCGCTTCCGCTACATAAATCCTGGCCAGTGTGAAAAGTAACGCTCGTGCATGTGACTGCCGCCCCACCCCAACTCCTCCCAGAATTTTGCATATTTTAATAGCCCTTTCCATTCAGTTTTTGGTTAAAAGACAATGGCAAAAGCAAATGGTCAGATATCAAAGTTGCCGAGAAAGGGTGAGTCGTAGCCCACCATCTGAGTGTCATACGGGAAGCGTATTAGGGTACAGAGAAAAGAAAAAAAGGGACACTGGGAAAAAAGGTTGAAATTTCCACTTTAGTCACATAGTTTATTTTGTCATTAAATTAGAATGTCATAAATATCTTAAAATCATTTCCTAGTTTCTCAAATCCCATCGTAACTAAAGTAGCACGTTAAATGCCTGTTATTCTATGTGTTTTTCTATGTACTCTATGTGTGTGAATCACTATGTGCTTCTTAAATGGGCTTTCTTTTACCCCAACAGGACACAGGATACATTACATGATATTACAGCTCTCTGAACAATTTAAATACTACTGTACGATGTATACTTGGTATCATTTCATGATGATAGGAATTAAAGCACGTATTAAACAAGGGGGCAAGGTGGTGCAGTGGTAGCGCCCTGTCCAGAGATTGTTCCTGCCTCCTGCAAGATGCTTGCTGCGCTACGCGCAACCCTCAATAAAATTATTTAATGCAGCAGTTCTGTCTCTTTCAAATGTATTAACCCCCAATTCCTGTAATTCCTTTTCTTTCTCTATTTAACAAATCACCACACAATCAGCTCTTTAATAAATGTCAAGCTGTCTGTAAGCTTAGAACACTGATTCTTCAAAACCTTTCAAGAACATTGAAATATTTTTGCAGTACACGTTTAATAATTCTGTCCATCTACAGTATCCATTCAGGGTCATGCGAGTCCCAGCAAGCATACACAGCGAGGCAGGAACAATCCCTGAATGGGGTGCCAGTTCATCGTCCACCATGTCCACAGATTTAATTATTAACAGTATACATTATTTAAATGAAGGTAAAAATTTATCTGTATAATGTAATATATATACTTTACTTCATTTCATCTTAAAAAAGATATCAAGAGCTCCAAGAAGATAGCGCTTGGAAATCTAAATCAACTTAGAAGCCAGTCGTCATCATCTGTAAATACGCACTGTCTTCTATTGAATTGAATTGAATTCCATTATTGTTATTGTATTGTACAATAAGATTCAATATGCAAATCCTCCATAAACTTATTTTCCTATAAAATGTTAAAATAACAACAATAATAATGATAATACAATCAAAAACGATGAAAAATATGCAAATGAAAGCATAAGTGGCTCAGGTTGTGCAATATTACAACTAAAATGCAAGTTTACAATGAGATAATTGTACAAACAGTTCTGTCGGGAGCACTTGATGATCTGATTGAGTGCATTTAGAGCTCTTGGGATAAAACTGTTTCTGAACCACAAGGTCTTTACAGGAAAGGCTCTGCAGCGTTTGCCAAATGGGAGAAGTTCAAATAGACTGCGCAGATGTGTGCAATAAATGTTCTCCTGGGTAGATTCTGTATCGCAATAATTGTCTCCACCTTTGACACAATCTGCCATAGAGGTTTCTGATAAGCTGCGGAATCTGTGATTCCTCATTCAGATACAGTGGATTAAAATATTCTGAGTGGTGCACTGAGAGTAACAACGCTAAAGCAGCTTTGGTATTTGGAATAGTTTGGCCATTCCATGCACCATTATATTGTTACAGGTTGTTTACAATCAAATACCTTAAACTAAAAAACGATATGTGGTTAATTTCAGTGTATACTGTGTGCACAATTATTAGGCAAGTGAGTATTTTGACCATATCATCATTTTTAATGCGTATATTCCAACTCCAAGCTGTATTAACTTGAATGCTTATTGGATTTAAGCACGTCAGGTGATGTGTATTTGTGTAATGAGGGAGGGTGTGGCCTAAGGAGATCAACACCCTATATCAAGGTGTTCAGAATTATTAGGTAGCTAGTTTTCCTCATTCAAAATGGGCCAAAAAAGAGATTTAACTGACTCTGAAAAGTCAAAAATTGTAAAAAGTCTTTCAGAGGGATGCAGCACTTTTGGAATTGCTAAGATATTGGTGTATGATCACAGAACCATCAAACATTTTGTTGCAAATAGTCAACAGGGTCGCAAGAAACGTGTTGAGAACAAAAGACGCAAATTAGCTGCCAAAGATTTGAGAAGAATCAAACGTGAAGCTACCAGGAACCCATTATCCTCCAGTACTTTCATATTCCAGAGCTGCAACCTACCTGGAGTGCCCAGAAGTACAAGGTGTTCAGTGCTCAAAGACATGGCCAAGGTAAGGAGGGCTGAATCCCAACCACCACTGAACAAGAAACATAAGTTGAAACGTCAAAACTGGGCCAAGAAATATCTGAAGACAGATTTTTTTCAAAGGTTTTATGGACCGATGAGATGAGAGTGACTCTTGATGGACAAGATGGATGGACCTGTGGATCAGTAATGGGCACAGAGCTCCACTCCAACGTGGAGGTGGGGTACTGGTATGAGCTGGTATTTTTAAAGATGAGCTAGTTGGACCTTTTTGCATTGAAGATGAACTCAAAATCAACTCCCAAGCCTACTGCCAGTTTTTCGAAGACACTTTTTTCAAACAGTGATACAGGAAAAAGACCATGATTTTTATGCAGGCCAATGCTCCATCACTTGCATCAAGTTCTCCACTCGTGGCCAGCCAGTAAAGGCCTTAAAGATGAAGGAATAATGACATGGCCCCCCTTCCTCATCTGACCTAAACCCTATCGAGAACTTGTGGGCACTTCTTAAAAGCTAGATTTACGGGGGAGAAAAACAATACACCTCTCTGAAGAGTGTCTGGGAGGCTGTAGTCACTGCTCCACAAAAAGCTGATCGTCAACAGATCAAGAAACTGACAGACTCCATGAATGGAAAGGCTTATGACTGTTATTGGAAAGAAGGGTGGCTATATTGGTCATTCATTGATTGATTTATTTTTTTTGGAATGTCAGAGATGTTTATTTGTAAATTTTGAGGTGTTTGTTTATTATTCTCACTATAACAGATGAAAATAAACAAGTGAGATGGGAAAATTTTCATTTTTCCTTTAGTTGCATAATAAATCTGCACACTAATAGTTGCCTAATAATTGTGCACACATATGTATTCCCCTGATGATGTTCACACTCACATTTCCGTTGTGAAACATTCAGGTTTCAGGTTTATTAACATTTTGGATTGACTGATAGCAGTGTGTTTGTTCCATATTAAAATTAATCCTCAAAAATACAACTTGCCTAATAATTCTCCACTCCCTGTATTTCATAAAGCTGTGTCAGGGATGTGAATCTAATAAATAAAGGGAAACCACAATGGAGCTAGCACTACTTTGATGCTGGGTGCCACCAGTTTGCAAAACTGAGCTGAAAACTTGTATACACAATGCTTTGAGCTGGCAAGAGAATGTGCGTGGCTTTACAACAAGTTTAGTTTTTATAAATCGTGATTTGAGTGTGTAAATGGGCGTACACAACATTTTTGTGTGTACGCACCATTTATACATGAGGCCCCATGTCTGTGGAAAATTGTTTCATCCAATTGTTTGCCAGTATTGGGCTGTGCTACAAGCACATGGCCATTCATTGGTCGGTGCTGCTACCAGACAGCCCAGCGTCTAGTGTTGGAGTTGTACAGTGTTTAAAGTTCTTTCTGTGTTATTGTAGTTATTTGTTTCTCAACTTGAGGTGTTGCTGTTTCAATTTAGGCACTTCATAGCTAATTCATTTTCTTGAGCAGCAGGTGGTGCTGTTTTTGTGGCATTTAAATCAATATGGCTGTACTTTCTCAGATGATGTCAGAGAGTATCAGAACAATACGATACCAATTGAGACAAACCAGCATTCCAAAGTTTGATTTTTTTTGTGATGTGAAAAGTGTGGGAACTTGCATGTCTTTCTAGCCATTAACAAAAGTGGGACAGATGTGATTATATAGGTATGTTAATGTTAAAAACAATTCTGCACATATACAGTATATTTTGGTATAGCCCCACCAGATTTTTCATGCCAAAAATGCCAGTACTACAGTAGATTAATTCATGTAGAGAAAATTGTATTTTTTCCTAACTTTATGTAAAATAAGGCTTTCGTTTTCACTGAGAATAGAAAGAGCAGTTAGAATTCCAACTGACTAAGATGAGACATTAATTTATTTATTTTTACTAGCTTCAAGTTTTATTCCGTTGGCAATACTCTCTTTCTCAGGGGTGGGGGTTGATTTGTTTTCAATCCTATTTTTTGTAAAAATTGATCTATTTGTATGGAACGATTACAATAAATTCAATAAAATGAAAAAAAAAAAAAGATTAGACATTAAGCAAATGATGTATTGGAAAATATCACAATAGTTTTTTGTGACAAAATTGTGTCCTATCAGGTGTTACTCAGAATAATGCTGTTAAAGAGTTTTGAGTAATTTTTTGTCCAGAACTATTTGCAAAATAAGCATTTTTTTCCAGTATACTGCATGACCTAGTGAAATATTTGTTGAGACTGTTCACAATTCAGGTCCTAACCCAGATATACAATACTTCGAGTAATTGTAGCCAAGGTAAGTGTGTGTGCGATGTACAATGTTTAGATAAATTACAGCATACTTTGTACACTTTAATGAGCAGGTTATTTTATGGATGTTCATCTTCCATTTGCTATCTGAAATTCTAATTAAAGAATGCCATTCTCACTGTTGCTTTAGATCATTGTTTGGTGTACTTTTTAAATTAAACAAGTAAAGTCTAGCAGCAATGCATTTATAATCATTGTTAGCAGATAGTATGGGTTATGTCCTGTGACCTAGAAGAGGGAGTTGCAGTACTCCAGACCATAAAAGCAAGTTCCAGGATGCCAGAAATACCTGCAAATGGTTTCTCAAATGTATGCACAAGCACAATATACTTTTTCTCTCTGTTCTTTTCTTACTCCACACCTCCCAGGCAAGCTTTGTCCTTCTTCCACATGACTCCAACTCACCTGGATTAGGCAGAGAAGCTCCATTTATCTGTGACCCAGGAGTACTTCCAGTGCCAAAGTATTGATCATGGATCCTTGCCACACCCCCTGGTGGCACCCATGGAAACCAACAAGGCTGACCCATGGGACTACAGTTACCACCATCCCTTGTGGGTGTTCATACTGGTTGCGCTGCTCAGGGATGCTGCCACCTAATTTGTTGGGGAAGGTTATAGCCCTAACAGATTTTTCTCCCTGTCCTTCCATGACACTATCCTCCCAGACGGGTATAGTTCTGTGGTCCAACTCTGCTAGAATACCAGCATACACCCTTCCACACTAGCATCTTCTGTCAACCTCTTACGTAAGACAGAGAACACTCTACTACTCTACCTCTCCATTTGCCACCTGGGTCTTCTGACCAGGTAAGGGAGTCTATGCATGCTGTCCATTATAGTCCACACTACTGCATTTTCATTGAAAAACTATGTTTTTAAACAAAGTCTCATCCACACTCTCATTTTCATATATTTTACGAAAGTATCTACATCCACACTAAAACGTTAGAAAATGCACATGATGCATTCATTCACCTACAATGGGCATGTGTGCCGCCTAGATGTCTTATGCCAGGCATACACTGCAATTTTTAGAACTTGTGGTCATGTGACTACTCACGTGTTGCACAATAAAGTCTCCAGTCATGCTCATACTTTACAAATGTGATCAGTCCGATTGACATGCCACAACATGAATGCTCAAACTATCCGTGTCCATGGCTCTTTTAAACAGTTTTACCCATTGAAATTTTGTAATAAGGCTTTACCTATTCAACAAAAACATTATGGCCACATGCTTCTCAAAATGGCAATAAAGAAAAGAGCTGCATTGCTGGCTGTTTTACAGTAGTGTACTCTGAGAGTACAAAGAATAGGATGTAACTGGACATGTCGATGATTGAGACACAGACAATATGGTCGGTCTGTTTTACAGAGAGACCTGGAGGTACACAATATATGTAGTTTACCATTATGTGTGTTTGATTTGGTTTCTTCCATTAAACATTTCCTAAGATACTTTTGTCATTCTCATTTAATTGCATGTGTGGTGATATATGATATTTAGCTTTTTGAAATTTTTAAGACAACAGCAGTGTACAATGACAGAAACTCTTACAATGGTTCAACAGTCCAATGGTGGGATGCAATTGGCTATCGCAACCCATCTCATACTGCACATGTAATGGCGGCCAAAAGAAGCTGAAACACGGGCCGAATCAAAAAATCATTCTTAAAATTGTACTCAAAACTGGTGATCCTTGAAGGGATGCTAATGCAAAACTATAATCAGTAAATTATTTGCCTTTTGGACATGTATGAAGTATTCAGACTGTACAAAATTTAATTTAAATGCCTTAAAGTAAGCAATAAAATAAGTGCCATCAAAAACAACTCTTCTATGTCCACTGTGCTGGTATATGTATCATCCATGAAGTGTGACCAATCAGGGAACGAGTCATTGTAATGAGCAGGATCCTATCAGAGAAGGGCCACATAGAATGCACAAACAAATCAAAGCAAGATTATTCTACTGTACTGAGCTGGAGTCCCAAGCACTAAAGAGTTCTAAAGCACATAGTCCCAAAAATGTCCACTAGGTATAGAAACCATCAAAACTGACTAGAAACAAAAGGAAACAAAGAATCTTTACATGTTAAAATATTTATTCTGGATATGAAATACATTAGACTATAGATAGAGAGATACACACAACTATAGTCTGAACTCAAATCAGAAGGACTAAAATGGAAGAAAATTAAAAAGAAAGAAAACCTCTGACTTGCCTGTTGTATGCAGGTGTATTGCTATTGGTATAAAGGAGCCCCAGTAGTGTTTCCTCACAAACTTCTGCTGAATAATTTATTGGCTGAAAGTCCTCAGTGTTAGTATGTTAGAGAGAGGAGTACTGCATTGTTTATAACAGCACTCAGTTTTGTTTTAATTCTCTGCCCGGCTACTACTTTTAGGGGGTCAACAGTGTGTCCCATGAGACTGCTCTTTTAGTAAGCTAATTGATTCGGTGGACCTCTCTTGAAGTTGTTATCATCCCATCACATCACAGCGTAGAACATTGCACTGGCCATCACAGAGTTGTAGAAGATGTGAAAGAGGTCACTTCCCACATTAAAGGAACAAAAACTCCTAAGGAAAAAGACCCTGCTCTGCCCTTTCTTACATAGTTCCTCTGTGTTCAGAGACCAGTCCAACTTTTCATTGATGTGGACCTCCAAGTACTTGTAGACGTGCACCACCTCTACATCCACTTGTTGAATAGTACTTGGACCTAGAAGCTCTTTGGTGTGGGGAAATTCAACAAACGCTTCCTTGGTTTTTCTGATGTTAACATTTAGACTATTCTTTCTGTACCAGGAAATACAGTTCACCACCTGACTCCTATACTCCTGTCTCATCCCCCTTATCAATATACCCATAAGGTCTGAAAGTGACATGACCTGGTATTATATTTCAAGTTGGAGGTGTACAGAGTGAAGAGAAAAGGAGACAGAACTGTTTTCCTTGTGGTGCTCCAGTGTTGCTCACATTTGTATCATAAACAAAGTCTTAAGTCTCACAAACTGCGGTCTGCCCAACGGATAATCTACTATCCAGAACACTAGATCAATCCACCAGCATAGCTCTGAGTTTACTCCTTAATGGCTGGATGGTACTGAAGGCACTGAAAAAATAAAAAAACAGAATCCTCACAATGCTGCTAGCTTAGTCCAGGTGAGAATACGCCCTTATGGAGTAGATAGATAATTGCATCCTCCACTTCATTTTTTATTCCATACACAAACTGCAGTGGGTTCAGGTGGTCTAGCACAAGAGAACTCATATAGTCCAGGACCAGCCTCTCAAAGAAAGGTGTTCATGATGTGAGGTGTAAGTACGTATCTTCTTTGAAACAGGAATAATGCAGGAAGTATTCTACAGCAGTGGCACTTTCTGGATCCTGAACAGGTGACTGAGGACACCACAAAGTTGGTTAGCACAGGCCTTAAGAACTCAAGGACTGACACCAGCTTGTCCTGCAGCTGTTCCTGTGTGTGGCTTCCTCAGTTGTCTCCTACCAAAAACTAGAACAGAAAACAAGTCTTGTCCGTTACGGGAGATGGACGTCTGAATCAGAGCTCCGTTAGCAGAGGCTTATTTTCTCTCTTATTTCTTATTATCCTGAGTGTTGTGATATGGGATTTTGCATATAACTTGATAAATGTTTTGTATGCCTTTATTTATAATTTAGGCAAACCAATGTAATTTAGAGGTATTCATGTTTGCTACCCCCCCCCCCCCCTTTACGACTGTCTCTTTGTAATTTTATGACAGGATTTGGGGGGATGTCTTAAACCAGTTTTCCCCCACACAAAGCCAGGTTAGCTTAACATATGGTCTTGGGGGGTTGAGGTGTTAAAATGTACTATTTCTCTCATTGGTCTGTGATATGGCTGTTTGGAATTGGCTTGTCTCAGAGGCCTTTAAGTACCATGATGTCCTATTGGTTCTAGCAATTGGAGAGAGCATCTATAAATGTACTTGATCAACCACATTCTCTCTCTCTGACCCACATATGATGAAGAAGCATCTCTCTTGCTAACCTGTGATGATGAAGACAACACAATGAAGAGCACAGCTCAGCAGACATATTGAACAGACATGTGGCTGAAAGCTGAGCACCAATGATGCCTTAACTAGAGACATTTTAAGTAACTGCAAGTCTGTGTGCCACCTGAATTGCACATCACCATTTTATCAGGTTGTAGGGTTGCCAATGTTCAAATGTACTTTGCATTTTGTTATTATTTAAGAATATTATCAGTAATACATTATTTTATGTGTAACTTAACTCCTGCTTGTCTTTTTACTACATCTAATTGCCTGAGGTTATAGATATAGAAGGGAAGGTGGGGATAAGTTATATACAGTGGTAAGTCTGTGAGATTAGGCATTCTAAGGCTACATGTTAATAATACAATAGGGGAAAGTAGAGCAATATATATTACTCTACCAAGATAAAACACTGAGGTATCCTGTATTTACTCAACCCGAGGAGTTTCTACTACAGTATATAAATATGAGTAACAAGAAAGGCGGTCAGAAAGAAATGGAAAAGGAACCTAAAACTACACCCAAGTCTAGACAGACATCAAGCCCAAGTACAAGGTACGGCCTTTCAGAGACTGACCTGGAACAGGCAGGTGAAAAAACAGACTTCCCAGGATCCCGCCCCACTGCAACATCTTTAGTCAAGAGCAAAAATGGGAACAAAGGTGCAAGTGATGCAGGTCATGATAGCCTGCCGATTCCAGAAGATCACTTGAAACTAGAGATGGTCTTGCAGTCCGTGCATCCATCTAATCCATGTGAGCCAGAAGCATCAGCTGAAGCTGGGGTTAACACTTCACCCGCAGAGCACGAAAGCCGAAACGATTTGTCCGAACTGAAGGAAATGATCGCAAAATTGGCCACGGCCACGAGTGAGCTCAAGAAAGACATTCAGAAAAATATGAAGTAAGAAATAAATGGCTTGCTCAAGACAAACGAGAAGCTGCGGCTGGAGCTGCAAGAGATGCGGCAAGAATATAAAGACTTGGAAAAAATGTATATATAATTGTTTTGATGCAGTCTTTAAAGATATGCTGAGAAAAAGTGAGGAACACATTCAGGAAAATGCATCTAAACTGAGAGAACTTGCCGATCAGCTGGAAGACGTTAAGCAGACATTCACGGCTCGAATTGAAACAGCGGAACATTTGGCATCTAACGCTGATGGAAAAGCTACAGCTGCGAATTCCGAATGTAAAAAACTCGGAGACAGACTTGTGGCTGTGTAAGATGGAAGCAGAAGGAATAATTTAAGAATTGAAGGTCTACCTGAGAATCGTAAAAGTCCAAACCCAGTGAAATTCGATGCTGAACTATTCTCAAAAATAATTGGAGAAGACTTTAAATCAGATAGCAAGATAGCGGCAGTTTATCGCATATGTGGATCAAATACCTTTAAACCTAGGTCGTTTATTGAGAGAGATTGCAATTTAAGCTTGATGTAATGGCACTTCTCAGACACAAACAAGAGATTATATTTGAAAATAACCACATTCGTATTTTCCCTGATTTGTCACCCTCAACAGCTGCTAAACATGCAGCTTTTTACAACATTAAACAGCGGTTACAGAAAAACGATATCAGATACAGCCTCTTGTATCCTGACAAACTGAAAGTGGAAATTCAAGACAAATATTACATCTTCTCCTCCACGGAAGAAGCAGAAAAGGAATTAAGAAAGCTGATCCCGACGCTGTTTTGAAATATGAAAGTGAGTTGCATCCTGTCATGGTATGGCAAGAAGATGTTACCTGCTGTCTGATCTACTTGCAATGATACGGGTACCATAACTATACATCCTTTTCTCTTCTCTGACACTTTTTGTTTTGTTTTAATTATAATTGTTGGCGTTTGTATGGAAGAAATTAAAGCAGTTTTTTTTATTATTAATTTTATTGTAATCATTCCATACAAACCAATCAATTTAAACAAAAAAATGATTGAAAACAAATCATCCCCCACCCCTGAGAGAGAGAGCATGGCCAACGGGGTAAAACTTAAGGCTTTTAAACATATCTAAATTGATGAGTTTAATAGGCCAATAGAGATGAATGGAGAAGAAATAGAAATGCAGAGATAATTGCTTCCTCAGTGCTTTAAGAGCTTATTCTAAAATATTATTGAGTAGATCCTGTCAGGTTTTGTAAAAGTTCTGTACAGATCTTCTAACTGAATATTTGATTTTTTCCAATTTCAAATAGTATAAAACATCGGTTTCCCACTGACTTAAAAGAGAAGAGTTAGGATTCTTCCAGTTTAGCAAAATAAGTCTACGTGCCAAAAGTGTAGTGGATGCAATCACAGTTTGTTTGTCCTTCTCCACTTTAAGCTCATCTGGAAGAACACCAAACACAGCTGTTAGTGGATTAGGAGGCAGTCTGAAAGGCACATAAAAATTTTTCTCCAGAATGTTAATTTGGTGCAGGCCCAAAACATGTGACCCAGTGAGGCTAGAACTTGATTGCAGCATTCGCAGATTGGATCTTGCCCAGGAAACATTTTGGACAGTTTTAGGCGAGACAGATGTGCTTGATATATAATTTTGACTTGAATAATTGTAGGCTTTGAGACATATGGAATTCGAGTGAAGTCTCTGCATTACTACTTTCCAGTTATTTTCTGATATATTGATTAAGAGATCTTTTTCCCATTGTCCCGCTTGGATCTTTGAAAGGGAGGAACTGTAAAATAATTTTATACATTGCAGAGATGGTGTCTAAGTCCTTGAAATTGAGCAATATTTTTTCCAGCATAGACGAGGGTGCAAGATGAGGAAAATCAGGCAGGTTGTGTTTAACAAAGTTCATAATTTGAAGATAGTGAAAGAAATGTGTAGCTGGAAAGTTAAATTTGGAATGTAATTGTTCATAGGATGCAAAGATGTTGTCTATATAAAGATCTCTAAGCAATTTAATCCCAAATTTTTTCCAGATATTAAAAACTGCATATGTTTGCGAGGGTTGAAAGAGGTGGTTCTCTTGCAGAGGTTCCACAGATAACAACTTCTCCATCTTAAAATGCTTCCTGCATTGGTTCCATATTCTGAGTGAGTGAAGCACAATTGGGATATTAGTATATTGCCGATAACTTGCATTTATTGGGGAACAAAGCAGGGAATATAAATAAGTACTTCAGGATTTTACTTCTATTGCGGACCATTCCTGTGTATGTTCATCTACTTGTGTTTTTATAGCTTGTATGTTTGCTGCCCAGTAATAAAACTGAAAGTTAGTAGAGCCATGCCACCTTCTGCCTTAGGTCTTTGTAGGGTCGCTCTTTGGATGCGTGGATGTTTTGAGTTCCAAATAAATTAGGTTATTGTTGAATCCAATTGCTTAAAAATGATTTATTGATGTATATTGGAATGTTTTGAAATAAAAGAAGCTTAGGAAGATTATTAACATTGTTAATTCTTCCAGCTAGATTGAGATGAAGGGCTTACCATCTATGCAAGTCTTGTTTAATATTTTCCATAAAGACAGCGAAATTTTGTTGATAAAGAGCTTTATGTTTACTTGTGATGTTTACCCTAGGTATTTAAACTGATCTGCAATGATAAAAGGTAGGGTGTCTAATCTAATATTATATGCTTGAGAATTCACTGGAAAGAGTACACTTTTATTCAAATTAATTCTGAGACCAGAGATCTTTTGAAATTCTGTAAGTGCTGTTAAGACTGCAGGCACAGAATTTTGTGGGTCTGATATATACAGTACCATATCATCTGAATATAGAGAAATTTTCTGTTCCAGTCCTTCTCTGATAATCTCCTTTATCTGATCAGCATTTCAACAGTGAACCGCCAGTGGTTCAATGGTGATTGCAAATAGCAGTGGTGACAAGGGGCATCCTTGTCTGGTACCACGTTCTAGTTTAAAGTAGTCTGAACAAATGTTGTTAATACAAACTGAAGCTTCTGGATTGGTATACAGTAGTTTGATCCATTCACAAATGTTTGGGCCAAACCCAAATTTCTCTAATGTTGTAAAAGGTATTTCTATTCAATCATGGCAAATGCTTTTTCTGCATCCAATGATAATAATATTTCTGAGGTGTTTGACTTTGTTGGTGACTATAATACGTTAAACAGGTGTCGAAGATTGAAAGATAAGTGTCGACCCTTGATAAATCCAGTTTGATCTTGTGATATTACCGACGGCAGCACTTTCTACATCCTTCTAGCTATAATTTTTGAGAGTATCTTAAGATCATTATTCAGAAGTGAAATTGGTCTGTATGATGCACATTGTAATAAGTCCTTATTTTGTTTAGGAAAGATGGTGATTAATGCTTGGCGAAAAGTTTGAGGTAGTATTTGATTGTCTCTAGCTTTTATAAATGTTGCTAACAGGCGGGGAGCTAGCTGAGCGGAGAATTTCTTATAAAATTC
Organism: Polypterus senegalus; assembly: GCF_016835505.1. Lineage (NCBI taxonomy): Eukaryota > Metazoa > Chordata > Cladistia > Polypteriformes > Polypteridae > Polypterus > Polypterus senegalus. The sequence continues at coordinate 83,185,404 of NC_053166.1, read as the reverse complement.
TGCAGGGTAGCCATCAGGGCCTGCTGCTTTCCCGCCTTGAAGTGACTTTATAGCATCTAGTAATTCTGATAGTGCCAGAGGTTTATCTAGTTCCTCCGCACAAAAAGTATCTATTTGTGGTATCTGTAATGTATCCAGAAATGTATTAGATTGTCTGTTGTCTTCTTTAAACTCAATAGAATATAAGGAAATAGAGTAGTCTCTAAATGTTTGCATTATATGTTTATGGTCAATGATTTCTTCTCCGTTCATGTTGGTGATTACTGGGATTGCACTGCGAACTTCTTGCTTGTGGATTTATTGAGCTAAGAGTTTATTAGCTTTCTCTCCGTGTTCATAGTAATGATGTCTGGATTTATACATTAGTTGTTCAGTTTCTTTAGTTGTCAAGAGGTTAAGTTCTGAATGCAGAGCCTGCCTTTTCCTATGTAGAGCCTCGCTTGGACACCTGGCATGTTCTTCATCTACTGTATTCTACTAATTTTGCTGGTTAGATACATTACAGATACCACAAATAGATACTTTTAGTGCAGAGGAACTATGCTATAAAGTCACTTCAAAGCGGGAAAGCAGCAGGCCCTGATGGCTACCCTGTAGAATTTTATAAGAAATTCTCCATTCAGCTAGTTCCCCTCTTATTAGCAACATTTACAGAAACTAGAGACAATCAGATTCTACCTCAAACTTTTCGCCAAGCATTAATCACCATCTTTTCTAAACAAAATAAGGACTTATTACAATGCGCATCACATATACCAATTTCACTTCTGAATAATGATGTTAAGATATTCTCCAAAGTCTTAGCTAGAAGGATGCAGAAAGTGCTTCCTTTGGTAATACCACAAGATCAAACTGGATTTATTAAAGGCCGACACTTAGCTTCCAATCTTCAACGCCTGTTTAATGTAATATATTCACCAGCAAAGTCAAACGCCCCAGAGATATTATTATCGTTGGATTCTCTTCCCATTTTTTTTTTAATTTATTTTTATTTTTTTCTCTGCCTATTAAACTCATCAATTTATGTATTTTGACCAGCTTTAAGTTTTACTCCGTTGGCCATGCTCTCTTTCTCAGGGGTGGGGGTTGGGTTGATCAATCCTATTTTTTGTAAAAATTGATCTATCTGTATGGAATGATTACAATAAAATAATAATAATAAAAAAAAAAACTAGAACAGAATCATAAGAATTTAAACAAAAAAGGGGACACATGCACCTGGCGCCCCTTCTTTTTATTGGCTTCTGGCCACATGGTCTACTAGTCTCTTCTTAGATGATGTCAGGCTGTCCACTTAAATGGAATGTCCGTTTCCTCCCCTTGTCTTCCACTGTCTGCCTGGATATTTATCTTTTTTAATGGCAGGCTCCTAGTACTGCGTGTTTGGTTTGGTGAAGTCAGCTTTCCTGTCAGATTTGTTTTTGCTTTTAGTCTGTTTTTTTTTTGTTTTTGTTGCACTCTGTACGTGATTCTTTATATACAGTATATATGAAGAGATTATTCCTTTTAAGTAGAGTTTCACATACAGATGGTCTTGTTATTTAACCTTTATAAACAAGCCATTTGTTTTTTTAAAGAATGCTTTATAATATTCAAAAACATTTTGACTTCCACTTATTGTAGTTTTTTCGTATTTTTCTGAACCCTCCCCATCCCCTGCACTCTATCTTTTGTTTTTATTGTTAATCTTATTACTTTTTACAGGAAATGAAGATTCTGAAAATAAATAGTTTTGGAAGGAAATTGCTGAGGGATTTGCTACTTACTGCCTCCTACCACATCAAAGCCAGAGTTTCCTTGATATTTTTTTAAATATTTCCATGCATGTAATAATATAGTGTTATATTTCCAAATAACTTTATTAAAATTGTTAATCAAAATAATTTTAAAACAGGATACTCCACTTTACATGGAGAGGCTGGAGGTTTTTAGAGTGCAGTATTTCATGTGTCAGTGTCGCTAGACTTAATTCTTAAATGCTGAGTTAAGCTCTGGATAAATGGGTTTGAAAAATGGATGGAGGCCCACTTCATACCCTAATATGCTCACAGGTGTGACACAAAAAGTCCTAACAGTTTTCTGGTGCATTCTAATATAAAGCCTCATATAAACAGCACTCTTGGGTAAATCAATACATTTTGTGATAATTTAGATGGGGTTGATTATGCAGTTTTTCCTGTGCATACACATAGAAACTCGGTGTGTCTGTTATACCAGTGGAAACGTTTTGACCTTCATCAGTTCATTTCTCTTGCTGTTTTCCACTATCTGTTTGCACCAAAGAAATGCAGCTTCCAGTGATCTGTTTTTCAGGGGCTGAAGGTCAACCAGGGTCTGACATTTTTTTTTGTTGTTGGAGGAAATGGACATAGACAGGGGTCCATCTCCTTTTTTGTGATTAACACTTGCCTGACCATTTTGAACTTTTCAATCCATTTGTAGACACTTTGCCATGGTAAAACACCGTCTCCATACTGTGCAGAAATCCTTCTAAAGATTTCAGCTCCTAGTACTTACTCAGCCCACCTTCAGTTTACTCTTACTCTATCGACTCTGTCTCACCTGTTTGAGATCAATTGACTTCTTTTATATTGGACCCAGGTGTACTTCCAGTGCCATAGCTCTGAATGTTGGAGACATTTCAGAGTCAGGTGGAAGCCCCACAAAATAGGAAAATCTCCCAGCAGCATCCTCTGGTAGCACCCAAGGACTGCAAAAGGGTTGTCCTTCAGGACTACGAATCCCATGGATTCCTGCAGGTGTCCATACTGGGATCATGCCGGAGGAGCAGTGCTCTTGACAAACAGTCTTCCCCAGACCATTGTCACAAAATATTAGCTCGCTATGGACTTACCACCAACTACCAGCCCAGCATAACTGGGACTGGAAATTTGATGCTGTGAGGGCACAGGCCACTAGGGGTGCCAAAAAACTGCCCCACCCCTTCCAGTCAGACCGTCATAAATGCTGGGCTTCCCAAGACAAGGTGTCACTTTTGGCCCAAGGAAGCCATGAGATGGAACTCTGTCAAGCCTGACCCATTTTATTTTTTCAAACCCCAGATCAGGGGACAACTTCCAAGATGCACCTTTTTCATTCTGTTTTTTATTATTTTTCCCTCGTCCTTATTGGTGTTCCAAATATTTCCACTGTTCATGTCTGTCATTGCCACATCCGACCTCACCATCCATAAATGTTCCACCACAACTACGATAATAATCAAGAATCATCCTAGCCAAGTTATTCCTCCATATATAGTGTCCATCCGTTATGGCTTCACATGTGTGTGCCAGTCCAATTCTTAGGGCACTTACAAAATATACTGTGTATATATATATATATATATATATATATATATATATATATATATATATATATATATATATATATATATATATATATATATATATATATATATATAAAATCCAAAGTCTGTTTGTCTGTCCGCTTTTCACAAGAGAACTACTTAACAGATTTAGGTCAGGTTTTTTTCTATAATTTGCTTTCCGGTTGATTTTGTGACTTCTCTCATTGTGCTATGTATTACAGTTCGCTTGCGGTATCGATTTATCTGTGCGAATCTGAGAGACACACAGCAGGCTCAGGAGAAGGGGGCAGGGTTCGCTTGCGGTATCGATTTATCTGTGCGAATCTGAGAGACACACAGCAGGCTCAGGAGAAGGGGGCAGGGTCCTCCTCACTCATGCACCAGCCTTAGGGAGTGCCTTACGTCCGCTTAGCTAGCGAACAAGAAAACTACTTAATGGATTTAGATCATTTTTTTTCTATTCCGGTTGATTTTGCGACTTCTCTCATCATGCTTAGAATCATAGTTCGCTTGCAGGAGCGATATATTCATGCTAATCCGAGATAGAGGCTGCAGGCCGAGGGAAAGGGGGAGATTGACATCAGGAGTAGGGAGCCGGGTGGGGCCCTCCTCACTGTCCTGTTTCACTACTACTCAGGTGGAGCTGCAGGGGACAGCTAATGTATATATATATATTTACTGGGGGGCAAGCCCCCTGGCACCTTCGGCACCCAACCCCCAGTTGCGGCCAGAATATTAGTAAAATCTGTAAATGTACAAAAGAAGAATTATTATTTATTGGAGTGAAAATCACAAAATTCTATAAATATGTAAAAGAAAAATTAATTATTTAACAGAGTAAAAATCATGAAATGAGAATAAAATATTTACTCTCTTACTGATTAGAGTATCCTTGTTAAACTGAGGTCCACTATGCTAAATGAAGAGACTAAATAAATGATCCATTCATTTTAACTGACAAAAACCATGACTTTCTTGATATTTTACTTTATAATTTAAAAAACGGAATAAGAATCTGAAAATCTAACAACATCACATTAAAGTTCAATAACTTCTGAAAAGAATTATACTAAACATATATATGTAAGTTTTAAAATAAGCCCGATTTAAAGCTTGACAAAAAATGTGACATAAAAAGTCACATAAAATCGTTGCACTTTTAGGCTTAGGATTATATATATAAAAGGCAAAGCCCTCACTGACTGACTGACTGACTGACTCATCACTAATTCTCTGAGTTCCCGTGTGGGCAGAAGGCTGAAATCTGGCAGGCTCATTCCTTACAGCTTACTTACAAAAGTTGGGCAGGTTTCATTTCGAAATTCTACGCGTAATGGTCATAACTGGAAGCTATTTTTCTCCATTTACTGTAATGGAGTTGAGCTGGATGGCCGTGGGGGGCGGTGTTTCGTGTGACATCATCACGCCTCCCACATAATCACGTGAACTGACTATCAACGCAGTGCGTAGAAAACCAGGAAGTGCTCCAAAAAGCGCTAAAGAAAACATGCATTATACACTGTGAGTGGAAAAAAAACACACCACAATGTTTTTCATCACATCTTCAACAATAGTTGGCTGATTTACTTAATGTTTCATACAAAGTGTATGTAATATGTTTTCCAACAACAGTTGTATTAATTACTCACATCAAACAAACAACATCGCTGCACTAGCTTATTGAACTTAAGTCTTCGTGTTTCGGTCTTCTGTACTGAAACCCATTTTTATCTGCAAATTTAGCAAGGGTCAAACTTGTTTACAAACTTTATCGTCTGTGTTTGCACATATCCATGGCAACCAAATTTATAAATAAGTAAGATCTTATACTGCTTTGACCAGGCTTTGACACAAGTTTATACAATGTTCCAAATTTTATCAAAATCGGCCGACTATTGTTGAAGATGTGATGAAAAACATTTTGGTGTGGTTTTTTTCCACTCACAGTGTATAATTGAGAAGGCAGCAAAACAATAAGAAGCGAGCGACTGACATTTACAACCATATTCATGAGTGCTGTCACTTCGGAAACAAAGCACGGTGTAAACTTAAAGTTTAAATTAAGTTCATAGACAGGCTGCCTCTGGTGTTTGTCATGCCCACGGTAATGCGGGATACAAGTTTAATGAGAGAACGCAGGATATAAACGAGAGTTTTGATCACTTTGTAACTAAGTTAAAATTGCAGGTGAAGGGCTGTGCTTATGCAAATTCCGAGAGACTGTGTTTGTGGGGGATTGACAATTAAAGGCGGGTGGGGAGTCACGTCATCAACTCCCCTCCCATTCACCTCATTTCGCTCTGAGCTGAGTTCCACTGCTAACGCCGTCTTCCGAAGCAACTTCGTCACACTGCCACCAAATACTCACAGAAAAAGCCACAAGTTAATACACACCCTGTCTAGAGTTTCTCCACACTCAATGTATTCCTCGCGTCCCCTTTATCCCCTCTGATCTCCCATTTTAATTCAGATGCCTCCAATTTCCAGTAAGGCTCTGCTGCGCGATGACAAGTCATAAGTCTCAGGGACAGACCCTACAAAACGATGCCATTGATTTCAGGCAAGATTGCTTTTCTCCTGGACAACTATACTTGCATTCTCAAAAGTGATCTCGCGCAGCTTCGTCATATTACAACCGGTGCAGCCATAAACTTTTAAGTGCCGGGTCTTACTTAACATTAAAGTAAGCCGTGGACATCGCAACATCACACAAGAGAGCAGCTCACGTGAACTGACTGAACGCAGTACGAGTGATCACTTCCATGCATCAAACCTGTTCAAAAAACGCATTACACAATTGACAAGGTGATGGCTTTATATGGCGTTCGTTTCTAAAGCAGCAGAGAAGCTGTGTGAAGGCAACTACACAAAAAAACAGCAGAGCGCCACACTCTGAATGTATTCCTGGCATCACCGTTATACCCCCTGATCTCCCATTTCAATTGAAATGCCTCAAATTTCCAGTAAGGCTCTGCTTCGCGATGACAATAAGTCTCAGGGACACACCTTACAAAAGGTTGCCATTGATTTGAGGCAACATTGCTTTCCTCCCGGACAAAACTATACGTTGCATTCTCAAAAGTAATATATATATATATATATATATATATATATATATATACATACACACACCCCGATCTACATACTGTCAAATAAACGAACCACACACCCTAGCGCAACATGAGAGGCTACGCCTTTAGCGCTGACGTCTGAGGTTCGATTTGCGAGAGTGGGTGCAGTGAGTGTGTACTGCCTGTAGACTTTAAATTTCTATGGTGAAGAAAAATGTATGCAATGATGATTATATTTAACTTTCATTCCTACTAAACGTATTTCTGTTGACCAAATAAAAATTACTTATATTTAAAATTTAAATAGAACTTGAACAAATACGATAGTTCATAATACCCACGCAGCACTAAGTGCACGTAAGATTAGGAGTCATCCGTTTTAACAAGCAGCGTATTGCACTGATATGAAATAGCCTGCCCATTTAATTATTTAGGAATGGATAGATAAATTAAGATTTTGTACAAATAATGTTTTTCATTTTTCTTCCTCAATGGATTCTGGCACCCTCAGCAACAGCTATATATATATATATATATAGATATATATATATATATAGATATAGATATATATAGATATATATATATAGATATATAGATATATATATATAGATATATATATATATAGATATAGATATACATATATAGATAGACAGATATATATATATATATATATATATATATACACATATATATATACACATATATATATATATACACATATATATATGCCAGAAACACTCATGACAATGACAAAACAATTACATTGTCAATCATGTTACGTTATTATTATTATTAAAATGTTTCCTTTTCTTTTTCATTACTTCTTTAACACACTACTTTTGCTAGTCTATATATATACTAGCAAAATACTCGCGCTTTGCAGCGGAGAAGTAGTGTGTTAAAGAAGCAATGAAAAGAAAAGGAAACATTTTGAAAATAACGTAACATGATTGTCAATGTAATTGTTTTGTCACTGTTGTGAGTGATGAGTGTTGTTGTCATATATATATATATATATATATATATATATATTTACACACACACACATAAACATATATATATACATATCTATACATATACACATATATACATACATATATATCTACATATATACACATACATATACACACACACATAAATACACACACACATACATACATACACACACATATATACACACAAATACATATATATATATACATACACACACACATATATAAACATATATATACATATACATACATATCTACATATATACACACACAGCTATTTCAGATCAGTGCAATACGCTGCTTGTTAAAACGGATGACTCCGCTCTTACGTGCAAGTCTGCGTGGATATTATGAACTATCGATTTGTTCAAGTTCTATTTAAATTTTAAATAGAAGGAATTTTTATTTAGTCGACAGAAATATCTTTGGTAGGAATGGTAAAAACAGACAGGAATATTATTCGTGAATAAATCAACTCAAACCTTAAACAACTTATAATATTTTGCTCTCCATAAAAATATATCCTGTCTAAATTATACAAGTTAGAAATAAAGTAAACGTTAAAAGAACAAACATTCAAATTTCTTTACTCTTATGTAATTTTATATAAAAAAAACTTAGATTTTAAATATCCCAAAAGATTTTGCTCTCCATAAAAATATATCCTGTCAAAATTATACAAATTCAAATATGAACATGCTGCATAACAAAACCTGGAAATATAAATAAAATGTGTTCCTTTCAGCAATAACAAATCAAATCATTCAGTTGTCTTTGCTCATATGTCATTTTAGAGCTGGACGCCTGGCATCTTTTTGGCAACAAATTCGTTTATGTTTGGTGTGAGGTTCTGTGTTGTGGAGATTCTCAGGATGGATTGCAGGTGCTCATCAGTGAGGCGACTCCTGTGTGCTGTTTTGTTAGTCTTTATCACTGAGAAGAGCTTCTCACACAGATATGTGCTACCAAACATGCACAAGGTTCGAGCCGCATGTAGACGGACTTTTTTTGTTCTTCAAAGTCACCAAAGCGCCGTGCAAACTCAGTGCGCAGTGCGCTCAGTTTATCAGCAAAGTGCGTATTTGGGAACACCGTAGTGACGACTTGGTTTAACATTACTTGGCAACAGGGAAAGTGGGGCAAGGTGAACTGGTGCATTTGTGTCTCCCATAAAGCAGCTTCACTTGAAATCACTTTGTGATTGTGCACGGGTTAAAACGTCCGCTGAAGTGTCAGATTCTTATTTAATTATGCTGTTTTCTGTATCTTCTGCATTGCATTCAGGTTACCCTGATGTTTTGTCTTGTAGTGCCGTCTTAGATTAAATTCTGTAATTACAGCCACATTAGCTCCACAAATGAGACACACGGGTTCAGTAAACATATACTCAGCCTCCCATCGGTTTTTAAAGGCTCTATTTTCAGAATCAACTTTTCTCTTCAGCATCGTGTGAGCTAGCTTCGCAATAACTTGCAGCATCTTAAGGTAGACTTGATTAACGCGTAAGTGTTGGCAAGGCAGCTGAAGCGCTGCATTATGGGATCTGTAGTTTATTGTGTTACCAGCGCTTCATATACCCGGCTTTAATAACAATAATACAGTATATAAAATGATCTCGGGGCGGATATAATTACACGGGCGGATGTGGCCCGCCCTTGAGTTTGACACATATGGACTAAATAGAACTTGAAAAGATATATTTTTCAAATGTGATCGCGCAATTCAGATAGAGTTGACGCCAAGACTACAGCCTGCATGCCTCAATAAGTCATCCTCCCTCGCTCTTACTTTTTACCGTTCATCTAATGAATACACTGAGTATGGCTTTACCAAAACAATCATTGATGGCGAATAAAGTATCCATTATTCGAGTATGTAGATCGGGATATATATATACATATATATATATATACCAGCGTCGCAGCGAGAAGTAGTGTGTTAAAAAGCTAGAAAAAGAAAAGGGAACATTTTAAAAATAACGTAACATGACTGTCAATATACAGTATTTGTTTTGTGAGTGTTACTGAGTGTTGCTGTCATCAAGGATTTGATTATCATTATTTCTTTCAATCAGGTTCGTATTTGTAGGATGTGTTGTGTTCAAGTTACATTCCGTGTTTGTCAATCGTTGTAAAGATGACAGGTTTCATTCATCGATTCGTTTCTTACTGCATCAATAAACAGCTCGTCTTCTTCTTTATCTGAGACCTGACACACTGCATGCACGGGTTTTTTACACTGTCTTCCTTTAGCGGGACATTGACTTTTTCCAACGTGTGCTTTGTTTCCGCAGTAGTTGGATTTATGAATATGCTTATATGTATCAGGCGCTTCATATTTTTGCTGCCTTTTCAATTGTGTAATTCGGTTTTGTTCAGCCTCTTTGGAACTGTTGCTTTTTATCTGTGCACTGCGTCAGTTCACGTGAGCCGCTCGGTGTACATGCATCGAAGGTTCCCAGCTGTGCTGGTGCCATGAGTGAGGGCTTTGCCTTTTATTAGTATAGATATATACACACACACATATATACATACATATATATATACATACATATATTATACACATAAATCCACATATACAGTGTATATATATATATATATATATATATATATATATATATATATATATATATATATATATATATATATATATAGTCTTTGGGGTGCGAGCAACTGTTGCTGGGGGTGCCAGAATATTATGAACTATCGTATCTGTTCAAGTTTTATTTAAATTTTAAATAGAAGGAATTTTTATTTAGTCGACAGAATTTTATTCCGGAATAAATCAACTCAAACCTTAAATAACTTATAATATTTTGCTCTCCATAAAAATATATCCTGTCTAAATTATACAAGTTAGAAAAAAAGTAAACGTTAAAAGAACAAACATTCAAATTTCTTTACTCTTATGTAATTTTATATAAAAAATAAACTTAAATTTTAAATATCCCAAAAGATTTTGCTCTCCATAAAAATATATCCTGTCAAAATTATACAAATTCAAATATGAACATGGTGCATAACAAAACCTGGAAATATAAATAAAATGTGTTCTTTTCAGCAATAACAAATCAAATCATTCAGTTGTCTTTGCTCATATGTCATTTTTATCAGAGCTGGACGCCTGGCATCTTTTTTTGGCCACAAGTTCGTTTCTGTTTGCTGTGAGGTTCTGTGTTGTGGAGATTCTCAGGATGGACTGCAGGTGCTCATCAGTGAGGCGACTCCTGTGTGCTGTTTTGTTAGTCTTTATCACTGAGAAGAGCTTCTCACACAGATATGTGCTACCAAACATACACAAGGTTCGAGCCGCATGTAGACGGAGCTGGAGCATTTCTGCGGGAATGGAGTGAATAAACTGTGCGGGCCGTGCAGTATCGTACTTTGCCTTCAGTGTGCCATTACACTGCAGCTCAATCACCTCCATCTGAATCTGCACAGGTGCAGTTTCCACATCGACGGCAAATGGGTTGCGAAACAACTCAAAATTCTTTTTTTGTTCTTCAAAGTCACCAAAGCGCCGTGTGTGTCAGTGCACAGTGCGCTCAGTTTATCAGCAAAGTGCGTATTTGGGAACACCGTTGTGCCGACTTGGTTCAACATTACTTGGCAACAGGGAAAGTGGGGCAAGTTGCACTGGTGCATTTGTGTCTCCCATAAAAGTAGCTTCACTTGAAATCACTTTGTGATTTTGCACCAGTAAAAACGTCTGCTGAAGTGTCAGATTCTTCTTTAACTCTTCTGCTTTCTGTATCTTGTGCATTGCATTCAGGTCTTTCAGGTTATCTTGATGTTTTGTCTCATAGTGCTGTCTTAGATTAAATTCTGTAATTACAGCCACATTAGCTCCACAAATGAGACACACGGGTTTACCGGCAATGTCAGTAAACATATACTCAGCCTCCCATTGGTTTTTAAAGGCTCTATGTTCAGAATCACCTTTTCTCTTTGGCATCGTGTGGGCTAGCTTCGCAATAACTTGCAGCATCATAAGCTAGACTTGATTAACGCGGTAAGTGTTTGGCAAGGCAGCTGAAGCGCTGCATTATGGGATCTGTAGTTTATTGTGTTACCAGCGCTTCATATCCCTGGGCCATTAATAACAATAATATATAAAATGATCTCGGGCCGGATATAATTACACGCCGGGCGGATGTGGCCTGCGGGCCTTGAGTTTGACACATATGGACTAAATAGAACTTGAAAAGATATATTTTTTCAAATGTGATTGTGCAATTCAGATCGAGTTGACACGCACTACAGTACATTGAGCCCGCGTGCTATTGTGGTTTTGCCTGCGTGCCTCAATAACTTACTTTCCCCTCGCTCTTACTTTTTTACCATTCATCTAATGAATACACTGAGTATGGCTTTACCAAAACAATCATTGATCGCGAATAAAGTATCCATTATTCATAAAGCTTCAATTGGTGATCTGTCTTTCTGTGTTTTTTTATACATCTCAAACCAATGGGGATGCGAGGCTAAAATGTATCGTGAAGCGCGCGTACATACTCAGTGCATCCCCTCTCAGGAATTTAACCTCAGACGCCGGCGCTAGAGGCGAAGCTTCTGTTATTGTGCCACGGCGTGTGGTTTGTCTAGCTGAGCATAGCAGTGTAATTCGGTTTTTGTTCAGCAGTCTTTGGAACTGTTGCTTTTTGTCTGCGCACTGCGTCAGTTCACATGAGCCGCTGAATATGGTTTTATATGTCACTCGCTCACTTCTAATTGTTTCGCTGCCTGCTTAATTATATAATGTATGTTTTCATCAGCAGTTTTTGGAGCTCTTCCTGGTTTTCTACGTACTGCGTGATTACGTGAGAGGCGTGATGATGTCACATGAAACTCCGCCCCCACGGCTTTCGAGCTCAACTCCATTACAGTATATGCAGAAAAATAGCTTCCAGTTATGACCATTATGCATAGAATTACGAAATGAAACCTGTCCAACTTTTGTAAGGAAGCTGTAAGGAATGAGCCTGCCAAATTTCAGCCTTCTACCTACAGGGGAAGTTGGAGAATTAGTGATGAGTCAGTGAGTCAGTCAGTCAGTCAGTCAGTGAGTCAATCAGTCAGTCAGTGAGTCAATCAGTCAGTCAGTCAGTGAGGGCTTTGCCTTTTATTAGTATATATATATACTAACCCAAGCTGACGCAGCCTGCATTTAACGTGAAAATAATTATTCCACGATGCCCCTCAAGAAGATTGTTGCCTCAAAGAAAAAAAGAAAAAAAAAAGGAAGCCAATTAAGAAATTAAGAAAGAAATCATAGATAAACATGAGCGTGGTGTAAGAGTGACGGAACTGGCGAAGACTTACGGTCGTTTAACATCAATGATCTGCACTATTCTGAAGAAGAAGGAAGAAATTAAGAAACTTGATGTGGCCAAAGGAGTTACCGTGACTTCCAAGCACCGTCCAAAACTCCTAGAAGATGTTGAGAAGCTGTTGTTGGTGTGGATTAATGAGAAGCAGTTAAAAGGCGATTCAGTGTCAGAAGGTATCACTTGCGCTAAGGCTAAGAAGCTGTACTTGGACCTTCTCCGAAAAACACTAGGTACATCAGCTGAAGATGAGGAGGCATTTAAGGCAAGCCATGGATGGTTTGCAAAATTTAAAAAGAGAACCAGTATTCACAGTTTGTGCGACATGGGGAGGCTGCCAGCTCTGATACAGCTGCTGCTGATAAATTTGGGCAAGAGTTCCAACAATTTATTACTAGTGAGGGGTTTATTCCCCAGCAAGTGTTTAATTGTGATGAAACAGGTCTTTTTTGGAAGAAAATGCCTAAGAGGACCTACATCACGCAAGAGTAGAAATCTTTGCCTGGCCACAAGCCAATGAAAGATAGGCTTACCTTCTTGTTCTGCGCCAACGCAAGTGGAGACTGTAAAATCAAGCCGTTGCTCGTCTACCACTCAGAAAATCCACGAGTTATCAAGAGGGGGAAGGTGCAGAAAAAACAACTGAATGTGATATAGTGGGCCAACAGCAAAGCCTGGGTAACACAGCAAGTTTTTGGCCCCTCAGTGAAGAAATACGAGCGCATCTTCACGAAAATAAGTTGCCACTCAAGGTTTTGCTTGTCCTTGATAATGATCCTACACATCCTCCAGGGCTTGAAGACAATTTGCTGGAGGAATTTCAGTTCATCAAAGTCAAGTTTCTTCCTCCCAACACCACTCCACTTCTCCAGCCCATGGACCAGCAAGTAATTTCCAACTTTAAAAAGCTGTACACGAAGGCCTTGTTTCAAAGGTTTTGAAGTGACCGAAAATACAAGCCTGACCCTCAGAGAATTTTGGAAGGATCACTTCAACATCTTAAATTGTTTAAACCTTATTGATAAGGCCTGGGAAGAAGTCTCAGTGAGGACCCTGAATTCGGCATGGAAAAAACTGTGGCCTCAGAGTGTTCCTGACTTTGGTTTCGATCCTCAACCTGTGGACAAAACAATGCAGCTAGTCGAAGAAATGGTATCTCTGGGGAAAACTATGGGTCTGGACGTGGATGGTGCGGATCTGGATGAGTTAGTGGAAGGGCATAGTGAAGAACTTACAACGGATGAACTTAAGGAACTTCACAAGGAGCAGCAGCAAGAGGTGGTAGAAAAGCTTTTGTTAGGGGAGGAGGGAGCAAGGGATGAGGTCCACTGTTCCAGTAAGATTAAAGAGGTGTTGGCAAAGTGGGAAGAAGTAAAAAATTTTTTTGAAGAAAATCACCCTAATAAAGCAGTGTGTGGGTGCACCATGAACTTGTGTAATGACAATGTAGTGTCGCATTTTAGGAGCATCTTAAAAAGAAGACAGAAGCAAGTGTCATTAGATAAGTTTTTGGTAAAGCAACCTGCAAATAAAAGAAAGCTAAGTGATTCTGACCCAGAACCTGCTTCCAGTGGGGTAAAATTCCCAAGAAGAGAGAGCCTTCCTGAATCAATGGGGGACTCTCCTTCCCCACAGTAACCCGTTTAATTTACCAGTGTTATTTATTAAAGGTAAACTTTAATTACTTTAATTAAAGGTAAACTACAGTATATATTGTTTATCAGTGTTATTTGTTAGGAAAATTGATTTTTATGTTGATATTTTTGGGGGTTTGCGAAACGGATTAACTGGATTTCCATTATTTTCAATGGGGAAGTTTAGTTCTAGATACAAGAAATTCACTATACGAGCTCAGTGCTGGAACGAATTAAACTCCAGGTTCCACTGTATATATATATATATACATATATATATATTGTGAAAGGCGCTATATAGTGCCCGACCCGGAACAGACTTACACAGAGGCATGTGTAAAAATCACACAGGCTTTATTAGTTTTCTTCAGCCTTGGGGCACGTCTTCCCTGTGTCCCACTGGCCCAACACAGTCCCAAAAGCACCACAAACAACTCTCCACCTCGCTCCACCACTCCTCCCAGGCAACCCGGTCCTCTTCCTCCCGATTCTGGCTCTTTAGTGGTGGATGCTGGCCTGTTTTATAGCCCACCCGGAAGTGATCTTGGTACTTGACCAGATGGTCGCGATTGCACCTCCGGGTGGGACTGATGACTTGTCCAGCCGGGTTCTCGAGTCTCTGCAGCACCCCCTAGCGGCCACCCCAGCTCCCACCCAGGTTGTGGAGGACTCCATGTCCCATGGAGACATGCGGGAGACTGGGGAACGAACATCGGCCAGGGAGGCTGCCACCAAGCGTACCGGGGGAGGTATTGAGCTGCCCATGGTGGCTCCCCCGGAACATATGCAGCAGAGGCGTCCTGGCCAGGCATGGGACCCAGCTGTCCATCACAATATATATATATATATATTGTGGTGGGCTGGCGCCCTGCCCAGGGTTTGGCTGGGATTTGCTCCAGCAGACTCCCGCGACCCTGTGTTAGGATATGGTGGGTTGGATAATGGATGGATGGATATATATATATATATATATATATATATATTTATATATATATATATATATATACAGAGAGAGAGAGAGAGTATATATAATAGAATAGAATTGGGCACATGTTGATTGCATTGAAACAAGACAATTACCCCAAGTGCCACCCTGCTCAAAAACTGATAAGCAAGCATCTGATGAGTTTGAACACACAAAACATCGACACACAGCTCTGTTTTCTTCTTTGATTCCACTCACACATTTTTGCTTCCAACAACCAGACAACTACACCTGGTCAAAGCTGCAATGGCAAAGCGCAGCAAGAAGGGTAAAGTGACAAGGAGGAGAGAAGATCATCCAATGAAGAAACCAACTGCACAAATAATACAGAAAATAGTATGACGGATGCAGATGAAAATTATAAAAATGAGAGGCGATTGTGCAGCAAGTGATGGAAACATCTGAGTCAATGGCCAATCACAATTTAACAGTGTTGGCTCATTCAGTCTTAAAACTTCACCAATTCACACAGGTTTTAAAAATCAAACACTCACCTTGCTGTCATAACCACTTTTATTGATCATATGCTAAATCCTTGGAATTTGTGTGTGGATGGTGGGGGGTCCAATAACATGTTTGCCCACCCCTGGGTTTGCAAGAAAATGTTGCAGCAGCTAGTGGACATCTCTTCACAGATGTATCAGTAGCAGCAGCCCACCCACATGGGAAGGAAAGTGAGTCTGAAAGGTTTCAGTAAGATTTGATAACAACGGCATAGAATTTTAGAGAAGAAAATATACATACTTGCCCCACACCACCATTAGTGCATGCCTTGGTCACAGTTATAGTGAAGAGTGTGATGGGAGATAGCAGAAAGTGTCAGAAATGGCAGATGGAATGATACCAACAGTATTCAGAGAAACATTGCTTTACCCTTAAAGTGTTCCTGCCTTCTGTGCTCTTAACTGAACAATGCTTGTATGTGGCAGGATGGGGAACTGGTAAATGGCTCCCAACTGATTTACTCCATATCATAAAATAGCCATGCATATGTCCCATGAAAAGGCTGTGATGCTGTCCAGATGTACCATGTTATGTGGTTTTAGTTTGCAGATTGCATATCCATCCTTATTAAACTGATACCACTCACCTTAGCTAACTTATTAAATATTCCAAAGTACCAGACTAAGATTTTAATGTCCAGCCAACACCAGAGCACTAACAGGACCCCGTTATTACCATGTAGTATTTCACACAATGGGTCCAAATGCTATGTGGCAACAATGTACCACTGAATTAATCTCCTAAATTTTTTAATTATTTTAAAGCTTTAAATTAAAAATGAACATTTACAATTGTTCTTATTTTGACCCTTACAATGCTGCATACATGTCAGAAAACGGCTGCCCACTTGTCATTAAGTGTGTGAGGTGCCTGCCGCCATCAACTACCATCTACAACCTTCTTAGATTAACATTCCCTTGAAGCGATTGCTCTGTTACGTTTGCCGGACTTTGCCACATTAATGCACTCTAACATATTATAATTTAACATTAGAAAAAATGATCCTTACCTGCAAGATGCAATAGTTTATACTGTCTTTCAACATCAGATCTATTTTCAATTTTTTATGTTCCCAATTTAGAAACAAGTCAGTATCTCTGTTTTATAAGCAGTATGACTCCTGGACAAGTACAGAATTTGTTGTGTGTGTTTTTTCTTCCCATGGGATTAGTAGACAGATTTCCCATAAACCTCAATATGAGATTTTTTCAGTGAATTGAGTTCTAAACAAGACCTTAATCTATGGATTAAAGCTTTTTTCTCATTCCAGTGATTTCAGTTGGGTCATAGAAAATGTGAGAGCTTAAGATTAATAAGGTGACCATATTATTGTATCTCTCATGTGCATTATAACCAAACACAATCTTTCATGACAGAATACTTTTTGACACAATTCTAGTTTTAAATGTGTCTATTCAATCCCTTAGTTCACCCCCCACTTGGCATTAATCATACAGGAAAGCAGAACGTTTGGGGGTTGTTCTGAATATCTGTGAGGGTGAATGCAGGGAGCAGATGGTAGCAGGATGTGGCTCAGAATCTGACAAATTGGCAGAAATTAATAAAACGTTCGACTGCTGCCATCTGCATTCCATTTAATCTATAAGTCATCTCCTTCACGGGCCTTCCTTTTCACACACAGCATCAGCAGTGGCATAATCTACACTGGTAAGTATTGGGCATGGGGAACACTCCCAGTCTGAGTGGGCCGCTCCAGTCCACATTCAGGCCAAGCTTGAGGACCTTATTCACCAAATATGCTCATGTTTTGAGTATGCAGTGAAACTGAACCACCCTGTTTATGGGGTTCACTGGAGTAATGGAGAGGATAGCAGCCTTTCTGGAGATCACCTGTCCCTCATTATGGGTCGGACAGGACCATTTAGGGCTACACTAGGAAATAATGGCCTGTTATCTGTGGACCCTAAAAGTAATTCACACCTGAAGTAATTACTGGCCAGGACTTCTGAGGTCTTTCCAACTGAACAGTAAATGTGCTTGGAGCCAGATGATCAAACATTGGCAAAGCAGAAGGAGATGCCTCATTGTGAAACATTAGTATTGATGGTGAGACAAGGTAAGCAGGAAATTCTTTACATATGTTTGGGCAGAATGACCACCCACAATGCTGTAGTCAGGTAGACACATTGAGGTTTTATCATTTTCCTTTTTTCTCGATGAGATTTACTTTTCCTTGTAACAAAACCCACTTCTTGTGTTGTATTTAGGCTTTCTTAGTTGCTATTTGAGTCTGGAGATGTCTCAAGAATATTCCCTACTGTTCACAATACCCAAGTAACTTCAATAGGTTCATCTTATAAGATACATCAGTTCTCAGAGGTCCTTGCATATTCCTCATGAATAGTGAGATCAGAAGCTTAGTATGGAAACCTCATTTTGTTGGTAATGTTACAGTTTTTGGCCATAGGGAAAATGCAGCTTTGCAACAGCAATGATTTGGGTATGTCGCAACCAACCATTTCTCGGATTTTGCATCATACTTGTGTGAGGTAACACACAGATTAATACATTTCCCCACCACTCCATGTGAGGTAATGTTAAAGCAAGCTGCATTCATACAAATCACAGTTTTTTCTGGAGATGTTGGTGTGACTGATGGCACACACATAAACATCATTATGCCAATTGTGGATGAGCACACATATGTGAATTACAAGTGAAATTACAGCATTAATTCATAGGTGGTCCTTGATGCAAACTGTATTATAGTAGCTAGCATATTACCCTGAAGATAGATGGGGCTGAATGAATGATTGACATCGAAATATCACACAGGTTTGCCGAGCTCTGCATTTTATGAACCACTGGAGCATTCTCGTTACACTTAATAAGCCCAAGAAGGCAGGCAGAGACTTGAAATAGAGCCTCACAGAAGATAAGGGGAGATCATGGAGAGAGACACGGGGTGCCATATATCTGTGGAAGATGAGTCGGAACACTGGAAGAGTGAATACGTTCAGAAACAGCAATGGAATAGCCAAGGCTAGTTAAAGTACATTATATATATGTTTGTGTATATATTGTGATGGACAGCCGGGTCCCATGCCCGGCCGGGACGCCCTGCTGCTTATGTTCCGGGGTAGCCACCATGGACAGCTTAATACCTCCCCTGGGACGTTAGGTGGCAGCCTCCCTGGCCAATGTTCATTTCCCATTCTCCTCCGTGGCTCCATGGGACATGGAGTCCTCCACAGCCTGGTTGGGAGATGGGGTGGCCGCTAGGGGGCGCTGCCAAGACTCAAGAACCCAGCTGGACGAGTCATCAGCCCCACCCGGAGGTGCAATTGGGACTGTGTATTGCCTGTGGGTCACGGGAAAGGCGTGCGCCCACGGGTGAAGAAAAAATAAAAAGCCTGTGTGTTTTGTACATGTGCCTCTGCGTAGTCTGTGCCGGGTTGGGTGCTATATAGCGTCTTTCACAATATATATACGTGTATACTGTATGTATATATGTAGATATGTATGTATATGTGTATATATGTTTATGTGTGTGTGTGTATATATATATATATATATATTACAGCAACACTCATAACAGTGACAAAACAATTACATTGACAATCATGTTACATTATTTTTAAAATGTTTCGTTTTATTTTTCATTACTTCTTTAACACACTACTTCTCCGCTGCGAAGCGCGAGTATTTTGCTAGTTGTTAAATAAATGTGCCCATTATCATGCTTATTATCATGCTGCACTCTCAGTCGGTGTATGTGTCTCACACTTTCCACCTCATGCTTGATACAGGATAATTCTTCATGTTGTTGTGAATGGCCTGGTTCAACACATGACTCTAGAGTACTTCATGAGAGTGGCATAAACCTTTTATTTGAACATAATCATGTCCTTCTCAATATTATTATTATTATTATTACAGTAGTAAATACTTAGCATTAGTATCAGAAAACTACACTGCTTTGTTTTGACTGTAATAAAAGCACTGAAGCACTTCTACACCTACCCCTTGCTGTATGTGTGTTGTGTCCTCATCTGCGGGCTCATCCCTTGGGTATGTTTTTGGCAGTAGCAGGTTCAAAAGGCTTCCTAGATCAACTAGGAGTGTGGAGCTGACCCACACCATCACATTCCCCCATATTGTTTTGTGGCCGAAAAATGCCAAACTCCTGTGTTATTACAAAGCTAGGGCATAGTTCTCATAACCACAGCAGGGTTTCTTAATAACTCGACTACTCTCCTGCTTCCGCTCATTTGTGCTGCATTTTCAACTTCTACCAGTTTCTCCATGTCAATAAATATGGCTGCTCTGTGAGTCAAAGAAGTGCAAATCTGAAATACAAAAAATGAGAGCTGTAATAGCCAATCTTAAAATGTTAATTAACATTTCAATAACAAAATATCATTTTCTTATAGCTACGTAAAATATGGTGTCGTCTTTTTACCCTTTATTATTATGAAATAGAACTTTCTTTTCTTAGGAAATAGTCTCATTGCTAGCATGGACTGTTAGACAACTTTGCAAATAACAGATTGGCCTACAGTTTTCTGACTGTTTTAATAAGAACATTTGAAAGTACAATTGTATGACCAAATACAATAGAGAAATATTAAATAAGACGAGTATGCCTTAAACAGAACTTTCTTTTAACAAGAACCTTTTTTTCTTTAATATCAACTTTTTCTCTTTTTTATGTGAATTGTTTTGCTTTGAAATTTTACTAAACCTTTGTGAGATATTTGAAAATGCATCACACTAGTGCCAGATCTGACCTATGAAGCAAATGTAAAGCTGCAGAACTTTGGTAACTTGGTTTAAATGCAGCTACAGAGTGATAAGCAGATAATGGAAACATGGCCTGAAGGATCGAACATTTTCAGTCATTATTGTCACACACACACACAGAATACAGTGCGATGCTTACTTGCATGTGCTGATTGCCACACTCCAGCACCATGATTAGTGAGTAGAACTATCTTACCTCAAAACTTCTTGTCATTTGTACCTAAAAAATCTCAGAACAGAATATAAATTCTGTTTTTCATATTACTGTATGTGCTTCATGTTGACATTATATATTTGTAGTTAACACCATAGGCATACTTTTAGTAACTAAACTAAAGTAATTAACAAAAGCAAGAAGTGTTCAAAGAAATTCCATCTACAACTGTGACAATGGGCGATTTATTTTATTAAAAACAAAATAAAGATATGTTTATAAGAGTACCTTGCATTATTGTGATTGTGTAGTTAAATTAGTTAAGTTTGTCCAAGTGCGGTACTGTCATCTATTTGATGTATTGTTTATTACAGAGCCTATGAGACATAGCCTATAAACAATGGTGTTGATGCCTCACAGGAATTTATTTTCTATGGCACTTAAATATTAATATCCTCCATGACACCAACCTGTGAATCATTCAGACTGAGATGTCTGACAGCAAAGACAGATGTAAAAAACAGGGAGAGAGGTGGGAATTAAAGACAAGCCTGGGAGGTCAGGGGACTGCGCCACTAGTTTGAAATGTTGAAATTAAAATTAAGAATTATTAGGATGTTGTGAGGGTTATATATATTGCCATGGCAGTGTTTTTGCTAAATGCAGTTCCACTGGGCATGTACAAATGATTGGTGCCTAATGTGTTCCCTAAAATGGCCTAAAATGAATTTACAGTAAATCTGGAACAGACGTGCGAAGAAGAGATTGTATTAAGTTTGTCTCCATGAGAATGAATTATTCTCCTACCTGGCAAAAATTATGGAATTACTACTCTTGAAGGATGTTCATTCCACTGTTTTACTGCAAAAGCAACAAAGATGGCACAAAACTATTTTATTTATCAGCTGAACATTCTGGCATTGTTAAATATATCTCAAAAATGTAAATGATATGGTTGCAATTAATGGCGCATTTTTTATTCATTATATCAGTAGTGACATATGTCCTTGACAGGTACAATGGCTATTGTATATATATTATATGTTGTGTAAATATTTATATATATATTTAATTTTTGTCAAGCATGGGTCACAGAATTGCACCACAGACAGGAAGATGAGTCCAATAAAATAACTATTGTTGAAAAGGCAGAAACAGTCCCAAGGCTTTATTCAAAATACAAGTTTTTCTTCAGCACACTGCACACACAAAGTGCAGCAATTGTTCCAGTTTTGCTCGCTTCTTTAGGTTGAAAGAACACAAAGTCTTCCTCGTCAAACAGGTTCAACAGATGGGAAGCATTGGCTTGGTCAGACACATCCTGAATAAGAGAGGACAGGAGAGAGAGCAAAAGTGTAAGTGAAGGCTCAGCTTTAAATGTTCTAAGCATCATGTGACAAGCACATTACTCTGTAAGGGCGTCACTGATCCCACACAGGGCTTCTTAGAAGTGTGTTTTCTTGTCATTGAAATACTGTTTAACAGAGTTTCTGTGTGTAGCTGCTGGTGACAAATGACAAGAATGCCACTGTCTTAGTCACTATGTCTAACACCACATCACAGTCTAACACCAAGTCCATGAAGCTTCAGGGATATCAACCTGTCCAGTTAGGAAGCATAAGTGATTGTGAATCATCTTCACCTGGATTGCTGCAAATGAAAGTGACAACAGATGCACTGGAGAGGCAACAGCAAGACAACCTCTATAAAGGGAATGGTTTTGCAGGTGGTGACAACAGATAATTGTTCTCTCCTTATCCTTTCTGACTGATTCTTCTCTAGTTTTATGTTTTGCTGGTGTCCTTGTCACTAGTGGTAGCATGAGGCGGTGCCTGTAGCCAATTCAGGTTGTACAGGTAGTTGATTCATAATCAGGAGGCCATAGTTGATGGAGTACATAACTCTAGGTTCCTTTCCCATTTGGAACAATCATAGAATGGATGGCCTGGAACAGATTTGCTATCAAGCGATAGTTTAACCCCCAGGTGTTACTCTAGCATCGCCCAGGTTTGGACTACCACATGGTTTCATAGGACTTATAGTTCAGAAGGGCAAACTTGTCAGCATCTTTAGGTACCTCAAGAGGGTGCTGCTAGAAGAAGGTCACCCTACTTTGGTGAGCTTCTGCATAACCTGGAACTGCTTCTGTCATGCTGTGTTTTGAAGTCCTGGGTCCAACATAAAAGGAGCCATCTCATCTCGCTTAGCGGATCCAGAGTCAGGAGGAGAGGGCAGGTCTGGTGGTTCAGTGGTGCCTCCTTGTGATGACTATATATATATATATATATATATATATATATATATATATATATATATATATATATATATATATATATATATATATATATATATAAGGGAAGCATTTCCAGCCCCAGACAAGAGGAAGTTCTAATGCTACCATTAACTTCTCCTTCCTTCTCCACAGCCAGGAAAAATCACCCAAAAGGAAGACTGACCCCTGCTCCCACCCCCAGAAAACCCTGCCTTTTCCAGTCCCAGCCCTATAAAGCCAGCCCATTGCTTGAAAGTGGCATCAGATGCCAAACAGATCCTAACAGAGCACAGATATCTGACAAGTTTATTTGGTTACTAAAAGCCCTGTTTTGTTACTTTTGTTTGAGTCATTATCAGCTGTCTTTTCATTGCAATTTTAAGGGGTTACCGGGGTGGTGCTCCAACCTTTTTTTGACTCCACAACTTGTCCACCTAGTAGGCCACCTTTACTATATATATACTATATACTATTACTATATACTATATATATAAATGTATAAATGTACTATATATATATATATATATATATACATACTATATATACATACAGTATATATATATATACAGTATGTATATATATATATATGTACAATATATATATAATATATATTTTCTTCATTAAAGTACTGCAGGTTAAGTGACTTAGTCAGGGCCAACAAATCAAGACAATGAAACAGCCAACTTATGTTTTATAATGTAATGATTTGACCACTAGGCCACACTGCCTGCCTACAAATATCATTTCATTGCCTCTTAGACAAACAGAAGAAGACATCTAAAGAGACAGGTTATGTGTTGTGTAACACATTACTGGAAAATTAACAAAAATTTCTGGCCATTTAACTCCTCACACCCATCTCATTACAGGCATTGGATGAACAGTGGTTTTCCGTGCTGTTTTCCCAGCTGAATTCCATCTGCTTCCTCCCATTCTTAAGCAGGAAACCCTAATATAATGGAAACTTGTTTCTCTACCCACCTTTTCCAAATCAGCAAATGCAGCCAAAGGCTCATTTCATCCGTGGCACATTTCATGCTGAGAAACTACACCAGAGAAGGATGGCTTTCCAAATTGGAGTTTTCTTACTAATCGTCTGTTTACTACATGCACAAGGTAAGCTGTCTTATACCGTATACTATACTGGCAAAAACTTCAATGCTCCTCTTTGGTCTGTCTTACATAATGTCAAAGACCTTCCCATAGCAACTAAAGAGATGGTTTTAAAAAAACAAAAGATATAGACAATACAGTTGTACAGGTATATCTTCAGAAAGGACATTGACATTCCCGTAACAGTAGCAGTAGTAGTTGCGTTATCATGTGCACAGGTGACAGTGAAATTCTTACTTGATTGTTGACTGGCACACATAATAAGATCTGCTCCTCTAATCCCAAATTTGACCCCAAAGGACTAGGTACTTACAGGAATTTGTTCCAACGAGTTCCATAACCAGTGATTCATTCCTTTTATTTAAACAACTTGTTATAACTCAATGATCATTTTCTTCTCTTGTTCTATAGAAAATAGGACACCACAGTGACTGATTTACTGCTCTATGTTATTTAAGAAGATTTGTATTTTTTCATAGGTTTTAATAGTTTCTCTTTTCTTTTTATTATTATTTTTAATTTCTATATATTTTTTTTTGTATTTTTGTAGAATGTATTCTTTTAACTGTAAGAGAATGTGGGCTGTGACAGCCCGGTAGTCCATCCTGAGCTGAGTCATGACTTACACCTTATGTTGTCATAATAGGGTTGGATCCCCCAACTGAAACTAGATAAAGCAGGTCTGGATTATATGGATGAAATTAAACCCAAGCATGTCCATTAACACAGAGCAGATTAGACATAGACTCTGTGGTTGATGGAACGAACGCTAAAACATTGGGGTGCTAACATGGTTGTCCACCGTTTAATTGATGCAAACGGAAAAAAACAAAAGATGTGCTTGATGGCACCAAAACAAGCAAATATCAGAGTCCTTGATTCACAAATCTTTCTTGGCTAACAATGCCTGCTAACATCATTTTGGGAAGGAACTCCATCCTGCAGTGTGTTCTTGTAATGAGTTTTGCCTTCTTCTGGGAGCCTCGGGATGGATATGTAGTGGAGGCACTGGAAGGGGTGGAGTCGATTGCACTCACCAGGCGTATTCCCAGCACTGTGGATGGAACAAAATAGCATAAGGTTAGTGCAAGCGCCCCCTCTCGGCCCGGGGTGGTATTAGATACCTCAGAAGAGCCCAGAACAAAACCATTTACCTGAGTGTTTGTTAGAGATCAAAATTTTAAATAATCAAAACATTTCATAATAAACAGAAGAAACATGTTGACGAGATTGATTAAGAAAAACATGTTAATTTCTTTTTGCAACACCTACAACTGCTCGTTCAATTTATATAAAAAATTAAGAAAGCCTGTTGAACATAACTAGATTAGGTCTTTAATGTTACATACACTGAAAGAGCACAGTGAAATTCTTGTGCCACAGTTAGGTGTAGGGGAATATATACCGTGCCATGGTGAGGAAAACTCGAGGAGCCCACAGTAAATGATGGGGGGCCAGCCAAGCAACCCTGTTTAATGGCAGAAACACCAAAGTATTATGGCTTGTAAACGAAAGAACAGTTGGCCAATTCAGCCTTTAAATAAAACAATAATAACCACAAGAATATGGCCAGCAATAAGGCACATCAGGTTTCATACAGCTAGAGAGCTCCTTCCGCTTCAGACTCAGAGGTCAAAATGGGACATAACACCCCTGGCATGCCCCCTTTTATTTGTCCTGACCAGGAAGGAGTATGGCCTTCTCCGGGCTCCACTGGCACTCCGTTCTGCAGATGGTAGAGAGAGAACAGTTAATGACAGCACCTCCTCTTGGTCTGGGGTGGAATTGATTACCTTAATTAAGCTCTGAAGGTGATTCCCAGGTGCACACATGTGACAACAAGAAGATGTATAAGTAAATAAGTACTGTGCAGTAAAAAAAGAGTAGCAGAAAATGGCCTAACGTACATTGTGCAAAACAGAACTGTAAACAGACATATAGAGTAGATTGCATATTTTAACAGTAGCGAAAACAAAAGTGCAGGTGGCTGTACAGACTCTGGTAGAATTGACCAAAAAACAAATTTGAAAATGAAAATGAGATGAGTGGTTAGAATCAAAGATGATGGATTCAGCTCTCCTCAGACATTTGGTGTAAAAAATGGAATGAAGCTGTGGAAGATCAGCCCCAGTAATTGTAGAAGCACAATAAAGGCAGAAAGTAGTATGTGATAACATGTTTAATTATGATAAGAGGCCAAAATTTTGTTGGAATGAGTCACTACAACCATAGCAGACCCCGAAACATTAAGGCAACATACAGCCCTATATAGTTAAAAGTGTTTAAATTAATGATATATTCAGTGCAAAAACCCATTTGCAACTTTCATGTTCTTAATTTTTACCTCTAGTATTTTCTTTTTTTCTTTCAGTGTTTTAGATTTTAACAAATCTTCAGTTAAATGTTGTATTAATAATATCATAATATTCTCTGTATCACTGGATCCAATTCAGGACTGCATGGGAGCCAAAGCCTGGCAGCATTTTTCACATGGTAGAAAACCAACCTAGCCATGGTACCAATCAAAAGCACACACATACACATAGACAGGCCGATTAGGAACGATCTACATGTAGAAGAAGCAGTAGTAGTAATGGCACTTGTGTTAACTGTAGTGTCATATGTACATAGTACAGTGAAATGTTTCTCTGTGAGGGCTTAAGAAAAACCCAAACAGACACAGGAAGAACATGTAAACTGCACACAGACATGATCTAGGTGCATGGATTCAAACTCAGGATGCTGGATCTGTGAGAAGGCATCACAAACCAATGCACTATTGTGCCATCCTATTACTAACTTGAATAGTAACGTGGATGAGAGCTCATTTTGAATAACTGTCACAGCTAATACTGTTTCCCAACAAATATTACTTTACTGGTGAGTCAACAAATGGAGAATATCTTTTGATTTGTACTCGTATGTAAACTGAATGTAATGACACTGAGCTGTTCTCTCGTAACTACAAAGATTTTAGTATATTTGGAATGCCAGCTAACACTAAAAGCTAAAGTACTGCTTCAACAGGCAACAGAATAAGGAAAAGCAATGCAGTACATTTTATGCAAAGGAAGCATGTTTCTCAAGGTAATACAGGTTTAGAAAATGGATGGATGGACTTTTACTATTATTGTTGTTTGGAATGTATTGAATAATTAATATATTCAAGAACACTCCTATGGATATACTGGTTGGGTTGACTGGCACTTGGAGTTAACCCAGTATGAGTGCCTGCATGTGCTCAAATGTGTTGCAGTGGACTGACAGTAGAAAAACCTCTGGTGCCCCCAACTTTGTGCCCAGGAATTGAATTGGGCAGGTCTGAGAAAATTATGTCATATTTCTGCATTCTTCTTCTAGGACTAGCATTAACCTTTCGAAACATCTTGAAAACGTCTTATCCCCCAGACTTTGAACATTTTGAATGGAGCTGTTCAGTTAAACAAATACATAAAGAGAAATTGTTGCCAGCGTTGGAAACTTATTTTTTTCGTTTTTTGTCATATCCTCTGACACTTACAGCTGTGTTTTTCAAAGTGGGGTCCGACATGGCAAAGTGGTCTGTAAAATAACTGGAAAAACTTCTTAAGTAATTAATAAATATCTTGGTGAACCAGTCTTCTGGTTAGTCTTTTCTCCTATGTTCTCCGTTTGACTTCTTTAAAACAATCACCATGAGACATCCGATTAGAATGTCAAAAATAACGTCCTTTGGTAACAAACTAAAAAAGTTTTAAACAGCACAGAAACGTACCAGACCGGACGGAGGGCCGTGTGTGCAGGTGGTGACGTCAGCGTATCCCATACACCGACAGCCAATCAAAACCCGACTAGCTGCCGCTGTTGCCTTGGAGAGCTCTGTTCTGCGCCGATCTTTCGTACACGTCAGCTTTTAAAGGGAATAGGACAGTAATCGATGAGACTTAACATTTTCTCACATGCAGACACCCCTTCCGGCAAGCATGTGCATAAGCACACAGGTTTATGTTTTTTGCCAGTCGTTCCCTTAATTTTATGACCCAATACCAATCATTAGGAAGCCTTGCGCCACTCATTTTATATACAGTATACTGTACTGCTGTAATGAGCGTCCGTAACTCGTTGCACAGAAGCACTGGAAAAAAAAACTTCAAGTAACGAACAGATTGTTGGATCAAGCATCTACATCGCCAAGTGAAAATAAAACAGCTACATCTAAAAAAGGAAAATATGTCGATATACAGTATACTGTATATATTTGTCTTTGTAAGTCCTTATTTTCAGCACTGGCTGCTATTAAGACAAAGTAGAGGGCCCGTTTGCATTGGAAGGACGATCTCAGAGTCTGCCTATCATTCATCACTCTCAGAATTGAGAAACTAATGCAGAGACAAACGTACCCATCTCACTAATTTACCAGGTACATGATCACTAAAATTATATATATATATATGTGTAGTGCAGTTCTAGATCGAGGTGTTTTACTTTCAATTGTCCTATGCATTTTTTGATAGTAAATGATTTGTCTGTTTTTCCTTATGGGGAATGGGGGGTCTGTAATACGCCCCGTCCTTCTGAAGGGTCGCTGGTCTGCAAAAGTTTGAGAGCCCCTGACTTCCTTATATTCATGTATAGTAAACTTAAAAGTAATATATGTTTAAAATTAATTGCACAGCTCATATTGCAAACAGCCTCCTGACAGTCAGAGTCCTTTCCTACCCCGGACTGTTATGATATCTTTCCGCTAATGTATTATTAATACAATTAATATCTATTACTCACTGTCATTTTTTTTAATTAATAATTTTCTCAGTTTATTTAGTTAGGATCTACTTTCATTTTGTATTACGTATTTTACTTATGTGTTATCAATATAATTTGCATTTATTATTCTTTCTATCATCATGTTTTAAAATCAAGAATTTTCCCAAATATCAAGCTAGACCTCTAATTCATTTTTTGCTTTATGCATTTCACGTTTCCAGTAGTGGGTTGATGGAAATGTTATTTTATATATTTACTGCTCAAATACCCAGGGTTTGTTTCCTGCCTTGCGCCCTGTGTTGGCTGGGATTGGCTCCAGCAAACCCCCGTGACCCTGTAGTTAGGATATAGCGGGTTGGATAATGGATGGATGGATATGGGAGACATCACCTTCGATCTTTCAAACACCAGATTGAATAATCAAAATCGTGGCAAACCCAGCAGCAGTGGTAATTACCTTTTTTTTTTGCCAGGTTCCATTAGCAGTACAGACAAAAAAATGAAATCTCTGTCTGTTCGAGTAGATGATATTTGAATTAAAGGAAGGTTTGGAGGTTAGGTAGTTATAAATATGGTGACACTTTCCTAGTAAGAATTTTGCTGTTCTCCGTGTCTGACAATAATGACCCTATATATATATATATATATATATATATATATATATATATATATATATATATATATATAAATGTATGAAATCCTTATATTTTCTCTGGATGTACATATTCCATTACTCTGTACATGTGACAATAATAACCTACAACCCAAAATAGTCTGTTCCCAGTAATTTCAATTGTATGGTTTTCTTAATATATGACCTTAAATTGAAACTGCTGCGTATCATCCACTTCAGCAGAAAAAAAGAGAAATCTTTTTACTTTAATAATATGAATTTAACATCTATGAGGAAATTTAAAAAGTAAACTATTAATTTATTAGAATCACACCACAAAGGTATATGATTGTAACATATAGGCTAACAGGTTGCAGATTAAGCAAATTATTTTTTTAAATAGACACTACATTGGTCCAGTATCGTCATTTTTGAAGGGGCAGAAGTAAAAGAATGCAGATAATAATAAGTGATAGAATGGTATTTCATTTCCTGCTGGTAGCTTATGAGAGATGCATCTGAGATTTTACAGGTAAGCAACACAGACGTTTCAAGGTAAGGTAGCTCTACTCACTAATCATGGGGCCACAAAATGGCAGCATGTTGCCTGTTGATTAGCACATACTGGTAAGAATTTCTCTGTACTCTATATGTGACATAAATATAGAAATGTATGAAATCCTTCATTTTTTCTGGATGCACATATTCCATTACAGGGTCCAGGAGAGCCCTGCTTCACGGACAAACCTACATTGCATTGCCACCATATTCATCTTTGCAATGTGTAATATTCACAGGAAAACCAGGCAATCATCCATTCTTGAGGATGTTACATAAAGATTATCTGTCAACATAATGACATAAGAACACAATGTTTCTTGTATCACCTCATGACAAAAATGATCAAGACTCTCTAAATAAATTGTGCATGTACCGCACAGCTCCAAAGCAGTTTAAATACATTCATGGAAGCATCTAGCCATTCAGGTGACCAAAGCCTATTCCAGAAGCACCAAGTGTAAGGCAAGAACCAACCCTGGACATGGCGCCTGTTCAAAAAAAGCCATATCACATTCAAATGAATAATTAAATTGATTTAGTCATATCATATTGAGTTTATAGCTCCCATAAACAATGTCAAAGAAGAAGAATTTGCAAAATGGATGGATAGTTGGGAATCATGTTGTATAAACCAAAAAGTTAATAGTGCGATCTTATTATCTTGTATTGAAAGTCTCGTTTGTCCTGCTATTGCTCTCTGTGATAAGCGCTACATACAATACACATTGGCTAAGCTAAGTGTGAACAGACGTCAGTACATTGGCACTGGATGGCACATGGTCAGCTCTTGGCCAGGTCATTGTCTATATACTCTTTGCATATTCTCTCCACAGCCATGTAGACTTTCATCTTGCTTTTTGATTTACCTCTACACCCCAAGGATATGTGTGTTAAGTTACAACTCACATTTGAGTGAGTGCAGGTGTATGAATGAGTGTCAGTTAAACAGATATTAAGGACAAGCATGTCTAATGAGTTTTTAAGCAATTCTGAGCCCAATCAGCATATATAATTTGCTTTGTTATGTCCGTCTGTGCATTACCATCTAAAACAGGTATTGAAAATTATTGCACCACTTTATCAACAATTGAGTCCTCAAAGCCATTTCAAATGAGTGGTCACAGGATTCCTGTCCTCCCCGTTTGCCACGACGATTAACAAATCTCAAGGACAGTTGTTCCCACAGTTTAAGGTTTATATTTCAGAACCAGTCTTGGACTCTCATGAGTGAAGAACACCTTGAAAATGACTGTGTCTACATCATCAACGCACAGGAGCACAGCAATACTTTATCTGGCCTCTGTGCCTTTCTCTGATTGATCTGCCTGGTGGGACATCCTGAGGGTTCGTGGGATCCCCTTGAGGTTGCTGGATATCATGGCTGGCCTGTACACTGGTACTGTGAGTGCTGTGCACAGTGGAGGCAGAACCTCTGCGTTTTTCCCAGTTGATTTTGAGGTTTGTCAGGGGTGTGTTCTTGCTCCTACTCTGTTCAATGCTTGTATGGACTGGGCGTTGGGCAAGGTTGTGGGGTCCAGCAGCTGTGGGCAATCTATTGGTGAAAAAAGATTCACAGATCTTGACTTTGCTGACGATGCTGTGATCTTCACAGAGTCAATGGACACTCTGATTAGGGTGCTTGAGAGACTGAGCGAGGAGTCTGAGTGTCTGGGCTTGCAAGTTTCCTGGATAAAAACCAAGATGCAGGCCTTTAATGACCTCTTGGGCACAGCCATCAGCAGTGTGTCTGTTTACGGAGAGAGTGTTGACCTTGTTGAGAGATTTATCTACCTTGGCAGTGACATTCATGTTTCTGGTGACTTTTCCTATGAAGTCAGTAGACGGCTTGGGAGAGCATGGGGGGGTCATGAGGTCACTTGAAAGGAGTGTGTGGCACTCCCAATATCTATGCAAAAGGACGAATGTCCAAGTTTTTAGAGTCCTGGTGCTTCCTGCCTTGCTATATGGTTGCGAGACATGGATGCTATCCAGTGACCTGAGATGAAAACTGGACTCCTTTGGTACTGTGTCTCTCCAGAAAATCCTTGGGTACCATTGGTTTGACTTTGTGTCGAATGAGCGGTAGCTAATGGAGTCCCGAATGAGGCACATTACCTGCATTGTGAGAGAGCGTCAGTTACGGCACTTCAGCCATGTGGCGTATTTCCCTGAGGGTGATCTAGCTCATAAGATCCTCATTGTTGGCTTGACCAGGCCAAGGGGTTTCCCACGTAACACCTGGCTGTAGCAGATAGACGGTCATTTCCAGATGGTGGGACTGGACCGCATGTTTGCCTGGGGTATTGTTTTGTCATGTAGTGGGTGCGAGGGCTGTTATCAAAGAAATCTTGAACAATTAAGACAAATTATTTAAATTAAATATTCAAGAAATGTACATTTTAAATTTTGCTTTAATCATTTTGATAGGTATTTTACTAGTTAAAACATAAAAGGTGAGATTAAAATAAAAATTTAGGATTGCATTTTATTGTACTGGCAAGTCAAAAGTGTAACTAGCAGTACAAAAGTGGTTACCTCCTCAAACACTGGAGTGGAGGAAGAATGGCATAACAATGTGGCCAAATACTCTAAGTGATGAAATACCCAGTGCTGTGCTGCTGGTTTCCTGTTGACGATTCAAGCGACCAGAGACCAGGCTTCGCTTATTTCCTTTATTTGTGGGAAACCTGGCTAATAACTTGAAAAGGGTGTGTCAACTTTCAAATGAAATTGCCTGCTCCCAGTCTCAAGTAAATGACTAATGTTTTAAGAATTGCAAGCATGAGCTACGTGATTCATCAAATGCACACATGAACTTTTCATCCAAAGCTGAAACTACTGCCATCTGGCCAATGTGAAGATTCTCATGTTCTCTACTGATCAGTACACTACAAGTGATAACTTTGGAAACATTACAAAATTACAGGAAATTACCGGTAATATGAAAATATTAAAAATACAAATTATAATACAGACCGTCAGCCTATCACAAATGACCCTTTCAGGACAGTTCATGCCTAATTCAGGGAACTGACTCTCTCGGTATCCCTGTGATTCACATCATGAGTGTAGAGGAGTACATATGTATACATCCCGGCCACAATACCCCCAGGCCGCCAGATGGAGCTCTCCCTACAGCATGGAGGTGCCCCGGATACCAGCAGGGAATCATGGACAATGGTGTTTTCCTCTACAGCCCTGCTGGATACCACAGGGGCCAACAGAGGACGCTGCAGGGAGGCCCAGAGAGTCATATGTGCCCTATAACCTGGAAGTACGTCATAGGCAAAGCGACAGCGGAAGTGACGTACTTCCGGGGTGAAGAAGAGGACTTTTTATCTGACCCGGAAGTGATATGAGATCATGTGGACTGAAGGTTCGAAACACTTCTGGGTCAAGGACTATAAAGGAATGGAGAAACACCAGAACGGAGAGCTGAGCAGGGTGGAAGGGTGGCAACGCATCTGGGAGTGGTGGATTGTGATTATTGAGTATTGGTTATTGTATTTATGACTATTGTGGAGAGGAGGGTGCTTGTGCACTGTATTATAGTTCAAATAAATAATTATTGGACTTTTACCTGGTGTCTGACGTATTGTCCGAGGGTTCAAGAGGACAATAGCGCCCTCTATCTGTCACACTAGTATATATAGTATACTAGTCTAGTATATTGATTTGATCAACATTTGATATGTTGATTTGAGAATAGATGGATAGAGTCTTGTACCTCCTGTGACTTTTGATCTCCTGCATGTGTCCAATGTGTTTTGCTGTTGCTTGATTTGTGTTCTGACATGATACTAAAATGTTCTACTTAACTGTCTTATTATTTGGTTCCTCCTTTAACTTGAGTCTCATTGGGAACCATTGTTGAACAACCAAATACCCACCTCTTGGTAGCTGTCTAACCAATGGGTTCAAGTGTGTCAACTCTAGCCTGGCCTAAGCAGCATTTGGGTACTGTCTTAAATTTCTACTGTTGTTGCAAATTTTCTGATTGAAATCCTTAGCATAGCAGTTCTTAAATTACAAAGTATTTGTCATGTCTGAAAATGTGTCAGGGGTTGTTGGCTTTTGGGTCACGGCTCACTGTTTTATTTAATGGGTAAAGGTTGCATACTGTTTGTAAAGTGTCTCACAAAGGGTTGCCACGGGTTGTTAAAGTAATCAACATGACTGTCAGTGGCCATTCCTCAAGGGGGAACCACCTCAAGCTGATGGTCATCGTGGAATGGGTCTTGAAGACACTAAGAAAGACAAGTCTGGATCATGAGAAAAAAAAGTTTTAAAAAATCCTGCTTTAAATACATACATCTTCAGCTCATTTAATCCAACTCAGGATTGTGGAAGGCTATTCAGTCAGCACTGAGCACAAGGGAGGAATTACTCTGGATTGGGCACCAGACCAATGCAGGGTACACACGGGCCCCACTTGTGGCCAATTTAGAGTCATCGATCCACCCACCCAGAAACGTTAGCAACGTATAAATCAGCAAGTACTTTATGAATGACACAACTCGTGCTGTCAGATGCGAGTGCCGAAAAGCTGAGCGCAAGTGGAAAAAGGACAATTTGCATGTATCATTTCAAGTACTGAAAGACTGCTGCCGTCATTATCAGTTTATTGTGAAAGATGTCAAAAGAGTGTACATGTCAAATATTATTCTGTCACAAACCTCGTGTGTTATTTGACACTATAGATAGGGTTTTAAATGCTCCACAGAATGCCTGTATGGAACCCTCTTTTGAGATATGTGAGAAATTTTTGCACTTCTTTGTGGATAAGGTGAATAATGTTAGGGCTCATATACCTCTCACTGTTTATGACCCCTTAGCCGTTCTCCCCTGCTCTGCTGTTTTTTATCAGTTTGAGCCGGTGACTCTATCCTGTCTATATGAGATTGTTGGTCAATTGAAGCCCTCAGGTTCTGCTTTTGATGTTGTCCCACCGTCTCTTTTTAAAGAGATTATTTCTGTTTTAGGGCCATCTGTTCTTGCTATTATCAATAGTAGCCTTTCCTCAGGCATTGTTCCTAATTTGTTTAAACATGCCATAATGCAACCATTGATCAAAAAACCAAACCTAGATCCCACTGTGGTAGCCATCCATCCATCCATTTTCTAACCCGCTGAATCTGAATACAGGTTCACGGGGGTCTGCTGGAGCCAATCCCAGCCAACACAGGGCACAAGGCAGGAACCAATCCTGGGCAGGGTGCCAACCCACCGCAACTGTGCTAGCCAATTTTAGACCAATTTCCAAGCTTCCATTTAGTGTGTATATTCAATTGAAAGCCTTTTTAGATGAAAGTGAT
Organism: Polypterus senegalus; assembly: GCF_016835505.1. Classification (NCBI taxonomy): domain Eukaryota; kingdom Metazoa; phylum Chordata; class Cladistia; order Polypteriformes; family Polypteridae; genus Polypterus; species Polypterus senegalus. The sequence goes on along the minus strand of NC_053166.1, from coordinate 83,150,029 downwards.
GTACTCGAAGTGTTTCAATCTGGTTTTAAGCCATTTCACAGTACTGAAACCGCATTACTGAAGGTTTTTAATGATATACTTTTGGCAACAGACTCAGGGGATTATGTGATTTTAGTTCTGCTCGATTTAACAGCTGCCTTTGATACTATAGATCATAGTATTTTATTATCTCGTCTGGAGCACTGTGTGGGCATTCATGGTACTGCCTTGGCGTGGTTTAAATCATACTTGACTCAAAGAACTTTTTCAGTGAAGCTAGAAGAATTTAGATCTTCCTCTGCTTCACTATCGTGTGGGGTTCCACAAGGCTCCATACTTGGTCCTTTGCTATTTTCTTTGTATCTCCTACCTCTTCGCTCTATTCTTAGAAAACATAAAATTGCTTTCCATTGTTATGCAGACGATACTCAGGTTTATGTACCCCTCAAACGCAAGGATGCTTACTCCATGCAAACTTTGGGTATGTGCCTAGAAGAGGTAAAAGCTTGGATGGCAGTGAACTTTTAAATTTTAATGAAAATAAGACAGAGGTTATAGTTTTTGGTCCTGGGGACACCAGTGGGTCTATTTCTACTTCTGCTCCTGTGGATTTGGGTCCCCTTGCACAATATGGTACGCCTGTTATTACAAATTTGGGTTTTAGGATAGATTAGAATTTTAGACTGGACGGTCAGATCAGTGCGCTGGTGAAATCTGTTTTTTTTTTAGCTAAGACGTTTGGCGAAGATAAAAAAAAATTATTTCCAAAGATCAATTTACAACAGTAATCCACGCCTTCATTACAACCCGACTGGACTATTGTAATTTATTCTATGTTGGTGTTAGCCAGTCCACCCTGTCTCGGCTGCAGCTGGTGTAAAATGCTGCTGCACGCCTTTTAACTGGCACGCAAAAGAATGAGCACATCACACCTGTATTATCCTCACTGCACTGGCTGCCCGTTCAGTTTAGAGTTCATTTTAAGATTCTTTTATTTGTTTTTAAGTCCTTAAATGGCCGTGCTCTGCCCTACCTCGCTGAGCTGCTGCATATGCACTCTCCTTCCCGCTCACTCACATCAGCTGGTCAGCTGCTTCTGGATGTGCCTAGGACTCAGCGAAAACTCTGGGGGGATAGGGCTTGTGGCTCCATGGCTTTGGAATTCACTGCCGATCCACATTAGACAGGCCTCCTCACTGCCCATTTTTAAGTCTGCTCTTAAGATTTACCTTTTTGGTTTGACATTTGATCCTGTGTGAGCAGTTGATTTTACTCTGTGTAAACTCTGTTTAGTTGTTTTTACTATGTTTTAATTTGTTTTATTTATTGTATTTTATCTACTTATTTATTATTTTGTCTTTGTTTAAAATTTATTTTAGTCTATGTTCAGCACTTTGGTCAGCGGCTGTTGTAGGTAAAGTGCTTTATAAATAAAGTTGACTTGACTTGACTTGACTTATGATACCTAGCTTCACTGTGTAAGCATTATGACGTAGTCTGTGTGGCTTACAACAACAACAACATTTATTTATATAGCACATTTTCATACAAAAAAATGTAGCTCAAAGTGCTTTACAAAATGAAGAATAGAAAAATAGAAGACACAATAAAAAATAAAAATAAGTCAACATTAATTAACATAGAATAAGTAAGGTCCGATGGCCAGGGTGGACAGAAAAAACAAAAAAAAAACTCTAGAGGCTGGAGAAAAAAATAAAATCTGCTGGGATTCCAGACCAAGAGACCACCCAGTCCCCTCTGGGCAATCTACCTAACATAAATCAAACAGTCCTCTTTGTATTTAGGGTTCTCATGGAAGGACCTGATGATGATGGTCACGTAGACTTCTGGCTTTCAGTCCATCAATGTTGGAGCATCATGATGCTTTGAGAAGGTGGTGGTGGCACAGGCTGCCACCACAAAGAAACCGGAAAAAGAAACAGAAGAGAGACATAATTTTTGTTGCAATAACCTGCATAATCTCATTTCCTGCATGAATAAAATGCTGGGACTTTTGTTTTCTACCAAATAGGCATCATGCAAAAGTCCCACTCCCTTTCTTCTTCCTTACCAGTTTTCCCACTGTTTAGCTGCTGTGCTCCTAACATCAGAGAAGCATTTACACACCTTTTTATTTTTTACCTCTGGTTTCAAGCATAATACCCAAAGGATCAGCAGCTCTCTGATGGTGCTGCCCCCTGCGAGGTCCTCTTACCATTAGCAATGTCAGGCAGCAATGCTACTTGGATGAACACGTCAATAACTGTCTATCTGAAGTTGAAGGACACTCCAAAAATGTGCATGATGGAAACAAAACTGAGAGGTTCCTGCTATAACAAGTTCAGTCTTGTCTTTGATACACTTTCTTTATTCCCAACTATAATTAACAGCCATTTCTTACTTTTAAATAACAGAGCTATCAGCCTCTAACAACTGAGTACTCTCCTCAACCATGTGTCATCCCTGAGATGCTATTTGTTCACTTTCTCCTGTCTGTGACCCTGTATCAGAAAAGTCACATTTTTAGCAATTATTTAATTATTTCAATGATGAACTCACAAAATAGCCATTAAATCAGTTCATGGATGCCATGTTGGTAAAAATACCCATCCATCTATTTTCTGAGCTCAATTTTTCCATTAAAGAGTTGAAGGGATACAACTTATCCCAGATGTAAAGAAGGCACCTGGACTGGCAGTAGGTGACACAAGTCAACTTCATGTGTACATCTTAGTGATGTCGTATTATGATTTGCAAGGTTCACAAAACTAAAATAAAGACTTTAGCTCAAAAATGAGATCTTAAAAATCTAATGAGAATTAGAAACATAAAGCAGGCCTTATCTTGAAACTCAAAAAGCAGACAAAATGTATAGAACTGCCAAAAAATGTAAGAGAGGAACCATTAAACCCGTGGCCCAAACAACAAATGAGCCATTGTTATGGTAATATTGAAGCGTATTAAAAAATATTTAAAATCACAAACAAGAAGAATTAAAAACCACGAAAAGGCAAATACAAACACCTAAATAAAGCTGGGCAATTGGGTGCAAGTCCAGACACTGCTGGGACAAATCAAGAACATTCCTAGAGCTGTCTCTAAGCCACTCCTGGGTTGTCTTGCTTTGCCATTGTCCTGTTGAAAGGCGAACCTTCAGCCCAGTCTAAGGTCCAGAGAGTTATGGAGGTGGTTTTTATTAAGGATATCTCTGTACTTTGTTCAGGTCAGTTTTCTATCTCCCCTGTCTAGTTTTCCAGTCCCTTTCACTAAAAACAACTTCATAGCCTGATTCTGCCACTGCCATGATTCATCATTAGAATGGTACTGTGCACGTGATGATGATAGTGCTTAGTTTCCCCCAGACAAGACAGTTAGAACTGAGGCTACATAGTTCAATTCTTCTTTCTTCAGACCAGATAATTTAACTGTCTGCGAGTCCTTTAAGTGCCTTTTTACAAACTCCATTCATGTGTCTTTTACTGCAGAAAGACTTCCATCTGGCCATTCTGCTATAAAGCCCATATCGGTGGTGTATTGTAGTGACGTCTGTCCACCTAGATGTTTCTCTCATTTTACAGCTACACAGACCAGTGGGGTCTTGCTCATCGCTCTTACCATGCCCCTTCTTCTCTGATTGCTCAGTTTGGCCAGGTGACCCACTCCAGGAAGAGAAGAGAAATTTATTCCAAATTTTAAAATATAAAGGCATCTGTGCAGTTGGAAACCTTCAGTGACACAGAAATCTTTTTGTATCCTTCCCTATATCTGTGCCTGGACATAACCCTGTCTCTAAGCACTGCAGGCAGTTCCTTTGGCCACATGGCTTCGGTTTTATTCTGATACACACTGTCACCCGTTGGCCGTTCTATAGACAAGTGTGTGCCATTCCTATCATGTCCAGTCAAGTGATTTGGCTACAGGTGGATCCCAAACAAGGTGTAGAAACATCTTAATGATGTGATGTGAATGATTCAATAGAAAGGGAGCGAGACTTCAAGTGTCATTGGAAAGGATCTGTATACTTCAATGTGATAGTTCAGTTATTTATTTTTAATATTTTTTAAAGATTCTAAAATCCTCTTCTGGGATATGAGAGGAAAATAAATTGAAGTGATTTCAGCATAAGGTTGTTACATAATAAAATTTTAAAAAGTGAAAGGTTCTGAAGGGCACTGTCTATCATCTGCGTAGGGATTTTATACTTACTTTGATTCTGATTATAAGCATTTGAAAATAACTTAATTGGCAAGTGCCACCCCTAGTACGCTTTAATCAAGTCCATAATTACCAACAATTCACTTGTAACAGTTGACTGTTACCATCATGTCACACATTAAACTCAGGAGATGGTGCTGCTGATAACAATACCGAAATTTAATGAAGAGGAAGGGAAAGTGTGCATAAAGCATATATTTTTTCTGGGGTAACATGAAGGTGCAGTGTTTGGCTTTGGTGTCTCACAGCTCCAGAGCCCTGAAACAAATAAGACTTCCTTCATTACCTGTTTGGAGTTTGCTCAGTTTCCCGAGTCTCTCATTCTCCAGACAAGTACTCATTTCTTTCACATGCCATTAGGTTCATGCAGACCACTTTATCTCCTTCTGGTTTCTAAACAAGGTCAAGTGCGAGAGTGTGTCTTATAACGGGCTGCATTCTGCCTAGGCTTGCTCTTGCCATATGCAGATGTTGTGGACAGGAGCTCCAGATCTCTGCCATTTTCTAAAGATTAAAGTGGGTTCAGAAAATACGGTGTGTATTATTTTCTTAAATGGCATGAAGTTTTGCAATTTAAGATGCAGGTCAACGTACGCACAAATCCATAAGGAATCTGGTATATTGCAGCCATAAACTCTGAATTTCTTTAAAAGAATATTCCAGAGAGATGGAAACAGTGGTGGAAAAGTAAAGTAGCCAGAAATATAAGATACGAAGAAGGATGATTTTGAGTGAGCAGTAGAATAATGGGTGTGAAGAGAAGCTGCTGCAGAAAATAACTAGCATGTTCGTTATTTTACTTTATTGATGGGCATATACTGTGAGCCTAATATCAGCAAAGCTGCACTGTCTATCCAGTATTTGACAGTTCAGAAGGTGGTACAGAAGGTCACCTGAACATTAGCTGGTATCTACAAACCGGATTCCAAAAAAGTTGGGACACTATACAAATCGTGAATAAAAACTGAATGCAATGATGTGGAGGTGCCAACTTCTAATATTTTATTCAGAATAGAACATAAATCACGGAACAAAAGTTTAAACTGAGAAAATGTATCATTTTAAGGGAAAAATATGTTGATTCAGAATTTCATGGTGTCAACAAATCCCAAAAAAGTTGGGACAAGGCCATTTTCACCACTGTGTGGCATCTCCCCTTCTTCTTACAACACTCAACAGACGTCTGGGGACCGAGAAGACCAGTTTCTCAAGTTTAGTAATAGGAATGCTCTCCCATTCTTGTCTAATACAGGCCTCTAACTGTTCAATCGTCTTGGGCCTTCTTTGTCGCACCTTCCTCTTTATGATGTGCCAAATGTTCTCTATAGGTGAAAGATCTGGACTGCAGACTGGCCATTTCAGTGTCCGGATCCTTCTCCTACGCAGCCATGATGTTGTAATTGATGCAGAATGTGGTCTGGCATTATCTTGTTGAAAAATGCAGGGTCTTCCCTGAAAGAGATGACGTCTGGATGGGAGCATATGTTGTTCTAGAACCTGAATATATTTTTCTGCATTGATGGTGCCTTTCCAGACATGCAAGCTGCCCATGCCACACGCACTCATGCAACCCCATACCATCAGAGATGCAGGCTTCTGAACTGAGCGCTGATAACAACTTGGGTTGTCCTTGTCCTCTTTGGTCCGGATGACATGGCGTCCCAGATTTCCAAAAAGAACTTCGAATCGTGACCCGTCTGACCACAGAACAGTCTTCTATTTTGCCACACTTCATTTTAAATGATCCCTGGCCCAGTGACAACGCCTGAGCTTGTGGATCTTGCTTAGAAGTGGCTTCTTCTTTGCACTGTAGAGTTTCAGCTGGCAATGGCGGATGGCACGGTGGATTGTGTTCACGGACAATGGTTTCTGGAAGTATTCCTGAGCCCATTCTGTGATTTCCTTTACAGTAGCATTCCTGTTTGTGGTGCAGTGTCGTTTAAGGGCCCGGAGATCACGGGCATCCAGTATGGTTTTACGGCCTTGACCCTTACGCACAGAGATTGTTCCAGATTCTCTGAATCTTCGGATGATGTTATGCACAGTTGATGATGATAGATGCAAAGTCTTTGCAATTTTTCGCTGGGTAACACCTTTCTGATATTGCTCCACTATCTTTCTGCGCAACATTGTGGGAATTGGTGATCCTCGACCTCTACCCATCTTGGCTTCTGAGAGACACTGCCACTCTGAGAAGCTCTTTTTATACCCAATCATGTTGCCAATTGACCTAATTAGTGTTAATTGGTCTTCCAGCTCTTCGTTATGCTCAAATTTACTTTTTCCAGCCTCTTATTGCTACTTGTCCCATCTTTTTTGGGATTTGTTGACACCGTGAAATTTTGAATCAACATATTTTTCCTTTAAAATGATACATTTACTCGGATTAAACGTTTGATCTGTCATCTACGTTCTATTACAAATAAAATATTGACATTTGCCATCTCCACATCATTGCATTCTGTTTTTATTCACAATTTGTTTAGTGTCCCAACTTTTTTGGAATCCGGTTTGTAATTATTTATAGAATGAGACACTATGCTCTGCTCTCTACCAGTCTAAGGTACAGGTATGCAATTTCTGAAGCTGCATAATCAAATATGGCTGCAGGAGGATAATGGGATTTGGGATACAACCAAAATTAATTAAGGGTAATTCAGACTTTAAATCATATGTAAGACTTTACCTTCAGTAAATGTTTAATTATGGCAGCATGGGGTGCAAACCAGAAACCAACCCTACATATAATGAGTAAAGAGTTATTGGCAAATGAACTGGTTAAAAATGATTTAAAATTTCTAGCTATGTCTGTGTAGGTTTTCCTCTGGGCTCTCCATTTTTCTTCCGTCATCCCTAAAAATATACAGATTTGGCTCATTCATGGCTCCATATTCTGTCACTGTGGGTATGTATGTGGGACCAGAGATGGACTGTCATCCTGCCCAAGATTGTTTCCTGCCTTGTGCCCAGGGCTGCTGTGATAGGCTTAGGCTCAGTAGACCCTAGATTAGTTTTATTATGATTTTTCATTTTTTGCACATTAAATACATTTTTCTGGTGGTATTTTGTGGGGTTCTGTTGGTTTTTAAGGCCAGAAGGCAAGTTTCTGTTAAGAGTTTCTCATTTTTCACTTCAATGAAAAGGTTAGAATTATCATTATGTTGTGTGAAGTGCGTCACTGCCAAAATGATGATCCGTTTTGAGGGGCCTGGCCTCAGTCATCACCTGTTGTGGTTTCATTAACAAAGCGCTTTATAACCCAGAGGCAATTGGGGAGCATTTGCCAAATATATGGATATTCCTAAAAAGTATAAAATGATCCTTTAATGTGTGAATTCTTAGTGTTTCAGGTTGCTGGCTTTGTGTTTTGCTTCTTCAATTTATATTCTAGCTTTTTGCATTGGTTTTGGCTTGTCAGTGTTGATCCCTGATTGTTTTCTGAATTTATTTTATCTTCAGGATCCTTTCCCTTTGAATTTTTGCCTGCCACCTACCATCTAATGGCAGAAGAATTTAAGCAAGTTTGAGGATGAATAAGAGGAGAAGAAAAGGAAATAGTTCAAACTCCACACCACATTTCCCAAATTTATTTTCCAAATCTGTGGTTTGATGACAGTAAACAACAGTGAAAGGCAAATCTAAATTCATACATAATTCAAGGTTCACCAACATATACAGTGATGTAATAAATAAAAATTAATCAAATATTTTTATATGCACCAAAATTACCCTCCCTTGTTTCCTGCAAAATAAACATTATATACAACACAAAGTCTGGATTGAAACACTCACTGAGAAACAGCTTAATAAATAAGGACATTGGCATGAATCTCCAAAGAAAAATATGTGCAACAAATAACTGAGATGATGGTAGATGGTACTATCCCAAAGTGAATGAAGCAAAACAATCTCACCAGTCTGAGTCCAGTGTTTTACAAAAATCCATCCATCCATTATCCAACCCACTATATACTAACTACAGGGTCACAGGGGTCTGCTGGAGCCAATCCCAACACAGAGCGCAGGGCAGGAAACAAACCTGCAGGGCACACACACACACCAAGCACTCACTAGGGACAATTTAGGATTGTCATTGCATCTAACCTGCATGTCTTTGGATTGTGGGAGGAAACCGGAGCGCCCGGAGGAAACCCACGCAGACACGGGGAGAACATGCAAACACCACGCAGGGAGGACCCGGGAAGCGAACCCGGGTCTCCTAACTGTGAGGCAGCAGCACTACCACTGCGCCACCGTGCCGCCTGTAAAACATTTGATTCACAATATTTTTATTACGCTGTGTCATTATTCACTTGTCTAAAATAAAAGCAATGTAGAGTAAACATCTGGTAGTTGAGTCATGCAACTGGACTTCTTTCTTGTTAGGTAGATACGTTTCACTGCTCATCCAAGCAGCGTTGTCAGTCTGAGGAATGTTGTTAGAGACCACAATTTTATCCTCCAGGTTAATACAGGAGAAAGTAGGGTGAAATGACACCTTTTATTGGCTAACTAACTAGATTATAAATGCAAGCTTTCGAGGCAGCTATGGCCCCTTCATCAGGCAAGGTTAGTTTACTTAGTTTAGTTAGTTAGTTTCACTTCACACCTGCCCTGAATAGACTTGTTGAGGAAGGGGGAGGTGTGGGTAGATGTCACCGTCACACCTTTTACAGCCCCTCCTACCCCATAGAGTGGGTCGTTAAAAGTGGTCCACATGGTGGAGGTGTGAATTGGGCCTGATTTTCCTGGGGATGGATGAAAGGGCAGCATGATAAATTGAAGACAGGTTATACCTAAGGCCTCCACCTCTGTTGAGTGAGGGGTTGTTGATTTGCACATGCAAAGCTTCGCTCACCCCTCTCTCAAACCACTTGTATTCTCTATCCAATATCTGGAAGTTAGTGTCCTCAAATGAGTGTCCTTTGTCCTTCAAATGGAGGTACACAGCTGATTCTGGCCCCGAGGTGCTACTCCTTCTGTGCTGGACCATCCTCCTTTGTAGTGGCTGTTTGGTCTCTCCAATGTACAGTTCAGGACACTCTTCGCTGCATTGAGCGGCATATATTACATTGCTCTTCTTACTCAAGAAGCCTATTCAGGGCAGGTGTGAAGTGATACTAGCCTGGAGGATAAAATTGTGGTCTCTAACAACATTCCTCAGACTGAGGAAGCTGCTTGGATGAGCAGTGAAACATATCTACCTAACAAGAAAGACATCCAGTTGCCATGACTCAACTACCAGATAATTTCACCTGGATGACTGAGAATCTTCACAGACATAAAGTAAACATGAGATTATAATTTTATAGCCAACTATACCTGTATACAGTATAGCCAAGTATTTGTATAATGTGTTAAGTTAAGAAAGCCAATATTTATGTGCTTTTTAAATGTTGACCCTTTTGTCATTGCTTGGTGAAATGCAAGTGTGCTCCATTCATATACACTCCAATAACTAACAATTTGACTGCTCTCATGAGTGCAGAATTTGTTTATTTTGTATGTGATTGCATTTCATAATTGCATATACTCCTTGCTGAGTTGGAACCACAGATATTACGTCTTTGTATTCCTGGATTCAGCATGGTTTCATGAATAGAATCCCAGATTAATAAACTGGACGGCTTGTTCAATAATTAAATCCATGAATCATGGAAAGCATCTATAGTAGGGAGGGCTGGAGGGAGATTGAGGTCCATAGAAATTGTTCCAGCTCTTTGTATTTTTATAGGAGACAGCACAAGTGGCAGTATTTGATAAAATTATAATGACGATTCAAAGTTGATTCATTCAACATTGATTTAAAATTGCTACAAATCATGACACTGCATTGCCATTAAAACATAAATTATGAACTTGAATAAACAGGTATCATCAAGAAACGGTACAAGCAACTAGTGCCTTCCTCAGTCATTCTCTTTGTACTATATTCTGAACAGTAACTCAGCACAACTCATGCACTAAACAATCAGGTTTCATTCGGTTTCATTGTGCCTTCTCTGCCTTCTGTGACTTATCCCAGATAAATGGGTAGGGTCAGTGTCATGAAAAGTATTTGGCTACAAAAATCACAACTGTAAAAAATCGACCCCGTACAGAAGTGGAAAAAGATGTAGAGGAAGTAAAAGAGGAAATAATGATGTGCAGGTGTACAATAGTGTTGGCTTTTTCAAAAATGTCAATTTTGCTTTGATAAAAATTGGTGGGTCTACAGTTAATTTCATAGTTATTGTTATACAGAGAACAATAAAATTCTTATCTGCATTGACCTTGTCTGCTGACATGAATCTCCGGCTGTAGGTTATGCAAAATATGACATCACACAATAGTAGGTAGTGGAGAGTGAAATGGACAAGTTCACTTTCAATAATTCAAAGTTCAAGGTTTTTTATTTAGTCTTTTTACATAAGAAAACATGAAATTTGCCTTCTCAGTTGCATCCAATAACAAACAGAAAGAAATAAAACAAACAGAGTGAAGACTGGTTAAAAATTACATAGAAATTCGAAAATAGTTTACATCATTTGAAAAAGGGAAAAGTTAATTTAAAAATACTTCTAGCAATTTTCACCTAAAATGAGTACATGATACACAAGAAAAACCTTATTAAACTAGAATTTTTTTATTATCTCCTTATATATTCCTTATTAAAAAATGTATGGCACTGGGGAGAAATAAATTTCTGTAGCCATTTGTGTAGGTTTTCAAAGCGACTGTCCTCCCTGATTTACTGAAGTTAACTTCTGTGTGTAAAGGGGGACTGTCATCATTTGAGATCATTTCCAGTTTCTTCAGCATTGCTTGCTAACTCTTCTTCTTCTTCTTTTGGCTGCTCCCGTTAAGGGTTGCCACACAGATCATCTATCCGCATGTGGATTTGGCAAAATTTTACGCCAGATGCCCTTCCTGACGTAACCCTCCCCATTTATCTGGGCTTGGGACCGGCACGAAGAAACACACTAGTTTGTGCATCCTCTGTGGCAGGGTTAGCATTGCTTGCTAACACACACTAACCAAACCATATATGTCAGCCCCAATAATTTTAGCTATATATTTGGTAAACTGCTGGTGCTTTTTTAAATTTTAGTTTGTTAGTTAAGCTGAAAGTGATGACAGACTGATTCACACTGTGATAAAAAGGACAGCATGAGGTCCTTGTGCACTTTAAGAGTTTACAGAGGAGAAATAAGCACAAATTGCATATAGAGTATATGGTGTTTTTGTATTTGTATCCCAATTAAGATGGTTATCAAGGTTAATTCCTAAGTTTTTATATTCAGTCACTATTTCTACCTCCTCTTCCAGAGAAATGATGAGTGGATGTGCAGATTTCTGTCTCATATTTTAAAATAAAATTTCTTTGGTCTTTTGAACATTCAGAGTGAGATGGTTCTTATTACACAAGTTTACCGAACAGTCCATTTGATTCAAATGTTGGTTTTCATCCTGCTATGCTTTTAGCATAATGTCATCAGCACCCCACCTTAATAAAAGGACAAGTATCTGTGTGCCTGCCTATGTGTCTGTCTGTGTTACCATCCGGTAACAATGTCTCTGTCATTCCAAAAGCTGGCACATCACAAATATTTAGTAATAAAATGCATTGCATTTGTCATTCCAACACTTCACTACCCCAGCGGTTCTCAAACTTTCGTATTTTGCCCCCATCCCTACCTGGAATAATTCTGCGCCCCCTACATAATATAAGATAGATGAGAATAACCCATGATACAACTAGCAAAGGTATGATACTCGTACGATGTCGCGGTATCCTATCATTTTTTCTTCCGTATGATTTCAATGTGTTTGGCTAACTTTAATGAAATATTTGCAATTTTTTTTTTTTAAGTGCTTTAATAACTGTTAAAATGCCTTGTGTGGTTTTTGGTAGTAATTCTAATCCCAAAAACAGAGAATACATTATTTATTCTTATTTAATTATTTTTTTATGTAAAGAAACGATTAAATATGCTTTAATTTTTAAAAATCTCGTAAACAAGGATACCGATGAAGTCAATCTGCACGAGACGAACGTATTTTTGTCCGACAAATATTATACCGCTGTTAGTTGTATAATGAAAATTACCCAATATGCAGTAAATTATTTAACTCAATTTGGCAATATTGGCTACGCTGCCAATGTGGTGCAGTCGCGCCGCATTATCACCTGATCTACTGTTACCTGAATGTTCGTGACAGATACCGATACATCTCGAACTTTCTGGATTTAAAATACGCGACAATGCTTTTACTGTGATTATATGCTTGCAAATTTAAATTTGAAATAAAAATGTAAAAAATTAATTTTGATGTCTTATTCATTTATTCAATGCCCCCCTTGTACAGCTTCTGCGCCCCACAGTCTGAGAACCGCTGCCATACCCAATGGTATATAACAGAGACATGTACATTACTGGTGCACTGCAAATGTCATTGCTGAGGTCTACTCTAATTATTTAGATTTCAATCCATCTTACTTGGGTAGCTCAGCTAGTACTTGATAATGGGGTAGTGGTCGTTGTTAAGTCTCAGGTCAGAGTACAGAGTAAAAGGTAATGGCGATAAGACACGTTCCTGATGACTTTTTGTGTTTGAAAGAATGACTTTTGAAAAATGTGTCCTGTACTTTTACTGTCTGTTAACAATTTAAAAGAAAGCCCTGAATCTGTAATGTAATAAATGGGTTATCATTCATTCTTTTCAATTTTTCATTCAGTATGTGAGACAGAGTGGTATTGAACGCTGAAGAACATCCAGAAATATTGCTCTGGTATATGAACAAGGCTTATCGAGAATAGTATAGGCTTGATGTAAAGTAACCAGCAGAGTTCTTCCATGTTTCTCTTTGTACAGTAAGCAAATTGGTGGTGATCTTGAAATGACTTTGTCTCAGTTTTTCACCAAATGTTGAAAGCATAATGGAGGTGAGGGCTACAGGTCTGTAGTCATTCTGACTGCTTGGCCTAAACACCTTAGGAACTGGGGTAATGACTGACTGTTTCCACAGCTCAGGTACAGTACCACAGGTCAGGGACCAGTTAAAAAGCAAACAAATAAACTGGAGAGCGCTGTTTAAAGCAGGAGCTGACCTGATATGCTGTCTGGCACCACTGCTCTGTTGGTTTATACCTGCTGCAAAACTTTCTTCACTGCAGTTAAACTCACCTCCATCTCAGCAGTATTTCTGGTATTTTTGCACAACTGCTCTCATACCTCTGCATTTTGGATACTGAAATCATTGGTTTCAAATCTTGTAAAAAGTCATTTATTCGTCCACTAACAGCTTGTAGTCTTCCTGTATTGAACAGTTCACTTTATTTTTACAATTCAGTCCTGTGAACAGTTTCAGGCCTTTCCAAGCCTGCTTTATATTGTTATCACTACACCACCTCTTTATTTCCATGTACATCCATTTATTTCATTTAATTTACATGTTAATACTTTGCTGTGAATCTTGCCTTTCTCCTACCTTATTTTCCTGAGAATCATGTTGTTTATCCAATAGCTGTGCTTTAATCTCTTTAGTGATTACTATTTGTGTACACCTTGACAGTTCTTTCCTTAATTATCACAGATTCACAAAATTTCATGCATTCACTGACAGTGTAAGCGGCCTCATTCAGGATGTCAGCAAATCTCAGTCAGTACAGGAGAAGCACAGATGACCATACAAGTAGAGCTGCTGGTACTGCATATGAGTTAGTACCCGCTCACTTCGAAAAATGCAGGAAAATTCTGGCACTCCCTTCTACAAACTACAAAATGTAGAAATGCCAATACTACCAGTGAGTACAGACCCACCTACAGTGCCATCTGAAAGTGGTTTCATAAATTTTAATCTATGTATTTGAGCAGCGGTTCTCAAACTTTCGTATTTTGTGCCCTCCCACCCCCCAAAACCCCACATAATATAAGATAGATGAGAATAACCCATGATACAGGGTTACCACTTTTAATACAAAAAAATAAGGGACGCATACTGCAGCGGGGGCCACATCCCTTGGGGGCCAAGCGCAATTTCATTCTCAAATACGGGACGATTCCGTATTTTAAAGGACGGGTGGCAACCCTATGTCGCGGTATCCTATCATTTTTACTTCCATAAGATTTGCATGTGTTTTGCTCACTTCGATGAAATATTTGCAATTTATTTTTTCAAAGTGCTTTAATAACTGTTAAAATGCCTTGTGTGGTTTTTGGTAGTAATTCTAATCCCAAAAACAAAGAATCAATTATTTATTCGTATTTAATCATTTTTTTTATATAAATAAACGATTAAATATCTTTTAATTTTTAGAAATCTCATAAATGAGGACACCGATGAAGTCAATCAGCGCGAGAGGAACGTATTTTCGTTCGACAAATATTATACCGCTGTTAGTTGTATCATGAAAATAACCCAATACGCAGTGAATTGAATGTGAATTATTTAACTCAATTTGGCAATATTGGCTACGCTGCCAATGTGGTGCAGTCACGCCACATCATCACCTGATCTACTGTTACCCGAATGTTCGCGACAGATACCGATACGTCTCGAACTTTCTGGATTGAAAATACGCGACTATAAAAGCAGCAGCAGCGGCGCCGCTCGTCATAGAAACAAACTTCAAATGGAAAAGGAGCTCAAGAGTGCCTATCTCGAATATCAAAGCAAACCTGGACAGGCTGTGTACTTTAAAGCAGGCACATATTAGTCATTAGATCTATGCCTTAGAAATGTTTTATTTGAATTTTATTTATAATGCAATCGTTGTGATTATATGCTTGCAAATTTAAATTTGAAATAAAAATGTAAAAAATTAATTTTGATGTCTTGTTCATTTATTCGACGCCCCCCATGTACAGCTTCAGCGACCCGGGGGGCGCCCCACAGTTTAAGAACCACTGTGTTACAGCAAAAGACATGTTTGTTGAATCATTGAGAGGTGTAAGAATAGCAGAAAATGTCAAAAGGGTGACACAGGCAGTAGAATGGAGCCCTCGGTAATCAGCATTTAACATTTCAAACTGGACTGCTTGCCAAATGCTTCATCAAGATTTATCCTTATAACCTGTATAAGATAGAAATAGCGTATACAACTTTTAGTCATAATTTAGCTCTATGACTCAACTTATCATTTTTTATTCAGCACCATTAGTCAAGCAACTTAGTTTAGTTACCAGTCACACTATCCATTCAAAAATCATTATAACCACATGCCATTCGCCAATTTGCAATAAGCAGTTATGCTGGAAGTGATATACTGTACCTCTGGAATCTATTCCCTGTTTTGAATGATAATATTTAATTAAATATATATCTGTCTTCTACTTTTCTTTTTTAGTTATATTCAGGTGACTGCATGCATGGATGGAAACACATTTACTGTTTTTTATTATATGACTATTGTTGTTTGTCTGTGTGTGGCTCTGCTGTCACTACACTGATCATCCTCTTTTTGGGTCCGAGTTTGGTAACATTTATCTTCTTTGGATCCCAAGAATAAAAAGTTTAAGAAGATGTGTTTTAAATTAATCATTAGTAGTAGTAATAGTATTACCTAGCTCCCAAATCACCTAGACTGAGAGGCTAAAGTATGGCGTTATTTCAGTGCCACTATTCTGAGCGCACGTAAAAAAAATATTGCAAGTGCAAGTGTTGCATTTTGAGGAGAAATTTATTTTGAGCGTACAAAAGCTGAATTTGAGTGAACAAAATTCATTGCTGCGTGCAAAAAATGTATTTCAGTGTTTGCACTTATCCATATACACACACACAATAGCACCCCTCTCGCTCAGTTTTTCATTTGCGCTTGCTCGCAATGTGTTGCTTGCGCTCACAACATTCTCTGCTGCAAGCGCTCAACTCTCTGTACACCGTTATAAGTGTGCCACAAAACCAACCAATCACAGACTTGGTTTCAAAAATTCTGATTGGCTCTTACGGTCTCCAATCAGCTCGCTAGCTGCTGCATTCCGGAAACAGTCCGAAATGTAGCTAAATCCAGCTAAACTCAATTAAACCCCAATTTGCGGATAATATCTTTAATTATTTTATTTTAAAATATATTATTTGTTAAGACTATCGTTGGTGTAGTATAATGTAGTTGCATTATACAACCATGCCAACTGACTGTTTCCGGAATGCAGCAGCTAGCGAGCTGATTGGAGACCGTAAGAGCCAATCAGAATTTTTGAAACCAAGTCTGTGATTGGTTGGTTTTGTGGCACACTTATAACGGTGTACAGAGAGTTGAGCGCTTGCAGCAGAGAATGTTGTGAGCGCAAGCAACACATTGCGAGCAAGCGCAAATGAAAAACTGAGCGAGAGGGGGTGCTATTGTGTGTGTGTATATGGATAAGTGCAAACACTGAAATACATTTTTTGCACGCAGCAATGAATTTTGTTCACTCAAATTCAGCTTTTGTACGCTCAAAATAAATTTCTCCTCAAAATGCAACACTTGCACTTGCAATATTTTTTTACGTGCGCTCAGAATAGTGGCACTGAAATAACGCCATACTAAAGAAAAAGATCACTTGATATCTTAGTGTGTGGATCAGAGCTCAATAATTAGTTAGCTATGATTTACTTATTTTATATAAGTTACCATTTCAGGAGAGTTGTGTGCTTAAGTTTGTTTATTCTGAAATGCAGAATCTTGTGTTTTTAATTGCACACACCAGAGATTAAAAAAAAAAGTTTAAAAACAAGTTGATTTGTATAAAGTGCATATGCTTAAAATTATTAGATAGATAGATAGATAGATAGATAGATAGATAGATAGATAGATAGATAGATAGATAGATACTTTGATTATCTTCCTGTACTCCTCCTCCTACCCACTCCTGATGCAGCCCACGATAGCAGTGTCATCAGCGAACTTTTGCACGTGGCAGGACTCCGAGTCGTATTGGAAGTCTGATGTATATAGGCTGAACAGGACCGGAGAAAGTACAGTCCCCTGCGGCGCTCCTGTGTTGCTGACCACAATGTCAGACCTGCAGTTCCCGAGATGCACATACTGAAGTCTGTCTGCAAGATAGTCCACGATTCATGCCACCAGGTATGAGTCTACTCCCATCTCTGTCAGCTTGTCCCTAAGGAGCAGAGGTTGGATGGTGTTAAAGGCGCTAGAGAAGTCCAGAAACATAATTCTAACAGCACCACTGCCTCTGTCCAGGTGGGAGAGGGATTGGTGTATCATATAGATGATGGCATCCTCCGCTCCCACCTTCTCTTGGTATGCAAACTGCGGAGGGTCGAGGGCGTGGCGGACCTGTGGCCTCAGGTGGTGAAGCAGCAGCCACTCCATGGTCTTCATCACATGTAGCGTCAGAGCAACAGGCCGGAAGTCATTCAGCTCACTAGGACGTGATACCTTTGGGACTGGGGTGATACAAGATGTTTTATTAGTGTATTTTTGCATATAGTCACCCCTTATGGCTATTTCAGTTTTATTGGAAGTAGTAGATTTAATTTATTGAAAATACATACTATATCCTTTTTAAAGTGTTGAGAATTGTAATATTGTTATTGTTTTATTGCATTATAAGCCTCATTTAAATCATACTAACTTCATCACTTAAGTAGCTTTATGACCTGATTCTATGTTAATTTTACTCAGCTAAAAATTTGGACGAGTACTTTTATTTCTATGTGAGCAATACTATTTTAAGTAAGATCAATTTAAGTATACCAATTTAAATGCTCAATCACCAAGTCACATTTTGAGAGACTCTACTATATGCTGGTAATAAACCAGGTAATAAAGTAGAGGCTACTACTGTATAATTCATTATGCCATAATCTAAACTGAGCTCAGGGCATCTGTAGACACTCACATCACCATAGCAAAATGTTTTCAAATAAATTGTAAGACTAACAGTCTGCAATGAACAAAATGAGATCCTATAACTGCAGACCTCTTATGCTTCAGCTCGTGTCAAGCAGAACCGAAAATTCATTTATGGCAGGGAAGGCAGGTGAAAAGCCTTCCTTTTAAAATATCACTGCTTAGATTATGTTAACCTCTATGAAAAAAAAGCCATTTGGTGGCAACACAATAACACCTACCACCAAATAGCCTTATTGCCACCATTAAGCATGGTGGTGAAGCATTATAGTTATTGACGTTATTTCGCCCCATGGACTTGGATGATTCATTGCCATTGATGGAACTGTAAATTCAGTTATCTTAAATATACTTAAACATTAGGAGGTGTAATTTCAACGCTGAGTTTGCCTACTTACACTCAATCAGAGTTCAAGATACTACATTATTTGGAAACCTTCTAATCTAAAATTGTTCAAAAAAAGTATTAGAATCTGAGTTGCATTGTGTGATAAGTGGTCCGGGGTGCTGTGCAGATAGTAAAAAAATAATCGTGTCCTATAAAGTGCAGGCTCAGAACAGGTGCAGATGTGCGCATGACGGCACTGCACTGGGGTTGATTGCGGTGCTTGGCTGATCACTCATTCACGTACAAATGCGTCTCAGAGTGAGTAGAGGGTCATATCTGCGTCCCATCAAACTAATTTACGAGAAGCCTGCATGGAAAAGGAGAGAAAGGGAGAAAATCAAGACAGAAAAGGGACAAGATACAGACGAATGAAAAAAGCAAGAAGGAGAATGGAAAAGGAGTTTAAAGAGGAAGTGTGAACAAATGCAGCTGGACCAGGAGCCATAGGGATGCTCAAGAAAGGAAGCAGGCAGCCTGGGAGGAGAGACAACTCAGAGGAGCACAGGGCTGAGCATTTTTGGGGTTGCTGGATTGGCCCGATGCTCACTCTCATGTAAGGCTGGAGACATGCAGCAAGCGCAGGAGCAGTGAGGTTTGGGGGCACCCGTGGGACTGCAGGGACCTAAGCCTGTGAGAACAGGTTGGCTGTGCCTGTTGGCAGGACGTCTCCTCTGGCTGCAGGACTCATATTGGGTAAGCAGCGGTGACGGCGGCTTTAGAAAGGAGGCACCAGGGACTGAGATTTTAGAATTGTTTCCTGCCTTGGATTTTTAACCATAATTTATTGGATTTATTTATTAGAATGTTTTAACCTCCACAGATTTTGACTGTTTTTTTTATTATTTAATTATGTATTTATTAAGAAGATTACATTGTGCTATTGAACAAACCTTGTTTGGATTTTATTAATACAAGTACCTGGCACCTTAGCACCTGAACCTTGCTGTGTGTGTGTGTCCTCATTTGCCCGGCTCATCTTGGATCATAATTATCAACAGTTTGGGTTCAAAAGTCTCCCACATGGAACAGGGAACATGGAGCCAACCTGGACAGTCACACATTGATATTAATAAATGAAAAATAAGCTGCAAATACACTACAAACAGGCTTATTTTGATATCTGTGCGCCATCTACCACTGGCTGTGAAAGATATAATACTTATTTAACATATTACAAGTATAATATGTAAATAATTTGACCATGAAGCAAAGACGTTGGGCAGATGCTAAAGGTGTCAAATCAAAGAAAAATTAAGATTTGAATGCTCATATTAAAAATAATGAAATATTCAAATATATTTGGCTGTGAGCTAAAAGTCCCAAGTGTGCATTTGTACTTGACATGCCTTTTAAGTTTCATTATTGTGAATATTTTTATTTTTTTGGTGGCTGTGTGCCTGCAGCAGGTACTCACGACTCAATCACAGACACAGCCTTCAAATGAAAGTGACACTTGCAAACACAGCGTTTCACAAATGCAGGTCTTTCTGTACGTACAAAGTGATGCGCTCGAAGGCAAACGTGGACTATCCATGTGCCTGTAATGCACATACTGTATAAAACCCAAGCAAAATTGCTAACGGTTACTTAAGTTAAACCCACTCATTATTTTATTATACTCCCAGCTATATGGCCTTTTGGCCCTTGATCACACATGTAAGGTGGTTGCCCACTAGTCTTTTATATAAATTGAGCTAAACGAGTTTGCGCGTATTTTATAAGTGAAGTCACTGAATGTACTGCTGTATTGTAATAATCTTTCAGTTTTTCCTCCTCATTGTAAGTTTTTATTTATTAAGCACTTTTATTCACAGTAACTTAAAAAACTACAAATACACAGCAAAATGTAAATAAAACTTAAAGTGGCAAAATCTATAGTTTAAAAAATAAAAAAGCACAACTAGTGAAGGCGGTCAGAGTATATGGACCCAGTTTGACAAGTTTCTAACTTTAATATCATAACACAAAACTGCCAAAGAGTTCTGTCTTCAGTTCAAAAGCTTGGTCGTGTTTGAGCACACTTCATTCATGGCAGTACACCGGAAGTATTTATTTAACAATATTTTATGAGAAAATGCATGTGTTTTTGATACTGGCAAGTATACGCTTAGATAACTGAGGTGTGGATACAACACAAGTAACATGAGTTTTTTTCATGAGCATTTTAATATTATTTGCTGTTGTATTGGCCCCATGCTGGTCCTGACTTGTAGCTTGTTGTATAATAAAGTTTGTGATCTTCATTCTCAATCATTTTGTTGGCTAGTATCCTGTGGTAGTCCTGTTTTCACTTTTATATTCTTTATTGTGAAGGCCTTAATAAAATGACTAGAATCCCATACACTCACCAGGTACTAAACACTTCCTCCCCACTTGTTCGACATCTGTAACCTCAAGCATTTAGACAGAATAAAGAAAATAGGCAGGAGTTAAGTTACACATTTAAATATGTATTGTTGATAATATGCCCAAATATATTAAGGAAGCCGTATACAATATGAATGTTGGCAAACCATACCCTACAGCCTAAGTAGCGGTGCATTTTGTATCCATAGGTGGCTTTCAGCTTATCTTCAGTCTAGCATGCTTCACTACCACATGGGTTTTGAATAGTGTATTGAAACAGGCCACATGCCTGTCTCAGTATGGCTCCCGAGATAGACTTGCCTTCATCATGGTCTTCTATTCATGGCCTAATGGTGAGAGACAGAGGTAAATGCAAGATGACCAACTTTACACCATTCTTACCAGAAAACACAAACCAGTGGGGTGTTGTGGTACAGCATGACCTCCAATTCAAAACCAATCATAACCAGCCATACTTTAGACTAACTGAATTAATATTCCAGGCCCTTCCTGACCAGAGACCAATGGAAGCACTCAGGTACAACTCATCCCCTAGTTGCTTTGTTTAGTCAGTTTATGGCCTTCCTGCAATGGATGGCTTATAGACTCTAAATCCAAAGACGGTCACCCTTGCCAAGGTGGTCTGATGCTCTAACCCTTCACTATAATTTCGTCATCCTAAGTCAGTCCTAAAGACAGTGTTGGCTAGGTAAACCTCGAAGTACCGCTGTTCTCATCAATAAAGAAAAAACATGCCTCCTAAAATACTATCTAATATTACATTTGCTTTGTCTTCCTTACAAATAAAGACATACATATCAACATATATGCTAGATATCACTACAACACGTTATGTAATTGTGTTCCCTCCAACTCAACAAATAATAACTACAGACACAGAGAATAACTCAGGCATGCCATTTTACTCAGTTATGGACTTCAGATACAAACACTTCTTTTTTTCTCTCAAGGCAATGCAGAAAATATTTGTTTATGTAAATTGGGGTATTATCATTGGTGCATCATAAGGGCAAAATATGTAACAGTAATAATATAAATGTTTTGTGTCAGGATTAATATATCGTACTCCTTTTGGAAAATAAGTAATAATACACAGTTTCCTTGAAATGAGGAGCAATAATATTACCCTTTTAGCAAACTACTTAATATACACACTGATTTTTGTGTCTTTTCATTTTTTTATTTTTGCAGTCATGTTGTATGCCATCGTCAGTCACAAAACACAGTCGTAAAACAACAAACTACACATGTCACTGCTCAAAGAATGTACCTTCTCCACTACAAAACCATACTGGTTCATATATTGTGGCAGTGTTGGTTCGTAATTTTGGTAATATAGAACATGGCTTTGTGATCTCATGGTAACATACAGGTGCATCTCAATAAATTAGAATATCATCGAAAAGTTCATGTATTTCAGTAATTCAATTCAAAAAGTGAGACTCATATTATATAGATTCATTACACACAGAGTGATATACAAAGTATTTCAAGTGTTTATTTCTTTTCATTTTGCTGATTATGGCCTACAGGTATTGGAAACTCAAAATTCAGTATCTCAGAAAATTAGAATATTACATAAAATCAATAAAAAAAAGTATTTTTAATACAGAAATGTTGGCCTACTGAAAAGTATGTCCATGTTCGCACTTAATACTTGCTCGGGGCTCCTTTTGCATGAATTACTGCATCAGTGCGGCGTGGCATAGAGGTGATCAGCCTGTGGCACTGCTGAGGTGTTATGGAAGCCCAGGATGCTTTGATTGCGGCCTTCAACTCACCTGCATTGTTGGGTCTGGTATCTCTCGGCTTCCTCTTGACAATACCCCATTGGTTCTCTATGGGGTTTAGGTCAGGCGAGTTTGCTGGTTAATCAAGCACAGTGATACCATGGTCATTAAACCAGGCATTGGTACTTTTGAAAGTTTTCCTGCTGGAAAATGAAATCAGCATCTCCATAAAGCTTGTCAGCAGAGGGAAGCATGAAGTGCTCTAAAATGTCCTGGTAGATGGCTGCGCTGACTTTGGACTTGATAAAACACAATGGACCAACACCAGCAGATGACATGGCTCCCCAAATCATCACTGACTGTGGAAACTTCACACTGGACCTCAGGCAATTTGGATTCTGTGCCTCTCCACTTTTCTTCCAGACTCTGGGACCTTGATTTCCAAATGAAATGCAAAATTTACTTTCATCTGAAAAGAGGACTTTGGATCACTAAGCAACGGCTCAGTCCGTTTTCTCCTTAGCCCAGGTAAGATGCTTCTGACGTTGTCTCTGGTTCAGGAATGGCTTGACACAAGGAATGCAACAGTTGTAGCCCATGTACCGGATACTTTTGCTTCTTATTGCTTCACAATTCTCTCAAGGCTGCGGTTATCCCTGTTTCTTATGCACCTTTTTCTGCCACATTTTTTCCTTCCTCTCAACCTTCCATTAATATGCTTGGATACAGCACTCCATGAACAGTCAGCTTCTCTAGCAATGACCTTTTTTAGCTTACCCTACTTGTGGAGGATGTCAATGACTGTCTTCTGGACAATTGTCAAGTTACTAGTCTTCCCCATGATTGTGTGGCCTACTGAACCAGACTGAGAAACCATTTAAAGTTTCAGGACACCTTTGCAGGTGTTTTGGGTGAATTAGCTGAGTGGAGTGTGACACCATGAGTCTACAATATTGAACTTTTTCACAATATTCTAATTTTCTGAGATACTGAATTTTGGGTTTTCATTAGCTATAGGCCATAATCAGCAAAATGAATAGAAATAAACGCTTGAAATATATCAAGTGTGTGTAATGAATCTATATAATGTGAGTTTCACCTTTTAAATTGAATCACTGAAATAAATTAACTATTCAATATATTGATATTCTAATTTATTGAGATGCACCTCTATAATGGAGATTGTAACAGGTTATGGGCCCTGGAGGGAAACAGGAAGCCGATGAAGCAGGCTTTGCTTTGACGGAGATGAAAAGAATTAAAAACTATGGAAGACGAAATTCTTGGGACATCTGTGGTTCAAAGAAACCATCTTGTCTGAGCCACTGGACAACACAGATAAGGACAAAGACAACAGTGAGAATGAGGAAGCTTATGCTGTGTTAATTTAATTTTCAGATGACAAAAGTTTGCCTTTGATTATGAGAGATGCAGCTGACGGTGGTAGTAAAGCACTTAAAATACTGAGAGACTATTACACGGGTATAGAAAAGCCCTGAATAATTAGGTTATATACCAAGCTAACATCTCTTCCAAAAGCTTCAAATGAGATTGTGACGGACTGCATCGTTTGTGCGGAAACGTCCATTACAGCACTGAGAAATACTGGAGAAATTTGAAATGATGTACTGTTGATAGCAATGATTCTGAAAGGTTTGCCAGAATCGTTTAAGCCATTTGCCATCTATATTATGCAAGGTGAGGGAAAAGTTACTTTTACAGAGTTTAAGACACAGTTACAAAGTTTTGAGGACACAGAAAAATACCGCTCTAGCCCAAATGGCAACAATCTGATTAAAGTGAGTAACTCGACTTCAAGTGTAAAAAAGAGAGACAACTCTAACATTGTCTGCGACAACTGCCGACAAAATGGACATATAGCAAGAGCACGTTCAAGCAGCCTAAATGAAGGACACTCGCTATATTGTAGTTTTTGTAAGAACTTGACACAGAAAGACGCAACATGCGGACACATAAAGAGAGACAACATGGAACAAGTACTAGATGACAACTGACACACATTCGCTTTTAAAATAAGCAAGGTCCAATTGAATGGGTTAATACCAAAAGGACTAATGGTTAATACTGGAGTTACATCCCAAATAATTATGGACATTGGACAGCTTAAGAGTTTTGATGACACATTCAAGCCAGAGAAATATTTCATGGAGCTTGCGGATGGGAAAAAGACAAGCAGAGTGATGCTGAGAAGAGGCAATGCAGAGGTTTTTCTACTTTACAGCGAGGGGAACCAAGTGATGACAACGTTGAGGAATATGCTGTACATACCTTCATACCCTCAGGACATCTTCTCTGTGGAAGCGGCAACAAACAGCTCCAATGGTTAGACAGGGAGCAGCCATAGTGCATATTACCCCAAAAGAGATAGGAAAACTCCTCACTACTTGAGGACTACGTTTCAGATTTTGAGTGTGGTGATCAAATACTAACAAATACTAATTATTGTTACAGGATGTATGGTGTGCTGCAAACCTTTAAAGAAGTGATAAACTCACCCCAGTCAGATAATTGGCTAAATGCTATGAATGAAGAAATATTCATGAAATTTTCAATGAAGAGAAAATTATACATTTACTTTGACCATATTATCAGAATGTAAAACTTCAGTGGAGAGTCGATGGGTAGACACAAAGAAAAACAATGTTGATTGTTCAGAAATATACACAGCTAGATATGTTGCTGAAGTTTACAGTGAGGTCAACGGGACTGATTACAAGGAAACTTTTTCTCCAACTGCATACATTACATCAGTATGAATTTTACTGCAAATGGCAACACAGTATAATCTAATTCTTCATCAGATGGACATGAAAACATCCTATTTACATGCTCCAATTGATGGTGAGGTATAGATAGAGCAACCAGAGGGTTTTGGGGGCAAGTCAAAAAGAAACAGGAGGCTAGTTTTCCAGTTGAACAAGACGCTGTATGATCTGAGGCAATCTGGTAGAATTTGGAAAAAGATGCTGTGTGATCATCTGATTGAAAATGGGCTTGAACAAAACCCAGCAGACAATGTGTGTCAAAAAAATCTGAAAGTGACAAAGTTATCCTGATTATATGGGTAGGTGATCTCATTACACTATGTAACAAATTTTTATTTTTATTTTGTTCCTGGGTACAAAGTGTGTTTTCCTCACCCGTTATGCCTAAAAAAAATAGAAGATAGCTGTTGTTCCACAAAAACTTTGCTTTTGTGATCAGGACAATGATATTTTGAAATTTGTTTTCGAGAAAATTCTCGATTCGCATTCAATACTGAGTAGTCTTCTAGAATATTCTTGAACTGTTAGAATTGTCCGGAAGTTTCTGGAATTTTCCAGAATCATCTAGAACTTTCAAGAAACTTTTAGAACTTTCTAGAACGTTCTCGGACTGCCCAATACTAGTCATACAAGTATAAAAGTACAGGTGACTCGAACCAACATTTCGGTTTATGTTATTTTTTTGATTTGATTTAGATGGCATCAAGAGGTTGCTTGCACCCAGCAGATGCATTTTGCTACGTCTGTGGACAATTTATAAAGACAAGAGCGAGAAAGTATTCCGTGAAAGCATGTCGTAAGATGTGTGAGGCCTACAAGGCATACTTCGGCATGCCTGTCGAGGATCAAGACAAGCCCTGGGCACCTCATTTCACATGCGAATATTGCAAGAAAACTCTTGAAGGTTGGTACAGGGGAGAAAAGAGAGCCATGAAGTTTGCTATCCCGTTAATTTGGCGGCAACCGACTGACCACTCAAGCAACTGCTACTTCTGCATGGTGGATCCTACCAATTCGCCAAGCTGCTGAACAGGACGGAGAAAACGGCTTGGAACAGTTTCGTTACAGTGGTTCACGGCTTCCTGGGTAATCACAAGGCTGAAAACTATGTGCAGTTGGTTCGGACTCTCATAAAGAATTACGCCAAAATGGGATGCAGAATGTCTCTCAAAGTTCATATCTTTGACGCTCATCTTCACAAATTCAAGGAGAACATGGGAGCTTACTCAGAGGAGCAAGGCGAGCGCTTTCATCAAGATATACTGGAATTTGAACGTCGTTACCAACGACAGTATAGCGAAAACATGATGGGGGACTACATTTGGGGGCTTCTTCGAGAAAGCAATTTTTAGTACAGCCGCAAATATAGAAAACCTAATCATTTCTGAACCTTTTTGAGTGGTTATGACTGTCTTTGTCTATTTACCATGCAAGTGTTGTTCTTTATCAGACCGCATGAACGAAAAGATAAAAATTCCCTTGTTTTGTCACTATAAATATGAAATTTTCTGGGCTGTGGTCATAAAATCAAAGTTTGTGCTGAATGTAATAGTTTTTCCATAGGCTTTAGACATAAGCAATTGAAATATAACTCTTGGAAGCCAGGAACAAAAATTGTGTTACATAGTGGTGCCAGTGATGAAACATTGTTATGGCAAAAATGGGTCAAAAGAGTTACGTATCAAAGATTCTAGAGAAGTTTGTTCTATGAGTATGTTATGAGGTGCTTAAAGGGTACTATTAATTACGAGTTCTGCTACAAGAATTGTGGTGAAAACCTGCAACTTGAAGTGTATAGTGATGCTGATTGGGCCTCTGATGTGACTGATAGAAGGAGTACAACAGGGTACTGCTTTAGTCTACCTAAAAATGGTCCATTGATTTCATGGAAGTCAAAGAAACAGTCCACGGTTGTTTTGTCTGCATGTGAAGCAGCACTGGCTGCGACTACACAAGAGACTATGTACCTTGTGCAGTTACTGAAAGGGATGGACAATGAATGTCAGTTTGAAACAATAAGTATCTTTGGGGACAATCAAGGGGCAATAGTTCTCTCCAAGAATCCAGTTTGCTGTCACAGATATAAACATGTTGATATCAGATATCACTTAATTCGATCTGTAGTCTATGAAGGTAAAATAGTTCTTGAGGATTGTCCAACAGATAAGATGGTGGCAGATGTTATAACTAAACCTGCAATGAAGTATAAGTTGACATAGGTTTATGTTTGGAATGTAAAGTCATGATATATGAATATGTTAAAGATCTAAGGAAACATTGTTCAATATATACTGTCACAGCTGGCAGAGGCTACAACCAAAGGGGCACGAAAACCTCAGAGGGGGTGCCAAAAAGGCAAGTCTCTGGGTGCCGGTAGGAGGGGGGAGCACTGCCTGTGTGAGGTCTCCGCCCCTGTTTCTGTCTATGTTGCAGGACCGGAACCTAGGCGAGCAGTAGGACACACTTCAGGGGTAAGCTGCCCTCGTGGGACATGCCGCTCCAACCGACGGGTCTTCGCTGGCGGTGGGGCAGTGTCAGAGATGGCTGGGGGGCCGGGATGCCAAGGAGGACTGGAGGAGGGCTTATACCTCCCCCAGACCATGTGGGGACGACCGCCCTGGTACCTTTAGGTACAGAACTTTGAAGCTCAACCCTGTAGGGGCCTGTGGTCACCACCAGGGGGCGCCCCTATGCCTTTGGAGCCCGGGACCTCAGCACTTCCACCACACCCGGAAGTGCTGGGGGAAAGAGGAGCAGGGACACCCAGAGAGCTTCCGAGGATGCAGCCTGCACTTCCGAAATACTGGGGAGTGCCGGTGGAAGAATGCCGAGAACTACCTGAAGCACATCCGGGTGGATATAAAAGGGGCCGCCTCCCTTCATACAATGACTTGAGTCGGGTAGAAGAAGGACGAGGTCTCTGGAGGAGGCAAGGAGGCGGCCTGAAGGAAGAGAAGGCGTTGTGTGTTGGCCAGGACTTTTGAGAACTTTAGGGTTGTGAGGCAGTTTTGTAAATATGGAACACTTGATTAAACGTGTTGTGGGTGACATGAACATGTCCACCTGTCTGTGTCCGGGTCGGCTACCACAATACAAAATATTAGAGCAAGTGGGGTTGTTGGTTGGTAATTTTTAGTAATATAAATCGGGGTTTTCTGCTCTCACGGTGACGTAATATTGGTGTTAATGATGGAAATGTAAATACATTTTTTTTCTTCTTCTGAACAATGAAAAAAGTACTGAGTGTCCATGTTGTTTTTTTTCCTCTGCCAATTCAATTGTATTAAAGTATAAATCCCACCCTTAACCTTGGCAACAGAAAGACTTGCAGCCTGTATCCACTGCGGACTTGCACCTGCTTTTAGATTCTGCTTTCTCAAGGTTGTCTCCAGCAGTAAAAACATTTGCCAAGTATCTTTATAACTCTTATAACAAAATAGAATGTGAACTAAAAATTACTTTTGATGAGGTGCAATTAATTTGGATTACCACAGACATTAAACTGCGCAAAAAGAGTTAAACATCATCATCAGCCACAGTGAATCCAAAAATTAGCATGACGCCTGTGATAATTTTCTTGCATTTCTAAATATGTCTTATTGATAGGTTTCTGCTCCCAGATTGTACACAGCAACCTCTTTTCTGGTTGGCGGTACGATTGAGCCCTGCAAAAGGGCCTTGTACGTGTACTTCTTGCCTTACACACTGTGCTGCTGGAATAATAATAGCACAAGTTAGATTACTTGTAACATTAAAAAATAATCATTTACTACATTACTTTTAACATGTTACCCTACTGCTCTTGAGATTGTGTTGCTGAGCTTAGTAATGTACTTTCAACTTGTCAACATAAATTTAGTGATTTCAGAAATATTGCAAAAGATTATTTTAGGCAGGATCAGGTTCGATTGCCCAAAAATTTGCCTCTGAAATGTACTGTAGTGTCCCAGCCAGGGTGAAACCTAGCAACTGAGGGACTGTTGGGTCAAGTGGGAAGGGCAGAGAACAGCACGGAGAACTGCCATAAGGGAAATGATTGAGGCTATTGGGGCCATCTTAACATATGGGCATAATGGGCACTGGCTAGGGAGGCCAGGACCATAAGGACCAATGATGTTTCTGTTTTTCTATCAAAACAGGGGCCCCAGTGCACTATTTTACATGGGGGGCTATGATGCTGTTAAGAGGGCCTTGATGCTAAAAGGGGGAAGAAAAGGGGAAGCTGGAAACAGAGGCTGGGGTGTCAGAACGGATAATGGGAAGCTGTGGTATATAAGGGTGAGGTATCACCGCAGGGTAGGCAGTTTTCTTTTAGGGCGTCCTTCAGAACTATAAGATTTATATATTACTGTTGTGGTGGACGGCCGAGACCCATGCCCAGCCGGGACACCCCTTTGACATTAGATCTGGGGGAGCAGCCATGGGATCCATGCTACGTTCCCCAGAACACTTGGTGGCAGCCCCCCTGGGTTGCATCAGGGCCACTATCCTGGAAAACTGGAGGTCATCCCTGTTGGGCTCCTTGGCCACCGCCAGGGGGAGCTACAAGGCTTCCTGACCCCGTGTGGGCGGTAACACAGCCACACCTGGAAGTGCAGCCTAATTTTGGTTAATTGCCACCTGAAGCATTTCTGGGTGGGCTATAAAGGGACCCTGCAGCCACTACTCAGAACGCCAGAGTCGGGAGGAGGAGGAGAACTTTGCCTGGGAGGACTGGGGGAAGAGGAGTGATTTTTGAGTGTTTTTGGTGTTTTCGTTTGGTGTGTTTTTGGACTGTGCTGTAGCTGAGGGACACGGGGAAGACGTAATCCCCAAGCAGAAGAAAAATAAAATCTTCATTTTCATTTTCACCTGTGCTCCTGGTGTCAGTCTGTGTCAGGTCAACGCCTATATAGCACCTTCTGCCACACTGTAAATAGTTCTTGTTAAATGTACCTTCATTTTGTTTTACGTTAGTATATTCTTTTTAAAATGTTAACTGTTCTGTAATCACTTCTTTGTCCCGCTGTGTTTTCCTTCTGAACCTGTTACAGAATGGCCGCTACAGTATTTAGTGGATGCTTCTACCCATGGCTGATAAAATTTAATATGAAGCAAATACACATGAGTGCAATGGACATGTACAGACTACAAAATCCTTAACAATAACCCAATTCAGGGTTTACATAGCCACATTATTTGTGGAAAAGTCTACCTTCGTTAATAAGATTTCTCAATAGCCAATAACTCAATTTCTCTAATTGGAATAAGCGTTTACAAGGCAATTTAGAAATCAGGTTTCTGTGAATAATCATGTTACTGATGTACACGTGCTATATGATGCGATTGCTACTGAAATCGATGAGGTTCATACTTCATAAACCTGTGTTATTTGAAAAATGCAACCAGGGTAATATGCCTCCATCGGTTCCTCTGAAACGTAAGCATGTCTTCTTACAATACAAGACACTCGTCTCTTGTAGTGCTACTGTCAAAAGATTATTCAGCTATTAAAGTTGTGGGCTCTGCTCACACCAAAGAGTATCACTTTTCTGATTATTGTTTGAAAAGAGCTTCTTATGAAATGTAATAACGACTTCATATTTTTTAAAGCATAAACATGAATACTTAGATCCCTGATATTTTGGGAAACCGAAGCTAGTATTTTTGCTTCATTTTCACTTTTGTTGACTTGGTGAAATGTAATTTGATTGCAAAAAAGTAAGAAACCTGTCACATAACATTGAAACGCTCACAATTACATAATAAAAAGAACTCTCAATTTTAAATTGATTGCTTTTAATATACAAAAATGAGGACACCATTGTACGTCAGAGTTTAGCTGTGCTCCTTTAATTTAAGATCAATAACGAAATGCCTTTTATTTATTGTCTTATATTAAAAATAGATATAATTGCTTGTCTATGAATGCACATTCAGTTCCAGATGTGTCCACAAATGTATTTTATTATTTTAAAGGACTTGTTTTTTGAATATTTTTGAAAGTTTCATACTTATTTGTGAGATAATAAATATAATGTAATAGAATACACTTCTTAATAACGAGTAATATTTTTGAATGCTTTTTATTTCTTTTTAAAAGTAACATGTAATATTTAATATACAGTATTACTATTTAAAAGTAACTTACCCTACACTGCAAGATGGGGGTGATGACCTCTGATTTACAATAAATCAAGCTAAAATGCTCATTAGTGTGACGTCACAGTGATATGTCAAGAGTAAAATGCTGAGCATGGCTGTGTGCCTGCAATGCATTTTCTGTTGCCTTTCCGGCCGTATTTTTGATTTTGTATGGCAAAACTCGACCCAGTTGTTGTGATTCTGAAAGGACTGTTGCAGTGAGAGTTTAGTACCAAACAATTCTGGAACTTAAAGCTTTCTGCTACCTTTAAGATGAATAAGCTGAACACACAGAAAATCTAGGAAGGAATGGATTCAAATGAAGAAATTTTAATTTTTGAATGATCCAGACAAAGTTCAGAAGTTGGCTCAATAAAAACGTAATGGACCTGAAGTGGGCTGTTCATGTAAAACAATTTAAAAAAAAATGGATCAGCTCAAGCAGTTTTGAAAGGAAGAATGGGAAAAATACTTTAAAGTAAAAGTGGGAGTCTGATTAGTAACAACAGGAAATGGCTGGTGGGTGTGACAGCTAGCAAAGGATGTGCCACCACCTGTTAAATGAAGGTTTTCTTACTTCTGCATTTAAAGCAATATTTAATTATAACTTTCTATTTGCACTGTATACATCAATTTCTATAAACAATGTAAAGAGTTTGTTACATAAATAATTTCTTTTAATAAACTGAAGAATAGATTTGATTAAACATAAGCATTAATACTAAGCACTTACCATTAAATTAATTTCCCTTGGGATTAATAAAGTATCTATCTATCTATCTATCTATCTATCTATCTATCTATCTAAAAGAGGTGTAGCATTCTGGCAACATGCAACTTCTTTTTGGTTGTTTCTTGGCATTGTAACAAGGGCATTATATAGGTGCCTGACCCGACACAGACTCACACAGAACACATGTATAAAAATAAATAAACTTTTATTTTTCTTCACCTGTGGGGCACGTCTTCCCTGTGATCCCCACAGGCACAACACAGTCCCAAGTACACCAACCCAAAACCAAAGAAATATCCTCCGCTCCTCCCAGGCAGCTTCGTCCTCCTCCTCCTCCCGACTGCAGGTTTCTTTTATAGCCCACCCAGAAGCACTCCAGTTGGTAATTGGCCTAATTAGGCTGCACTTCCGGGTGCACATGGGCTCATTAAGCCATGCAGCTCACTCATGCAGCTCCCTCTGGCGGTGGCCCCGGAGCCCAACTGGGATGAGCTCCAGTGTAACATAATTGTGGCCCCGATGCACAGGGGGGCTGCCACCAAGTGTTCCGGGGGACAAAATGTGCATCCCATGGCTGCTCCTCCGGATCCAGTGCCAAAGAGGCGTCCTGGCCGGGTATGGATCATCCTGCCGTCTACCCCAGCATCCAGAATTTACCAGTATGTTGGCACTGAGTTAATATACACACTTTTAGTAAATAATAAAGGTCTCTATACTAACGCTGGGTAGAGTCTCATTTTGCTATCAAATCAGCCCCTGTTCTTCATGGTATGAATTCCACAAGATACTGAAAACATTCCTTTGTGATACTGGTCCATTTTGACATGATTGCACTACACCATTTATGCAGATTTGTCAGTTGCACATTTATGCTGCGAGTCTCCCATTATATCACTTCCCAAAAGTGTTCCTATTGGATTCAAATCCGGTGACTGAGAAGGCCACTGAAGAACGCTGAACTCACTGTCATGTTCATGAAACCAGTATGAGGTTACTTTGCTTTGATGTGTGACATGCTGCATTATCATACTGGAAGTAACCATTAGAAGATGATTAAATTGTGACTATGAAGGGATGCACATGGTCAGCAACAAAACTCAAATAAGCTTTGGCATTCAAGCAATGATTATTAACTGGCCCAAAGTGTGCCAAGAGAGCATTCCCACACAATTACACTACCACCACCAGCCTAAATTGTTGACACAAGGTAGGTTAGGTGCACGAATTCATGCTGTTGGTACCATTTTCTCACCTGTATCTGCAGGATTTTATGCATTGTCCTGCTGCCACATAATTGGCTGATTAGATAATTGCATGGATAGTTAGATGTTCCCCATAATTTGCTCAGTGAATACGTGTGTTTTTTAATGGACCCCAGAAGTAGCAGAACAAGGATCCAATTAAAATGATACAGACAAATCAGAATTCAACAGCAAAGCCCCCATTCAAAGACAAATTTCAAAATGCTTTATATCCTCATGTAACAGGTAGTGTGAGTCTGGAGCAAACTGATCACAGGTATTCTTAAAAATGATAAGTTGCCTTCTTCTACTAACCAGGTAGAAAGAATACTGGGACAGTTAGCCATAATGCTAATCTGAAATTAGATTAACCTAACCTTGTACATGAGCAATGCCAAGTTCATGCACTGCTACACATACATGATACATTCAGCCTTAAAT
Source organism: Polypterus senegalus (assembly GCF_016835505.1). NCBI lineage: Eukaryota > Metazoa > Chordata > Cladistia > Polypteriformes > Polypteridae > Polypterus > Polypterus senegalus. The sequence continues at coordinate 83,116,185 of NC_053166.1, read as the reverse complement.
TACAGGCAGAGAAGCACAGAAAGCAAATGATGTCCAGGACAGTGCTGTCCCTTTACCCTCTCCAAAAAAGCTAGAATTGAACACTACACACTACACATTCAAAGGTTATAAAAATTAATAATGACAAATAGAGAACATCTAAAATTAATAAACATCACTACATACAAAAATGAAAAATGAACAAAAGGCAAAAAATTTGTGATCTGCAACAGAAATATCAGGCACAATACAGAAACCAACATTGGCTGGGAAATCAGTCTGTCACTGGAAACACAAGCACACACGCATCCACACTGGAACAAATGAGACTTGACAGTTAGCCCAACTTACATGTCTTTGGAATGTACAAAGAAAAGCAAAGATGGAAAGAATGTGAAAAGCAAATATGGAAAATGTCTACACTGGAATTTTGATAACCCAGGTCTCTGAAGCTGCAGGCAGCTTCTTGAAACACTGTGTCACACCTAAGGGTTACCTTATTTCACTTCTTTTCTACATTAGTCATTATACATTGCAGTATTTGTTCCTGTTTTTAAATTCTCCCCTAGCCAAATTCATTTCACACTGCTTATTCTCTGTGTGAAGAAAAGCCCTTCTCTTAGAGACACATAAACACATGTGAGCAGCTTTTTCACCATCAATCAGGTGTACGTCTCTAGTCTTCAAACAGCACGTGTATCCAGTCAGGAGTCTGAATTACGTTAATTAAGATCCACCTGGGATCTTCCTCACTGCCTCAACCACCTCTAAAACAGAATTTTTACACATGCAAGTCACTTTCCTGCAAAGATGAGTGTGCATATAGAAAAGAACTGAAAATCTCATACTGACCTTTAAGTATTTTGACACTCTTGATATCCTTCTGCTGTGAAACATTCTGACATGTCATTGTTTACACATGTCTTAAACAACTATTATCATACACTGATAATTTCTGTATTATCTATATCTATTAATTATTATTTATTTATTATATTACATATCTATTGACTATATTTATGTATCTAGATTGCAAATACCATACATTGCATCAATGTTCATATTACTAACTACACGTCAATATTGCTGCTACTTCTCTTTGCACAATGTCTTACCTTGTGTTTTAATTTTAAATTTAAATTTTAATTCCATTTTTAATTTATTATTTGCACTTCATATTGTTACACTGTGGACCCTGAGCTTTGCAATTTCGTCTATCTGTATACTTGTATATGGTTGAGATGACTTTGAATTAAGTTCTAAAAGAATCAATGGATGAAACAATAGCCACTGTATTGTATGTTAAATTATTGAAAAAATACTCAATGAATTTATGTTAAACCATGCTACTGAAACGTATTAGTAAATATATGTGATTTAAAGTGAGGAATGACATGCTGGAGAGAAAAAATGTTGTTGAGGTACCAACACATCATCCCCATTTAATTCTCAAAGGCTCATTTTGTAGAAACAGGCACTCTGTTGTGCAAATGAAATCAAAACCAAAGAAGTTTGCTCCTTAGGGCTTAAGCAATGGTTTTTCATGGTGGTAGGTCACAAGGATAGAGCTCTGTCCCATAGGGTGCTCTGATCATAGAATAAAGCCTCCTTCTGGCAGCCTCGAAACTTATTGGCAGTGGACCAGAAGAGGTGGAGTCAGCTGCCTTCACTGGGCATCTTCTTGGCACTGTGGAGAGAAGTGAAGAGGACATGATTGGCACCAGTGCCCTCTCTCATCCCAGGGTTGTATGACGTACCTTAGATGAGTGGGTGACCCTTTGACATGACTGTGTGACAATTGCCACCTTAGGATTTCATTAAACTGTCTTTAGTTTAGATCATCAAGATCCAAACAAACATACTGTTATGCCTGTAAGTTTAATATCATTATTTCATTTAAACTTCACTTAAGGGGTTGTGGTACCAGTGTCCTGAGCTGGACAAATCTATTCTCAGGAACTTATTGCCCCTACTCCAATGGAAATTCCAAAAAGAAATATTTTTCTAGATAGGAAATTGCATTGAGCATGTCATGAAAACTGAGAAAAAAGAATTCTGACAACTAACCTGCGTCTGCTAATGAACATTTTAACAATATGTTCAATCATTTAGATTAGTTTACTACTTATTTAATTTTTGCTAAGCCGCTCCACCCGCTGGGGATGGGGGGAGGGGAGTAAGTGTCCCTCTTGTCCCTAATGTAGAGATGCCACTAGGCAGTCTGTCAACCTGCTTAGTCCTGAATCGAGTAGGTGGCATTGAGGGGCCTATCCCAGCCAGCATTATAGCGAAAGGCAGGAACAAACCATGGATAGGGCACCAGTCCATTGCAGGGCCACCACTTATATTTGATGCAGAGAATGTGTGAAAAACAGTTTAATTAACAATCTACTTTATGTTGCATTCAAAGCATCAAAAAAGACATCAGAATTACAGAGACTCATTAAAGAAACTGGAAACTTTAGTCACACTATCAGACTTTGATTTATCAGCGGAAATGGCATCCATTACATCACATGCACACTCACATTATGACACAAACTATGTTGTGTAGCCATAGCAATTGCAACATCAGATGTCCATGAAAGCTTATTTGATGCACAATGTAATCAACAAAGAGATAAACAAAAATACAAAGAAACAGTGATTAAATAGCATTAACTAACTGTAAATCCCGACAGCAAAAGACCTGCCTTCCTTATAGTTACAGACTTCCACATTCCTTGCCTTCTGTTGTTTTTTTATTTGTTCCTTTTTCCTTTTTGAAGTCATTTATCATTAACTTTCTTTAACAATGAACCCAAGGGGGCAGGGCCTCCAATGACTGGCACTTCCTCAGCAGTACAACCAATTATGACTGTCAACTGAAGGTTGTGGCGAGTGGCTGGGGGTGGTACCCAGCTGGGATGCCCAGAAGGACCGGAGGAGGGTTTACGCCTCCTCCAGACCACAAGGGGGCGACCGCCCTGGTGGCTTTGGGGATCACGTGAACAGAGCTTAGAAACATAACCCTATAGGGGCCCGTGGTCACCGCCAGGGGGCGCCCCAATGCCTGAGGAGCCCTGGCCATCAGTACTTCCACCACACCCGGAAGTGCTGGGGGAAGAAATCCAGGGACACCTGGAGTGCTTCCGGGTGCGCAGCCGGTACTTCCACCACACTTGGGAGTGCTGGCGGGAGCTAATTGGGAGTCACCTGGAGCACATCCGGGTGTGTATAAAACGGGCCGCCTCCCTCCATTCAATGGCTGGAGTCGGGAGGAAGAAGGACAGAGCTCGGGAGGAGAGGAATGGAGGCAGAACTAGAAGAAGGAAAAGGCATTGTGAGGCCTGGACTTTGGGGGAGTTTTGGTGTTGTGTGTGCACTTGTATATAGGATATTGTAAATAAATGTGTGTTGTGGTGTTTAACACAATGTCTGCCTGTCTGTGTCCGGGCCAGTTTCCACAATGTCTATAAAGTATAAGAAGAAGCTGCAGCCTGCAATCCCTGTATTATGCTAAGCAACATCAATCTCTCCAACTAAAGTTATAATTTTATTTGTTTAGTTTTTGTGTTGCCTTTAATATTTTTAATTTTTTTGAGCCAGCTGAGAGAAAATGGTCTGCCTTCACTAACTAGAGAAATATGTCTGCCTAGTATTGTTTAGGCATGCAGTAGGAATAAAGGGATGATTGCTTAATAATAACATGGGTGTGATCAACTATAATATGACTCTGTGAACTTGAATTTGAAATTGAAAAGCAAATAACAATACATAGACCATAATTAGAAATAAGGAATGTGCCCTAATGGCAACATATGGTTACTGGCTCAATCTCAGCCTCCAGTTTACCTGCCTGTGTACCACTTGAAAAATTTAGTGTTAGAGGTTTATTTGTTTCTAAAGTGTCTTGGGTTGAATACACAGAAATCCACTGAACATATATGTAATATAATGTAGAAAAAACAAAGAAAAAGATAATAATTTGGGGCACCCTTAGACAAATCTGTATATTGTAAAGCACAAACACAACAACTCTGAGTTAACATGTGGTGAGAGTAACATCTTTGCAAATGTGAATCTATCATTAGACAGGAGAGTGATGGTGATGGTGCCAGTTATGAAGTCAGTTAGGCAGCAAAGGTGGGTCCAGGAATCCTGAAACCAGAAGTGTTTTCATGTAGTGGCAAACTGTTGGTTTCTGGATCTGAAGAGGAGAACTATTACAAGACAGTGCTAACTTTAGGCTAAGGGTGGATTTACACGTTGACAAGTCCTGAAGCTGTCTCCCAGGCTTGTGTGTATGACAATATACTGTATATTTTAAAAAACATTTTTGTTATAGACATTATTAGATTTCATTTTCTATGAAATGCATATTGAAAAGCATGTTATAATTTCATATTTTTGACTTTTAAACTAGCCTCAAAGCTCTGTATTCATTCTAAGTGTTTTATAACATAACCTAACATGTTACCTTAATTTTACAGGTTCTGACAGAACATCAACAATAACACCACCATCACAAGGGACTAACAGCAACACAACTCCAATCTCAGGTACTTGGTTTAAAAATAAAAATTATTTACCTGTGTACCCATTTTCTTATCCTTGTTATTTCATTGCATTGTCACATTTGAAAGCATTGGGTGGAAGGCAGGAAGTTCTCTTGGATGTAATGGCCATTTATCATAGAGCACATCATTGGGTACACTTACTCACACCATCACGATTTAGCCAGAAACTAACCCAATATGCTACACACAGGGTGAATATATACAAAATTGAGACAATTCACAAAAATGCAAGGAGAACATGCAAATTCCATAAAAGCAATGCCTGGGCTGCTAGAACTGTGATGGACACTGCACCTCCTTACTGCCCCACAGCTATCTAAAGGATATGATGCATTCTTCACTGTGAAAATGTCATAAGTGAACTTTCATTGTCTGCTAATATGGCTTTAACCACAATCACTTCTGTCTCTAACCACACACCTTTAATTACCACTAATGTCTGAGTTTGCCTAATTTCCTCATGTCTACAAATAGCCAGGAGCTCCATGGCAGGTTAGTATAGGAACAAAACTAGAGGTAAGGCTGTATTGTGACAGGGTGTAAGTCTACATTGAAGTGACAAAAGTGTTATTACAGTATCCACATCTGCTGGGCCATAGATGGATTATGTAATGATGGGTTAAAGGTTCCTGAGATCCTGAGATTTGACATCTAGGTCTTATGGAAATGTTGTTCTTAATGTTCAAGTGTTGCTGCAAGTACAACTAAACCCATTTATTTATGCATTTTTACAGCAGAGGTTTATATTTAAAACAAATCCAACACATCTGCTCATCAATTATCTTTGTACAGCAGAAACCTTACAAAAATGAAATAATTTGCAATATACTCAAAAAATCTGTAGACATATATTTCAATATAAACTAGAATCTATGTAGTTCAAATACTGTATATATTTTAAGAATATATCTAAAACATCATTATACATTTTCTGTAATATACTGTAACAAACCTATTTCCATATACAGTATATTGTGTATAAAACATGCAATATACTATATGCTCAGCCCCATGTTTCTAAAAGACCTTTTGTGGCTTAACATTTAACCTGAAAAAAGTTAAACACAGGCTCCCCAATGAATCCAATTCACATTAAACTCCCTGTAACTCATTATATTTTGTCCAAATAAGTAGATGTGTCAGCATATGTAAACTGCAATGGATTACAGGCTGAATTATGTACTATAAGCATGATAGTTCTTTTGACATTTTAAGAAAAATGGTAAAAAATTACAGTGCTTCTAATTTGTTAAATGTAAATCAGTTTGATATTAGAGATGAATGCGTAATTTGTAGCAGTTAATCACCTGTTCACACAGTTTCAATTTGTGGAAAGTTGTGGCATTATGAAGCATTCCAGAATGCAATGCAACAAGCTACAATCAAAATGAAAAGTAAGAAAGATAAAGAATTAAAAATCTCTTTAGAGACAAATGATTTAAAATTTTAATTAGCATTTACAAACTAAGTACTGTGCTGATGCAAGTTATAATTTTGTTACTTACTTATCTGAAGTTAACAACAGGTCTACAATGTGCACTGTGTCACAGTGTGATTTGCTCTAAGATCACTACCCGGGTCCTCCCTGCGTGGAGTTTGCATGTTCTCCCCGTGTCTGCGTGGGTTTCCTCCCACAGTCCAAAGACATGCAGGTTAGGTGGATTGGCGATTCTAAATTGGCCCTAGAGTGTGCTTGGTGTTTGTGTGTGTCCTGTGGTGGGTTGGCACCCTGCCCAGGATTGGTTCCTGCCTTGTGCCTTGTGTTGGCTGGGATTGGCTCCAGCAGACCCCCGTAACCTTGTGTTTGGATTCAGCGGGCTGGAAAATGGATGGATGGATGTATATACTCTAAAATATATTGCATATTTTAATTACAATTTATAGCATATTTATAAATATACTGTAATGCTAGGGGGCTTTGTCCCCTGCTTGCTTTGCTCGCCAACCCCTTCACCGACCCTTCCCCCCACGCACCCAAAGGAGACGCGGCTGCTCCTCTAAAACCCCTCTTAAACGCTGATACAATGGGAAACAAATAACTTTGCTCGATCAGCTGCTGGCTTGCTACCGCATGATTTGCACAAGCACAAAGAATGGATTCTTATGTGGTAGAAGAAACACAGGATGATTATATGAAGTGTTGGGGTGCTGGCCCTTTTAATTGCAGTGGCAAAAAGCAAACAAAATAAGCATTCAAGAGTACAAAATCTAACATAAATAGCCCCTTTGGTTCTTTTTAAAGTGGCTCTTATGAGCGGGTCACAGCCTCAGAGCTCTATCCTTAATACAGTCTGGGTCCAAATGAGACACCAACATTCAGGAGTATTGGGCTCTTTATAGCTCTCAAGCCAGAAGGGGCGGCGTTAGTCAGGGGCGTAGCTATGGTTTTCAATGCCCGGGGACAACTGAAGATTTCGCGCCTCCTCCTGTTTGCCAAAATGCAATGGGGAAGGGAAAGAAAATTTTTTAAAATGTATTTAAAATAATAGTATTTTAAGAAAAAAATTTCATACAAGTCTCCGAAAATGATAACGCCGCCTCGTGTTCTTTAAAATCTAAATCCGTCATTAGTTTTTGTAAGAAAAATTTCATTTTCCGCATTTAAAAGTGATTTTAAAGAAAGTATATAGCAAATTATAATGCAAAATAATTCTATATTTATAAAAACTGCATTACTTACAATTTATTCGTACGAAAATATAATGGGGAAATGTCTAGACTTTTGCAGCCATCTACTAGAATACTTCACCACAGCCCAATCTATTTTCTATCAAACACATAAACACAAATCACTTGGCACACAGAAATGGCATTTGCAAAAACTTAGACAATGATACACTAATGCCTCATGTCAGTCGTGCGACCTGTTTAATAACGTCAAAAATGTTTCTGGGTGGGAATCAAGCATGTTAGAGTAGTGGAGGGGATAAATTATTGTCTGTTGGGTATATAGAACTAATACGTGCCTCGAAATCAGAAAGAGACAAAAAACACAGGAAAAAGATATCCTCATACTGATGGAGTGATAGACTGAGTATGCAAATGTTTTTTATTTACTTTTTAGTGCATTTAAGAATGAAAAACATTTCATTGTAAAATTTCGTAACATCAATTTGCCGCCCCCTGGATGCTGCACCCGGGGACAGAAGTCCCCCCTTGCCCCCCCTAGCTACGTCACTGCCGTTAGTTGCCCTCAAGGGGCTTCTTCTTGTTTCTGTACAGGAGAAAAAAGACACAGTTAATGGTGACACCTCTTTCTGGCCCTGACAGGATACTGAATACCTTGGATGAACACTGAAGGTGTTCCTCTGACACTCATGTGTGACACATGTCTGTTTAAGATGATCACTTTGCAAAAGCTACCCAAGGATATCTTTGTGATCTAAGATCCTTGGGCAAAATCCTTTTGTAATCTTACACATAAGAAGATGTTTAAAAAGGCAAGCTGTTCTTTACGAAGAAAAATATACATTTGACATTTTAGTCTAGGGTGGTGAGTGGTAGTGCAGCTACCTCACAGTAAGAAGACCAGGCTCCATGTCCCTGGTGTGTGTGTATGTCTGTGAGTGTGTTCACCCTGTGATGAACTGGCACCCTACCCAGGGGTTGTTCCTGCCTTGTGCCCTATGCTTGCTGGCTCATGTGGCTCTGCTCAGCACTAAGTGGGTGTAGAAAATGGTATGGTATTTTTAGTCTGTCATTAGGTTGGCAGTGGTGGTGTGCCAAGTTTGTCCTTAGTGTCTAATTCTGGCATTTTTCTTTGATGAGTTCATTTGCACATATGACCCCTGGATTTAGCTGTTTTCCTTAAACTTTTCCACTCTTTTTAGCTTGTGTGAGAACAGACCCTCCTCTGCCTCTACCACACCTTTTTATAATATTTAGAATGTCTCTTTAAATAACATCATTTGCCACTTTCATTTCCTCACGCCACAAGCTCAATTACATGTTAGCATAGAAAGAGAGGTGTAACAGGGTGTAAGCTAGCACTGATGTCATTACCTCAGCCACTTGTGCAAAAATGAATCAGAAGAAGGCATAACAATAACCCTGTTCTAATTAGAACATTTTCAAAATTAGTACATTTTCTGTGTTCCTATACAAAATCCACCCATACACTGTATGAACATCCATATATTCATCCATCCATTTTTCTAACCTGCTTACCCAAGGCAGCATTGTGTGCAGCTGTAACCTGTTTCAGCAAGCACAGAACACATGGCAGGAACAATCCCCGAACAGGGCATCAGTCCATAATATTCAAAAATATTTTCATATCAGTAGACCAATAATAGCTATTCAGTGCAAAGTATGGTTTCCGTACCCAACTGATACAGCAACGTGGCATTTACTATACGAATATTGCATCAGCTAAGTTTTGTCTTTTTTCCTCCAGTATTTATTCATAGATGGGGTGCCTGTAGGAGAGATGTGTTCACAATCTATGTGAGTAAATCAAATGATTTAGAGTCAATCAACAGCAAATCATGCTAGGATCCCTCAGGGATGGCAATGTACTGAAGTTATGGAGGACAGGAGTCAAAAGCAAGAGAGATATATTATATGCTGCAGGAGCAGTAGTATCTTCTCCAGGATAAGCACACTCATGTTATCCTTCAGGAATATTAGGATAGTATTAAGGTCAAACCCGACTGGAATTCAGTTGATGGAGAAGATCTGAAAGCAGCAGTGAGGACACATCATTTGCTTGCACCCAGGAATGTCATCGCTATCTTGGGATGAGGGAATCTAAGCCAGTAAGACTAACGTCTTATACGACCATAGCTGAATGGCATGAATTTTACATAGAAGTTTGAAATGGAATGATAATTTGATCAAATGGTGGACATCTGAATGGCAGCAGAAATTACACCAGAATTAAAGGAAAGACTGAGAATTTATAGGATTAATATAGCAGTAAGACTTGCACTTAGAGGTGAGAGTAGATAAAAACAAGCATTAGATAGTAGGAAAGATGGAAAAGGGAGGTAGTCCAAATGTAAAAAGAAAATGATGAGACATTTCTCTTATTTTTAAAGAAGAAGTGAAATCATCATATTTTACAGAAAATTACAAACATGTCCCTTTTTTGGAATGAAGTATCTGACTGAAAGCTTTGAATAAAGGGAAATGAGGTAAGGTAGTGTTGCTATTTATGATGCTGAGCTGGAATTTCTAGTTCTGCATTCGGTCAGAGGAGATATTGTTTTTGTGTTTAACATCTCCTCACCTGTCACAGAATAATATCTAGCATAACTTCAACAAAAATACTTATCTATACAGAGAACTGTAGAAATAACTCATACCTGAACAGAGTGCTTATTCCCTTTTCGACAGTACGTTTATTATCTTGGGATCCTTCTGTAGGGTGTTGATGCAGGCCATTAGTTAGCACTACTGCCTTACAGCTTTGTGAACAAAGCTCATCCTTGTGACTGTGCATGTGGGTTTTATCCAGGTAGAAGACATGCAGAACAGGTTAATTGGTGACTATAATTTGGGGTGTATGATAGAGTGTGCCCTGCTGTGGACTGGTGTCCCACCCAGGCCTGGCTTCTGCTTTGCACATTGTATAGGGTACAATTCCCATGTGCCTGAAATGAAATATGTTGGTTTTATAATGTACTAATTAGAATGTACTAAAATGCTGTGGCATAAATCTAAACTATTATTGTATTTTTAATCAACACATGAACACTAGCATTTCTTTATGCTAACCATAACATTTAACCATATAAAAAATATATACAGTATTTTAAAATTTGACAAAATTTGACAAACCATTCCTCTTAATTTTTCTCCTCAAAAACAGCTCAAAATAGGCAAGTGTAGCAGGAAACTGTAAGGAGGAAGAATGGTACAGTAAGAATATGGAGAAACAAAACAGATTTGTATTAGTGTGTGTTGCACTTGTTTCCATAGTCAAGATTCTAGACATATTTGTAAAGAATATAAATTGTATTTGTAGTCTTCTTCCAGTCTATTGTTTCATTGTCCATACATTTACACAACAAAATGCCTTTAGCTTGAATAAGTTGGCTTCAAGTTAGTTAGGCTGGATTAGCTGGGGTTTGACAAAGATGCAAGCAATCACGTACATGATGTACACAATGACACCATTTGACTGGTTGCCATAATTTAACAATACCATATACAAAATGGCATGTCATGTACTCTTGGTACTATTTGGCAGATACTGTATAACATATCTATGATCTGCTTCTCGCCACTGTGAGGACCTGGCAAATGTTTGCCGACTGGCTGACCAACCATAAGCATTTCCTGGTAGGTAACCATCCAAATAATCAGATTGTGATTCAGACCTAAGAATATATTACTCATATCTTTACCCTGTCAAATAAGCGAACCAGCTACCGTGGTGCAATATCAGATGCTTTGCTGACATTCAAGGTACGATCCCCGTAAGATGATCCCAAAGTGTTTACACCTGTCGAGTCCCAATTAGGATGAAACACGTGTTGTGTACTCTTTGTATTATTTGGCAGATACTGTATAACTTTTTATACAGGCTAAAGAAAAAAAAAAGCTGAAACATGTTTCATGGTCATTACATGTCATTTTCGCACAACCTTTCCACCTTTTAACCTCAATGTCACTAGAAAGCAACATGATATCAATTCAAAAGAACTAAAAATAATTATGTAACACTTTTGGGTGTTTGTGTTGACCACAATAAATACTGAGAATTTTTACATATTCAAGCATCTTGAAAAAGAATGTGGTTTTTACATTTGTTGGTCAATAACTCATTAATGGTTGGTCGGAAATCTGCCACCTCTTTTCTGAATGTTCTTTTTATGACAAATAAAAAAGTCATATTCAGATTTTGTCTAGGGTTAGTAGTGACTGAAGTCTTTTGAGATAGCAGAAGTGAAAGATCCACGAGGATTGCTGCACAGGGAGGAGGAAGGTGTGGGTGCTGCTCAACCTTCATTTGTCTCAAACTGATAGAGTTGTATAATATGACTATGGTGCATTCTATGTGTTCTATTACATTTCAATATTATTACTTTTAAGATAATCATTATTATTATTTTATGAATTGTTCTTTGCTGTAAAATTAATTTAATTTCTTTAAATCTTACACTTAATTTCACAGTAAAATTTTGAAGGGGATAAGTTCCAAAGCACAATATGCTAAATTATACTAAAAAAATGTCTTCTGCTATGATGATGAGGTCATAAGTGTTAAATCTGATTTTTATTTATTTTACAAATGTAACAAGTAATCATCAGGGCAAAGACAGGTAGAATAACTAGTAGTATAAAAAATCTTTTAAGTGATCCTATTTCAAATATTTTAACTGACCACAACTACCTCCCTGTCTGCAAACCCTCAATGAATAACCCTGTGGCCAAAACATTCTTAAGTACTTCTGGAGCAGAAAAAATATAAAACCCTGGTGGTGCCATTGAGGGAATCCCCCAGTGGTTTCATGTGTTCTGCTACTTCCCCAATACCATTAAGTTATACTTTGAAGAAACAGATTGGCTGTCCTGTTCTCTTGTAAGATCATGCCATTCTGCTATATAGTGACCTGGAGAACTGTCACATCATGACAGACAGTCATACCATTCCACCAGAGACCCAGTGCTAATGCTTCGGACACCCCTTCTGCAGTGTGTTGGCCTGAGGGAAACATTCCAAATTCAGGCTTGCAGATGTAGTCATAGTATTGTCACATATACACAGTATGCCTTATATTAATAATTTTGTGACATTTATTAAATATTTTGGAGCTAGCAACGGTCCCATCAAGGCTTTGCTACATATCTTCTTGATTTGGTTTACTGTCACTCTCCATTTTTGTGGGTTTTGTCTATCTCATCCTGTACAGTATCTCTAGATTGATATATGAGTGTCATGCAGCAGTAATACTGTATATATATTGCATAAGCTTAATTCTGTACCAATCTAAGATTCAGCACCAACCCTGAATTCAAACCTTGCCATTCCCAAACCTTATCTGAGGCAGGACAATGCTTAACTTACTGAGGTAAAGAGACATTTCTGTAGCTCCAGAAGTCATGGTTTCTCTTGTAAGGGTGGTGGCGTTGGTGGTGTTAGAGTTGATGTCACTACATCATTTTGTAATGTGATCACACACTAACCCTTTTATTGCATTCAGTAGGTTTCTGTCTATCATATGATGGTGAAAATCTGTGGTAACAATTTATTACTTTCATTAGTAAAGCTTTACAAACCTTTATAAAGGTGGAATAGTTTTAACTTTAGGTAGTATAAAAGTTCTACAGCTAATAAATAAATGATTTGTAAAAATATAAAAACACCTCATAAATTATTATTTATTTAAATTATCAATATATGAATTATAATTTAATGACATTTTTAACTTTTTAATGTACATGAACTAATGATTTTTTTAATGACTTATCTAGGTTATTATAAATTATAAACCATTACAAAAATGACTTCTCTTATTATGAAAAAGTATGTATTCTAAAATTTTATATTTTTATGTTAAAGCATCAACAAAAGCAGGTGTTACATTAAATGACACAATTTCATCTGCGTCACCATCTATGAAAACACCTGGAATGACATCCACTACAGAGAAAATAACAGGAAATGTAACATCTGCTAAAAAGGAACTGTGTGGAGTGATGTGTCAGACGACTGGAATGCCAGCATCTGATGAAAATAGTACATCTATTACAACCTCTCCTTCAACTAAAACATCCAGACATATGGCAACAATGGAAATGACTTCAACAGTCAACCCTAAAACATCAAACATCAATGTGTCTACAACAGCTACCAGCTCTGAGGACCTTGACCACCTACAACATCAAACAGAAAGTAAGCACAGTGTCTTAAAAACTGCATTTTTCATAATCTTCACAAATAATATTATTTTTGCAAAACTGTCTGAAGTATTCTGCTTTTTTTCTCATAAGAAACCTGGACATCAAATAAAAAATTATATTCTGCCCACTAACAATAAAAAACATGGCTTTGCAAACGGTGAGCATTTATGGAATTTATCAAGATAAAACTCATAAACACACTCTGTGTAAGCTTTGATAAAAGACAGGGTTCAGTCTGTTTGCTCAAAGTTTGAAAAAGAGAGCCTTATTCCCTATAATTACTTACTGGCCATGTGCTTTTGAACTATTAGTGCTCTTCAGTGCCCAATTTTCTTCTCATCTCTTCTATAGCTCTTTTCCAAAATTCACTCGTTTTTATAAGGTAGCATTTTTATTACCACATCCTGGGTCTCCAGGTCCTGTAGGTTATTAATACTCAGTGGTTATTGTGTAGGTAATTCATTGTGACATGGGAAATAAATGGGAAAAGAGCTGAAAAGAAATTTAACAGCAGATATTTGAAATCATGAACACTGTTAGCCTTTCTGAAGATGTTATTTATATTTACTAGGGGGTTCTGCCACCTGCTCACTTTGCTTGCCAACCCCTGTGCAGGAGCTATGTGGTAGCCACTACGCAGCTCTGCCGCTCACATTTGGGGAAGCGGATGTACAATTTAAACAGATTGCTATTTTCATGGGAACTGTTACATACTGTATGTATAATAGACCTAACTATTTTGCATTACAGTGAGTAATTAACCATAGTAAAACATAATAAATTAAAAGAAAATTATGTTTCATGTTGCGTTAGAGGTATTCGTTGCATTATACGTTTTCATTCTGTTTGGCTTTGAAATTAACACGCAAATATTTTTTAAACTTACATTTTGTGGAACCTGGTCCAGACACAGATAGACAGACATCGTTTAAAGTCACCCAACACACGCTTATTTACAATATTTACAAATAGTACGAAGCACACAACCCAGTGCCGGAACACCAATCACCTCAGTCCAGGCACTCAATAAAATGCCTTCTCTCTCAGGACCACCTCCACTCCTCTCCTTCGACTTCCATCCTCTTCCACCCGAATCCAGCCTTCGAATAGAGGAAGGCGGCTCCTTTTATATCCACCCCAATTTGCTCCAAGTGTCCTCCAGTAATCTTCTGCCGGCACTACACTGTGTGGCAGAAGTACCAGCTGTGTACCCAGAAGCACTCTGAGTGTCCCCGATCCTCCCCCCCACCCCCAGCACTTCCAGGTGTGGCAGAAGTGATGAAGTCCAGGGCTCTCCAGGTATTTGGGCGTCCCCTGGCGGTGACCATGGGCCCCTACGGGGTTGAGCTTCAAAGCTCTGCACCCATAGTCCCCAATGCAACTAGGGTGGTCGCCTTCTCGTGGTCTGGAGGAAGCGTAAGCTCTCCTCCGTTCCATTTGGGTTGTCCCGGCTGGGTACCACCTCCAGCCGCATGCCACAACTTTTACTATAAAACTTCAGTAAAAACAATATTTGGAATGAGCTTTTCATCAGTATCGGTTTGAATTTTGATTCCGTATTTGCAGTTACATCATGACAATGCAACATATAACTGTCAGTGAGTGAATATTGTTTCTTTCTCTCTAATAAATAAACTGACTTTTTCAAATGATTGTCCCTGTGATTTGTTAATTTTCATAGCAAAAGCTTTTCTAACGGGAAACTGTAAACGTTTTAATACGAAGGGCATATCAAGATCTCCTTTGGTGTCTAATGTTTTCCGCGGGAGATGTACTACATTACCTTTCTTGTCGCCTGTTAAAATTTTACATGTCAGAATTGTTCTACCAATTTTGAATACAACTAATCTTGTCCTATTGCATAGCCCATCACTCATACATAAATTGCGCAATAACATTACGATTCATCCTTCTTTCAACAGTAATTCAGCTGGTGGAAGACCAGACGGTGTTAACGGTTGTAGATATTCTACGGAATATTGTAAGTTGATGTTTTCATCTTCCGCACAATCACCACCAACAGTTTCAGCATAGTCTATTGATACACGTTTAACCAATTTGCTATGTAACCGTTCGGTGCTAGCACGTGTACTCATTTCTTCTTCTGATAACCCTTTGGGATGAGATTCTTAATTAAGATTTGGACATAATAAGTCTTCTTTTATTGGGAACTTAAAGTGAGGAAAACGTAAAAAAAATTAAGAGCTTAGAGCACAGGAGTTATGTCTGATAAAAGCATTCACACAAATGAGAGGTGAAGGGACCATGGGCGTGGTCTGTTAACCGTAAATGGTTGAGAGGAGGGCAGGACTTGATAAAATCTCTTGGAAATAGTCTTATCTCACAGGAGTTGAAAAAATCTCTTGGAAATAGTCTCATCTCAAGATTTTTTTTATAATAGAGAGATAATCATAGTACAGTAAAACCTTGGATTGCGAGTAACTTGGGTGTGCAAGTGTTTTGCAAGACGAGCTGAAATATTTAATAAATTTTAACTTGATAAACGAGCAAGGTCTTGCAATACGAGTAGTCCAAATACGCTTTGTCTGCTGAGCGTCACATGATCACAACTGAGCTGATGGTTCTCTCTCTGTTGCTGCGGGATTATGGGTAATCATCTCCCATGCTCGGTCTCAGTCAGCGTGCCTAACTCGTTAAGCCAACATCCGTATGAGCGTATACTGATTACTATAGAATTGTGACCACGTGTGTGTGTTGTAATGTGTGAATTCCTGTCTTGCACCCCAGAACACAAAGCTGAGTCTCAGTACTTTAGTAAAACCAGCTTTATTCAGCTTGAAACAGGAACAGCATGCTTATTTATTGTAGCTGGATCTTCCACTTTCCTATTCACAAACACTGCAGTCAGGCAGGGTCATGACCAGGTTAGTGGCCAAGTAATACTGTCACCTGCATTTATAATGTTCCTTGTATCACCCATCGACGGCAGGCGCATATAGCATGTCCATGATCTTTCGGATTCGCTTTTGCGGCAAACTGCTACAGCGCTGGGAGCCTGTGGTTGCTCTTCTGTGTGTCATCCCATCGGGGGAATCCTAAAAGAGTTTAGAAACCTTACAGTGCATAAAGAATTTTTTTAATTTTGTGTCTAAGTGTAGTGACTCTTCAGGTGAAAGCAACTGTCAATCGAGAGGTACCTTGTTTAAGTTGCAAAAAAAAAAGAAAAAGATTCCAGTGAGCCAACTGATAGCAGTGATTCCTTTAGTTAGAATGAAAGTTGTCCTACACAATAACCCTCTTCCTTCTCTCCTCTCTCTCGTCTCCTTCACACCAGCCACAATTCTTTTCAAAGGTAAAGGTTAATTTGTTTGATGCATTTTTATCTTTTATCCTTATATTGTGTATTAATCATTTTTATATGAATAGTTTTGGGTTGTGGAACGAATCATCTGAGTTTCCATTATTTCTTATGGGGAAATTCGCATTGATATATGAGTGCTTTGGATTACAAGCACGTTTCCGGAACGAATTATGCTGGCAAACCAAGGCACCACTGTACACTGATAAACCCCAAAACCAGATACAAGGGACTAATGGATTTAATAACCCTTATAGGTTTTGAAGATTTTAGAACAGAGATCATTCTCTCCTATTTAACAATTTTCAAGATGTACCTGATAATGTTCAACTTCAATAAAGTTCAACTTCAAATTTTTTGTCTGTTACACATATTACAGTGAAGTAAGACAGCATGAATTACTTGTCCAGAACAAAGAGGAGCTCTGTTCCAGTCATATTTTCTATTGCCTTCACCTCCCTCTTCAGTGCTTTTCTGTCATGAGCTGAGCAGGTGCCATAGCGGGATGTTAACCAGCTACTCAGTATGAACTACAGTGTGAACAGATGGAGACTTCCATTCTTTCCTCAGACTTCAGAGAAAGTAAAGGTGTAAGTGAGCCTCCTTGATGATAGCAAAGATGTGTTTTGCACACTTCAGGTCATCAGTGATGGTAAATCTAGGAAATATAAAGCTGCTAATCCTCTCTATAGCAACTCCGCCAAAGCAAAGTGTGGTCTGCCTTCTGGATTCTATGACCAGCTCTTTGTAGTATAACACACTTGTGTTTTATTTTTGACGTTTATTTCTCATTCACACTTAGTTTGTAAAAATTTATTAAATTTTGTACCATCTTGATTTTCTTTGTTTAAGTGATACCATCAGGATATTTCACATGACTTTGATTATTGTGTTTGTGATGTCACAGAATTGGCAGTAGTATGTTTTAGCCCTCAACTTGAAGAGTTGAACCTGTTCAGTGAGACATTCTAAATTGGTGCAATATAATGGCTCTAGTCAAGGCTCTAGTTACCTGCATGTACCTGCAGAATCTGCAAGTTATAAAGGAGACACACAAGCAACGCAGGGACTATAGCAACACTTTCAAGTGTACTAAAGAAGAAAGAGCTGTGCTTCAGCCAGGTCAGAATCACACTGTACAGTAAACAACAAGGTGATGTCACTGTAGCCCAGAATCTACAAGCAAGGCTGCTAGAAAGGAAAAACAGGAGCCTCAAGCAGCCTTACACTGACTAAAAGAGGAAAGAACGTTTTTGACATTTCTGAGCACACTAGATCTTGACTCACTAATTTGGCATCAAAATAAGTGTGCATATTGTTATGGAGATAGTATATGGTGTCTATAGGGTGGTCCAGAACTAATTATGCAATTTTCATTACGTTATAATTTAAAAAGTTTATTATGTAGAAAATCACCCGAAAAATCCTGGACCATCGAGAAGTGTACAAACTGACGACATGAAGAATCGTCTTCGCGTCAAACTGGAATCGTCCCCGCATAAATCAAAGTCATCCAGATGATCTGGATCTGCATAATTAGATCTGGACCACCCTGTAGTTCTGTTGCCTCACAGCGCCAAATTCCCAGATTTGATTCATTTGAGCTTGGACATTCTGCATGGCATTTCTCAATTTGTCCAGGTTTGGGTCTTGCCATGAGTACACTGCTGCTGACACTGACTTCTGCTCCCCATGGCTCAGTTATTGGACTAAATGGGTTAATGACACAGATTTATGGATGGATGGAATGGCAGACTTTATCTCCATCGATTAAACAGATGGTAAATTAAGACAACAGAACTTTAGTGAATTGCCCCTAATTAACAAATGCAATCAATATTTCACCTTCTCAAACATATTTCGCAGGAAAGTAAACTAGTGGAGATGTAATTTTTTTAATAACACTCTCATTTTGGTCTCCATTACAAACTGTGCATAGTGGTTCAGACTTTGGATTTTACACCTTGAGGTTGTGAGTTCAAATCCAGCTACTAACACTGACTGACCATGAACAAGTCACTTCACCTACCTGTGCTCCATTTGGAAAAACAAGTGAAATATAACCAAGCCCAAATTCTATAAGCCACCATGGATAAAGGCATCTATCAAATATGTAATTGTTAACAGTTGGTATGTCATAAGCTTCACTAGTTAGATATAAAACAATAAAAAATGGCAGTAATGTATTATTAATGTGTTAAAATTTTTAATAATTTATTACTGTTAATGACACAGTTAATAAAATGTTACAATAGGTTAATACCTTCTTTATGATGCGTCTATCTAGCTGATATAACAAATACCTAAACTAAAGTGGAATATATTTGGTAAATCTCATAATATATAGAATATAGACATAAACTGGCCAAAGCAGAAAAAAATGTAAATGTTTTTAAAGGATATGCACTGTAATATATTTAATCAATCATAGTGAGTCACCAAGATAAGAAGGAATAGAAAATGCAAGAGTGCTGGGTTCAGATCCTACCCTGTTCACTACCTTTATGACGCTTGCACATTCTACTGATGTCTGTATAGACTTTCCTCTGGTCCTCCTGTCTTCTTTTCTCATCCCAAACACCTACAGGTTAGGATAATTGGCAGCCACAAATTGGCACACTATGACCGTGTGTGGGCATGTGCTTGATGGTTGGTTTCCACCTTGCAAGCAATCTGGCCAGGATGAGCACAGGGCTGGAAGGAAAAATGGATGGAAGAATATAGGATCAGTCCCAACCACTGGCTGTTTGGCAGGGCCATGCAGAAAAACATCTGTGGTTTAAGACAGGTTCTGTCACTGAACTCTGCCTAGGATATTCTAGTGAGTAGGCAGCTCTTACTCTTTAAAGATTTCAAAAGATTCTCGTAGAGAGTGAAAGGACCACATTAATGGGATTACAGATATGGACAAGAGTTGGCTAAAAATTCTGCAGGAGTTATATACTACTTTTCTAGGTTCGCAGATTGAACACCACCACTAAACTTTAACAATAATAATGACTGTTGCAGTCTTTTTTTAATAGAAGAATTAAAATGGTTACGACTCAAAGTGGGGAAATAATAAAGTCAGATGAGATATTTTTGGCCGCAAGATCTCCTCCAAATGACTTCTGATATCCTTGTTCCCTTAAACCTTCAGTTTCCACTAAAAGTTTGCATCTCTCAGGCAGCTTTTACACTGCCCACCTTAAAACAATAAACTCTCTCACTCTCTTTTTCTTTCTAGTGGTGGTCTTGCTCAGGGTTTTTCTTTCTCTGCCTCTTATGCCATGCTCTTCCATTTGGGTAGGCCTTATACCTGCATTCTGGTCAGACAGTGGCAATGTGTTGTGTGTTGGTCAGACATGCAAATAAAAAATTCACTTTACTGTGTACATATAATAATAAGCTTGAACTTGGGCTTGAGTCATGTGACCCCAAATAAGACACTTACAGTATCTGCAGGCCAGCTCTAGGCATATGCCAAGCATACACTGCCTAGGGGTTCTGTGAGTTGGGGGGCACCAAAACCCATCCATTTGCTCCTTCCCACAGATGTGTGTCAATTTCCAAGGAGGGCACTACCCTTCCATTTCACAAGCAGTTTCAAGCACAGTGATTTCCAAGGGGACAGCTACTCGATTTGACATCATGAGTGCACTGATCTACTAGGGGGATTCGCTCTTTGATGTTGTTTATAAATCGCCCAACACTGCCTAGGGGCAACATGTAGCCTTGAGCCAGCCCAATGTATCTGACAGGTACTTCAGTCATTTAAAAATGCCATCTATTAAAAAAAAAGCACTATAAAGCCTTTTGAAATTATGACATATTTAAGGCACTGAATTCAATAAAGCAATTATACCCTTGATTTTGCTGTAGATAGACAAGGCCAGATGTTTGCTTTTTATCTTTTGTCTGTGTGTGCTTACACTTGTTATTTGTCTTGACAGGCCATAATGTACAGTATTTATGTTTTTGCAGGCATATCACAGAACAAAACTAACAATGAAACTGATGTCTCAGTATTTCCTGCTGGACAAACAGACAACAAGCTCAAAATGGTAGCTTTTGGTAATTATCAAATTACATAATGCTGATAAAAACTATAAAAATCAGTTAAATGAATGGTGATCTCTAATAATGTTACAATAAACAATTTGAAACAATTAATGTATTAGTAATGTTTATCTGCCCACTGCATACTAAATTTCATATATAGTAAGCATGCTGTTGAACTATTGTAATGCTTAATTCATTTAAAGTATTCTGTATTCTTCACTACATCTTGTGTTGATGTTCCATTGCCTTCGTCCTGCATTTTCTTGTGTGCTCCACGCTTATCTCTTATTTTTTCTTTCATTTGTTAAAGACTGCAGTCAGAGTCAGGATCCACTTATCCAAACATTTGAAGCCACTCAGCAGAATTATTTCCCAACAGCTCCTGCCAGTGAATCCCCGTTATGGCTGGATGTACAATCAGGGTGTGTTCAATGCACAACCCTGGGGTCTACCTGCAAAGGGGTCTTCCCATATGCAAGAGAAAAAAATGCCTAAAAGTACAGCGCAGGCACTCACAACAATCTGCAATTCAGCACACAGCACTACTCCACTTCAGTCCTCACGATTATAAACCTATCTTTCAGACTTAAATGAAAAGCTTTTAAAAAAAATTATATCGGTCCTGGCTGGTTGATATGGGTGGGGAATGATCAGAGCAGATGTCCCATAGGTCACTTTTATGAGATTGTATATTTGATGTGTTACTGAGCCACAAAATGAAAAAGACTGCATAGGCGGTAATTCAGAATGACAGCCCAATAGTGCAGTGAAAAGAAGGAATGAAAAAATGAGTATTTGAATAGATAGATAGATAGATAGATAGATAGATAGATAGATAGATAGATAGATAGATAGATAGATAGATAGATAGATAGATAGATAGATAGATAGATAGATAGATAGATAGATAAAAAGGCACTATATATAATGATAGAAGTGTCTGCTACCTGGACAGATAACCCAGATGAGCAGACATACTGCTCATAATCACAAGCTGACCCTTAGCACTTACTGCTGCTTGTCTTCCTCCTGGGTTTGAGCTCCCTGCAATGCCACAGGGCTGATACACAAGAAACACAAGTGCTTGAGCTAAAGATGAACTCCTGTACCCCAGAGGGCTATATTTGTCAACTGTGCATCATATTTGCATATTAATATATATTTTAATTGTTATGACTGTGACATTATAGCTTCACTTAAAGACCATGATCTCAGATGCCACCATACAGCACTAGTGTTTGATAGCCACAGCCATGTTGTTTATTGTTGCTGGACTGTTTGCTAGACATGTGACTAGAAGTCATGTGACATACTATGTAACTACTCCTTATTTAAAATGACTGCGGTCAGCTATAGACATCCAAGTTTTTGGATAAATTCAAAGAATCAACTTTGCATGTTTTATGCCTTATTTTTGGTTAGGTTTTTCTTCTAGCTAGTTTTGGTTCTTTACTTTTTCTTCTGGATTGTAACTGCTGATTTTGTCATTTCATTTTTGTTTGCTCTGTAGACAGATTTTCCTTTCTCCTTTTTTCTCCATTCATCCTCTGTTCCATTTTTTCACCTTTATATTTTTACAATGTATACATTTTCCATCCTTAGGGCTAATGTAATCACTGTACCAAAACAGGTTCACACTTTAAGCACCATTAGATTAGAGTATTTTATTATGTGGTTAATTATTTTAATGAGAAAGATTACTTTTTTTTATTTTTTAGGGGTAATTAGTTTTATTCTGCTTCTGATAGTTGTCATGGTCATCCTAGTCAGTGTCGTGAACTTAAGAGGGAAGTGCCGAGGATCTAAAGAGGCAGACGGTATCATTTTTATACTTTTATATGGCTAATAAAAAAAAAATTGATTTTGTAACAATGAAAAATAAAATTAGAACTTCTAAAAAATATTAAATGTCATTGATATGAGTTTGACTGACATAGTTAAATGAGACATAATATGGTTAAACTCTGAGCTATTTATGATGTACTTATATCTTTGTTAAATTTATTCCAATTAACCATCATTGGTTGAATTCATAATTTTTTGCTATTTATTGATGCTTGATTGTTTTTGTTTTTTTTTTCTTTTGCAGGAAAAAAGATTGGTGATTCAGTTGTATCTGAAAGGTACCTTAAACTATTACAACAAATATTAAAAGAAAAGCTGCATCTATATAAAATTGCATTATACTGAAAATATTTATTGATACCAGAACAAGGAAAATACGCTCTTTGAGATAAGTGCTCAACAGTCTGATTCACTTTCAGATTTTGCTTAGTTCATTTTCTTGATAAAGTCAAGCCTATGTCACAGTATGCAATTTTTCCAGAGACTTTCAATCGTAGCCTTCAGTTATTTAATTTTAGCAAGTTGGAGACAGTTGGTGGCATCATCCAGTGAATCCAGTTGGCACCATCCTTCGGGGAAGGTAGTTAACTAATCTGACATACCTAGCCACTCACTCCAACTAGATAACTATTCGCTCCGATGAAATTTGATTTCGTCTTTAGTTGCAGGAATAGGCTCTGTGGGCATGAGAGCTGACAAACAATGCATGCTAATTTGGAAGTACAATGCATAGACTGCAGCAAAGAAGAATAAAGAACCCTTGTGTTCTGGATTACTAAAACAGAAGAGAAGTTCATCTGACTGAAGTGTCTTATGTTTTACATACCATGACAGAATAGAGAAAAGAAAAAAAAATTGCAGAGAATATGGCTGAACTCGCCATACCTGTTAATTCTTTGAATTGCACCGACTCTGACACACTATTGACTGTCACAAAAGGGGGCGAGCATGACTGTGTTAGAAAGTCATCATGAAATCGCTATATTTGACACACTCAGTAATCATGTAACTTGACATGGTCCATTGATAAGATCAGCAATGGAATTGGCAAGTCTGACATTTCTTACAGTTGTAGACTTTATAAAAATGTGTGACTTCTTTAGACTTGTGCGGCCAGTGTGAAATCAGAGCGTACTTTTAGTGTATTTTTCCTAACTTTGTTCTATATTTTTATTTTTGCTCTCCATTGTTTCTGGCATGTATTTTATTATACATTCCTGTACCATTCACAAGTAATGCAAAGCCACTAATGCACTACTAAAATACTTCAGCACTCTTCAAAAATGTATTCACAATTTAATAAAAGACATTGGTTAATACATTTTTATTAGTTTTAAAGTGCTACAGTGGTTAGCACTTCTGCCGCACAAATCCAGTCTCATGGGTTCAGATCCCTTGCCTGTGTGTACACTGCATGTAGTCTGTGTGAGAGTAGCATACCAGAATTTCCAATAATTTGTAGTCATTAGCACTCCAAAATCCTTAGGGGGAAACTTACTTGCATGACCAATAAAGATAAACACTGCACCTACATTAAAATCAAAGTCAACTTCCTGTACATTTGCTATTTACTTTGCTTATTCCGTGCAACACTTGAATTGACAGTGTAGGTGCAGAATGAATAGATAGATAGATAGATAGATAGATAGATAGATAGATAGATAGATAGATAGATAGATAGATAGATATGAATTGAAGAAAGGTTATTCCTCACAGTTTTGCCCTGCCCCTCCATTTTCCTTATTGCTTAATTTTGTACAGATGGCTATAGCCAGTTCTTTAACATTCACTGAGTTGTTAAGAGTGTGCAGTTTCACTTGAAAATGCGTTCCATCTCTAATTTGACTGCACTAGTGTCAGGACTAGCTGAAATAACTAACAAGGGGGTTTCCTTCCGTCTCCGCACTGCCACATTAGATCAATCCTGTTGCCTTCCTGCTTCTTCTTTGATAAAATGGGGTTAGGATGATTAAAGTTTAGCCCAAAAGTAGCCATTATGACTAGTTGTGTCAAATGTGATTTTTTTTAACTAATTATAGTTCTCCCTAATAGCCCCTGAATGGGAGGAGAATGGCAAGGAGACTGTGGTTCAAATCCTGGGTGCTCCCTTTGTGGAGTTTGCATGTTCTCCCTGGGTCTGTGTGGGTTTTCTCTAGGATTCCTCACACAGTCCAAAACATGTAGGTTAGGTGGACTAATGATGTAAATTGGCCCCTGATGTGCATGAGAGTGTGTGTGCTCACCCTGCGATGGGCTGGTAACCAGTCCAGATGTTGTTCCCACCTTGCACCTGATGCTTGCTGAGTTGCTTCCACATGCTCCTGGTTTACAAAATGGATGGATGGATGGCACATGGGAAACTGGCATGTCTCTTGTTCTAGTAATGTTCCATTTGATCAGTGTCACAGACAAAACTAGAGGTTATATTTTGGAGAGGTACTGTAATGGCTGTGCTTTCTTTGTGTGTCCTTATTCTAATTCTCTCAGGGCCACTTAACCTTTGCAGCCTTCTGTGTCCTGAACAGCTTTGTGATAACATTTAGTGCTTTCATTTGATATGCATTGTAAATCTGCATTTAAGAATTTTTTTCAGTATTCTTTTTTTGTTTCCCTTTAAGGTGGCTGTCATTATAAAAAGCACAAAGATATGTAGTAATGGTAATCATTCTCAAATATCATGTATATGTTGTTTGTCTCATGGCTTTTCAGATATATTACTTCTTTTATTTACCCATGTTTTACCTTGTCCAAGTATTGTTAGTGTTTGATTCTGTACCCACTTTGGCTATACATCTTCAACTGTCCATTTTAATTAACAGATGCAAACAAAACACCAATTAATCTAATAAGCACTTCTGCAAGAGGTGGAGAAAAGCAGGCTTTCAGAAAAAAACTTTTAAACACAATGACCAGTCTGAGAATCTGACCAGTGCACCACACGCTGTAGGAAGGAAAACATTAGAAGGCATTTTGATTTAAGAACAGCAGAGTGTTCAAGCTCCTGTTCTTTGGTTTCTCTGTTGTTTTTTCTCTAGATATACTGCAGTTTATTCCCCCAACCCAAATATGTGCTTTTTAAGTGAACTGGTGATTCTGAATTGGTCCAGTGCCTGTGAGTGTGACTAATGTTATGCATGACTGTGCAAATTGACATACACAGCCTAAGTGTGCCATTATGGCAGTCAGGCTACCAATGGAAAATACCCAGATATGTAGAGATGTCATCGCCATTTCTGATGGTATTGAAGAGATAGCCATTGCCAGCTTGGTTTTGAAATTTTTTTCCAGTAAAGCTTTTTAAGTCTTTTTTGTCACAGTGTTTTTATTCCCCCAGTTTTCTGTGATTGTGTCTTTTGTAGCTATGTGATGTTTTATTTAATTTGTAGTAGCTAGTGTAACAAGTAATTCACTCCAGACATCATAAAGGTTTAGGGCACCCACCCGTATATTGTATCCTGGCTGCAAAAGTTTTAATTAATTGAACAGAGATGTTCACAAGACCGAGTCCAAAACAGAACTGTCAGACTGAAGGTAAGCTGGCGGCTTTGAAAACCCGTATAGGAAGTGACGTCATTTGGGCCGGAACTGGAAGTGATGTCATGGGGAGTGGAACTGGAAGTGACGTCATCGGGGCTGGAACTGGAAGTGACGTCATCCAAGGTGCCGGAAATGGTCTGTAAGGAACTGAGAAAGAGAGTCCGCACATCCTGCCGCTCCCTGGTCTGATGTGGTATTACAAGAACTCAAGCCCTTTAGCTGCCTCCTATTTGCATGTGTGTGACACTGGATTACTGCTCGTTTTTGTCCGCGTGAAGACATTTGTGTGAAGGAAATCCTTAAGGGTTAATCCACAGCAATTTTGGTTAATGATAGGACCAGACTCTTTCCACCAAATGTTGTTTCATTTTCTGAGGTTCTCAATCACAAGACATGCAGGTTAGGTGCCTCGGTGATCCTAAATTGTCACTAGTGTGTGCTTGGTGTGTGGGTGTGTGTGTGTGTGCGAACTGTGGTGGGCTGGCACCCTGCCCGGGGTTTGTTCCTGCTTTGACTGGGGTTGGTTCCAGCAGACTCCCGTGACCCTGTGTTAAGATATAGCGGGTTGGATAATGACTGACTGACTGTAAAACATTAGTGAATTAGAGGCACATTACATTTTCTGTGTCCCATTTTAAACTCTCTTCAACCTTTCTTGAACCTTTCTCTTGTTCTTTGGATTTGGAGGAGGATAATGGGAGACAGAAGGCTCTGATTCGATTGTATCTAGTTTTCATTCCCATTTGAAACTTGAAAGGAGATGATTATCAAGGTGTAGCCAACATTTAGGGAAGTGTCCAGTTCGGAAGTTTATGTTGGCATCACCTGATCTTGGGTAGATGATTGTGTGGTTCTGGCATTTGATGTTTCACTGTGGCATGCGCAACAAAAGCCAAGTGAAAGGAAACAGAGATAGCAGCTCCAAATGTGAGGTCATGGTTATCTCTCTTGGAAAATGGTATGGTTGTAGCCTTAGGTCAAAGGTAACATCTGTCCCACCCCAGAGCCATTTGAAGATGTACCTCAGAATCTTATCTGCCAGTGAATAATGAAATTAATAATAAAAATGAGTGATGGCTGCTGTTCTGCAATTAATGTTTGGGACAAACCTTTCTAGTTCCCAAGCATTATATTAAAGTTACAGGTGTAAATTAATGCCTCTACTCCTCTACATTAAGAATAGTCACTCACAATGATTACATCAAGGATAACTTACTTAGGGAATCCCTAAATCCATCCATCCCTCCATCCATCCACCCATTTAATCTATTTTCTAAATTTGCTTATTCAGGGCAGGGTCATGGCAAAGCTGGAACATATCCCAAGATGCATTGGGCACAAGTTGGGAATAATTCTTGGATAGGCATATCAGAGGATGAACACACACACACACACACACATACACACGCTTATCAGGGACCAATTTAGCATCACTAGTCCACCTATACAAATATTTACAAAAGAATTCTACATTATATCTTAACTGGTAATGGCATGGAATTTTCCAGGAGGAGTTGAACAATTTTGCTGTAGAAAAAAAAATTGGGTCCCCCTACTAAACTTTTACCACAGTGGCCCTCCGAGGGGTCAGTGGAGTAGTAAATGGAAGGTTATTTATTGTTTTATACAGTGCACTGTTAATACAATGAAATTCACTGACATTTCTCAAATTTAGAATTAATTTACTTGCTTAGCTTCATCCTAACTGATGCCACAACACAAAAGTTATTTCTGCATGTTTATGACTGCCTTTCTTCATAAACATTGTTAATATGTTACAATTTGATCATGTCAGACAATGAAGGCCAAATATTACTTATTTTTATAATTAAGAAAAACTATGTTTTATACACAAAATGGATATACACCTATATTTTAAAAGATGTTGCCCACTTATTGAGCCAAAAATACATTTTTTTTAATAAGTAATTGTACTTACCGGCTGAATAAGCCATCTCATTAAAGGAAAATAAGTTGACTTTTTTGGTTTTTCGTTACTTTAATAATGGTACCACCTACTGGAAATTCAGAGCACTACATCACCATCTGTAATTAAATAAAATATTACATCAGATTTTTGCCTAAGAAAGTACAGTAGAATGTTTTAGAAAGATAAGGTAGTACAAAGAATTTTATGAAAATATTTCTGAATTTAGATATCTTTGACAGCCTGTGTGAATATTTTATATTTTACATTTCCTGCAATTTGTGTTTAACTTTTTTTTCTATAATATAATAAATTCTTATTAATTTAATACCTGCCATGACATTGCATGCTTTGTTTTTTTCCCCAAATATGTGGTATTTTCTGTGGTTGGGGTTGGGTTAGTATTTACCAATAAGGCACTCTAGCAGATATGGTTTTACAGACCTCTACACAGACTAATTCTTATTCCATTTCAGTCATTCTTACTTGAGACTAGAAAAGCTTTGTATGTACAGGTGACAAAAGAAGGAAAGCGATGGTATAGAGAGAGCAGAAGCAAGGTCTCGGCTAATGGTTTGATGCCTATTAAAATGATGGAAGGCTGCCACTACTTTTATTTTACATTTTAATGCCTGTGCTCAATTAGAAGATCTGACACTACCTTAAAAATTAAATTCTGTTTTGTCTAAACAAAAAAACTGGAAACTGATTTATTGCTCAATTGCATGCTGCATGTTCAAGTTGACGAGAGTTGCATTTATTTATGTTTACAAGTTATTCTCATCTTTGTCTTGACATTGTGGATCCCTTTAAAACTCTGTTGTAGATAAAGAGCAGCTGGTTTTTAAATGCTATTCTGATTTTAATGTCATCAAATGTAGCAGAATAGACTCAAATGTCACCTGTGTTAAGTGTGTTGATAATGTAGACGCAAATACAAAAGGCAAAGTTAAGCTATTTATTGTGTGTTATTGACATTAAGTGTTAAATACTGTTTGCAGTGTTTTGTAAACCTCAAAGAATTTCAGAAATAGTTGGCAAATTACTAATTAAATATTGAATACAAATTTATCTGTAACATGATCCAAATTAAAATATGATCTATTATTTTACATTTCTACAGATCACACCTTTCTTTTTAGTAAAGATTTTTAACTGTATTTTCCTTTAAAAATTTAGTACTGAAGAATTTAACAGACAGTTTCTGTTCAGAAGCCTTCAAAAAGCTAAATAATATTTTAGAAATTGTCAGTCAGTCATTCATTTCCCAACCCGCTATATCCTAACACAGGGTCACGAGGGTCTGCTGGAGCCAATCCCAGCCAGCACAGGGTGCAAGGCAGGAAACAAACCACAGACAGGGCGCCAGTCCACCACAGTGCACACACACCAAGCACACACTAGGGACAATTTAGGACCGACAATACACCTAACCTGCATGTTTTTGGACTGTGGGAGGAAACCCACACAGACACAGGGAGAACATGCAAACTCCACGTAGGGAGGACCCAGGAAGCAAACCTGGGTCTCTTTACTGCCAAGCAGCAGTGTTACCACTGCGCCACCGTGCCACCTTACAATTGTTGTCATATTAATTTAATGCAATTGCAATACTTGACTACCAACTTCAAGTTACTAATCTGTAAACACTACCTATACTTATATTTTAATTTTTATTAATTGTAATATTTGTAATTTTATTTTAGCAATGCTACAATCAATGGAGAGAAAGAAAGTATAACGCTGATCTCAATGAAAAGTCTGATCACAGAAACAGGTATTGCATATTCATTTTGACCTTTTTCTCTTCAGCCTATGGTAAAATGTTCCATTGCTGCATTCTAATGTACTGAACTATTCAATATATTCAAATCTGAAACCTAAATGTAAGCTGTCATAAGGCACATTAGCGCCCAGCTTGACTCTCCCAGTATTGAGCCTAGAGCGGCAGAATCAAGTTACTGGCTGTGAAAGGCATAAAATACCTTGACTTCATCTCTCAGTGGACTATTAATGTAATTGCTTACTGCATTATGTTAATGGACTTTGCCTGGTTGATGAAATCAAAAATGCTGGCGCTTGCTGTGTCATGTAAGGACTCACTCGTAATATGCGATGGAAGCTTTCAGCTTTTACTATGCATTTCGGAGCAAGAGTGATACAACCCGAATGTGCCTTCACAAGTTATATAATAGAAAACTATACAGCCATTAATGTTAGTGCATTTTTAGCATTTTAAGTATTAATCAAAAGTGTCAGCCCATTCAAAACAAGGAAAAAGAAAACTGAATTCACATTTAATATACAGTATGTGAACTATAACTCAGCTGTCATGACTTATATGCAAGAAGAAAAGTAACAAAATATAATGCAGTATGTACTAATATGGGTTGAAAAAGAAATAAATATTTTATTAGGATGGGGATTTTTTCATTATTGCTTAACAAGGGAAACCAGTGTATCATTAAACCTATAATGAAAGGAGTCTAATGAAAAGAACTGAAAATACAAGCAGCAGAGTTATAAATGATGTTTAATGATATGTACAGTATATGAGATATGTAAAAATTCTAACAGTGACCCCATGAGCACACTAAAATATTCCAAATACCAGAAAGATCAAACTATACAGCACAAAAAATGCAATTTTTAAAAACATAAATAAAAGGAGTTAATAACAATAAACCCTTTTCATCCCATCTACACAGATACTGGTTACTCCTAATCACTCTGTCCAGCTTTCCACCAATCCTTTTTTCTTTGATTTGGCCATTTTAGTCATGCTCTTTGTTCAATCATTCCTGGCAGAAATTATCATTTAACCCTCACAATGGTCAAGGCTGAGATAAAATCCTTAGGGACTTACCTTACAGTGCACAGTCTGACTTTCAAATGATGTTCATGAGACCTTACTGATTGTGCCACCCGAAATAATTTAGAACCCCTAGGGGAAAAAAAAAAGTCTGCCATGACTCACATCGCCAAGGTGTGCACACCCTAGATGGCACTCTATTATTCAGCCCTGCTGCTAAGCATTTTCCTTTTCTGGCCTCATTTATCTTTAATGCTTATGTAGGCTGCATGCCACTATTAACTGCAAACTTCAAGTTTGGCCATGTCTTTAACTCAGAAAACTCATATGCATTATATTTATTTCCATGAACATTATCTGAGAGCACACCTTTCATCCACAAGAACATCATGTAGATTTCATTCCCAAATGGCAAGTGCTTTGAAGCACTAGTATGACTCTTTCAGATACCTAGCAGGCCCATCCACAGCCACTCACGTCCATGTACACTCTACTTACCACTATACTCTCTTCCCATCTGTGCTTACTGATTGATGTCCATTGAGGGAAAACTGCCAAACCACAAATTAAACTATTCATCCTCAGGAAGACCATGGATCCCACTGCTGACACTTTGTGACCATGAGCAAGTCACTTTATTTACCTGCCTGTGCTCCAATTGCGCAATCTAATTGTATCTCAACTGTTGTAAGTCACCTTGGATAAAGGCTTTGTCCAAATAAGTAAATGTAAACAAGTTACTTTAGCTCCGTGAATCTAAAGTCTTCACCAAGCTAATTACTTGTATTTTTGTCCTTTATAAAACACTACAAAAATGCCGTTTTTCATGTTCCAGGCTTTCAGAAAAGCACCTGTACAAAATGTTCCTTTTGGCCATTCTCTGAAATGTCACCATCCTACAGACAATCTTAGATGGTGTGTAAAAGATGCTTTATGTACACCGAGGCACAATGTATGCTACCTGGAACCCTCCTCTTTTTACACTGCAGACCATGCCTAGACTGAAATAGAGTGAGAAAATCACTCTGATCGCTGATTCCTTGGGAAAGGTGGCCTCAAATCAGTATTGGCTTTGGAGAAGAAGAAACCAAACAATAAAAAAGGAACTAAACTGTAACAGGAAATTTAACTACTGAGGAGATAATTTGAAAATGAAATGACTTTGATTTGTCAACCCACCCCCTTTTAAACCTATATGACAAACATTGCTACTGCCTTGCCTTTAGTTTAGTTCATGGTCACAAAGACCAGATTTTTATTTTGTTCCACCATTTTTTATTATATTTTAGTTTGTATAATTGTTGCAGAGTTATCTTCACTGTAATCCATCTTTTACCAGAAGCTTGTGCAGTTTTATGTCAGTGAGTGTCAGGCATCTCAGTGTACCCACCATTGCCACACCATCTGCCCCTTATCTTTACCTATGACATTGGCCATTGCCCAATAAACTTTTTATTCTTCTGTGTTCATACCTGATTTTCATTTCAGCAGTTTCTACTTAATAAAAAGTCTAAGTGCTGAATTCTACAGTAAGTACGACAGAAGTAAAATCATTCAGAAATATGGCAAACCCTTAGATGAACTGGAAACATTTCTTCTTTTGCTGTATATTTAATAGTTAAGACAGCACACATGTGTATCAATGTCTGAACCTAGTAAAATGCCTTATTCTTTACATTCCCTTTTCCAGCAATAAAGCTTGTTGTCAACAATTTAACAGTTTTCAGCTCTCACTTATTAAAGTTTTTGTTTTGAACCACAAATAAAATAAGAGAGTCAATGAGAGTGCCATACAAACATAGTGCAGCAACACAAAGTTACGTACTGGCACTCTGGAGTGGCAACTGAAACAAATGCCTGAAAAAACAGAATCTGTGGAGTTTTCTGACTGAGTGTACCCTGTAATAGACTTTCATTACTTCCAAGTGTAATTATTGCCATGAGCCCAATGCTGCTGAGATAGACTGCCACCTGCTTCATCTCTGAAAATGAAATGGGCAGGTTTTATAAATGGTGGAGTTGTTGAAGTGAGAGGTTAAAATGATAATGATGAACTTGTTTCCTGTTGTTAGCTGTGAGGAAGCACTCAGCTGACAAGGTTGCTGGGGCAAAAACACTACTAGGATCACACAGAAGTGTTTGGGGGACGGAGGAGCTGTTTCAGAGTCCCACATTAGACCACCAGGAAAGAGGGAGGGAGAGAGAAAGAGAGAAAGCACAAAGACCCTGAACTTACAACTATGGAAATGCAGGGAAAGAGACAGCAGTTGAGAAGCAACTGATTTGGTAGTGTGGTGGGCAAGCTAAAACTCCAGACAGATGGGGGTCCAAGACCTCATAGTTAGGCCTAGTCTGGCACCAGGTTTTATTTTTATGGCATTGATTAGTTTTCCCCTGTGTCATATTTGCTTAATAAAGGCACCATTTTGATTTCTATAACAAGTAACCATCCAATGTGATCAATCAGAAGGCAGGATCTCAAAATGAAAAACAATAAATGGTGGTATAAAAAGAATCATTTTTAGCTAATTTGTATTTTCCTGATGTTAATTATGTGTGCAGATCACTACTATGAGGATGCCATCCTCTCATACTGCACAAAATACTCACAACATCAAAAAAGCACAAGTTATTCATAAAGAAGACTGTGAATTATTCTTTCTTAACTCTAATAGTATTTTTATCTTACATAATTTTTAATTTGTGTTACACTCTTTCTGATGTATAAAGGCAATTAATTATTCTTTCTTACCTCTAATAATAATTGTATCTTCTAAATACACTCATTCTGACGTACAAAGTATTTTGCGGTTATGCTTAATATTAAAAATGTAGCTAATTAGTAGTGTGGGGACGTGTTGCATGTTAGTTAGTATATGCAAGTAAGAAATTCACTGTATTGTATGGGACCATAAGGAGCATATAAACATATAAACATGCAAACATCCAGTTAAATAACCATCAACAGCTCAATGTGAAAAGAAGAAATATAAAAAAAATCCTATGACAGCATTTTACAAACTTTTAACATACATATTTCTTTTTGATTTCAGACTGCTCATAACAACTATAAACAGTTAATTAAATAATTCTATTTGCAGTAACAGTTTAACAATTTCAATAAGTAACTGTGTTAAGGTTAATCAGTTACTTTAGTTTTAATCAGTCACCACACTCCTCGGGTTAAAAATGTCAACTGAACACACAGCAGTCAAGATCCTATAGGAGCACACCAGATACAAAAATGTAAGAAATGAGGCTAAGTCAAAGTCCAAAACCGAACATGTTAGGCTCATGGATGACTATGGGCTGACCTCATATGAGTGTGTTCTGCCATGAATTTGTGCCCCCCTTCTTTACGGAGACATGCCTTGTGTATCTGAACAGGCATGTTCCACAATGAGCTGGTGTTTCATCCAAGGTTACTTTCTGTTTTCTACACAATGCTGCTGGAAGAAGCTGTCCCTCACCGTAACTGTAAAAGTAGGAGTGGGTCCATGAAATTGTTGACATCTTCTGTGGTTTCTTTAAATCATGTTAAATTGGTAATACAAATACAGTAGAAGATAACAACTTAATTTTAATTTTCAACAAATTGTGTACCTACAGACTCTCCTCGGATGTCATGCATATTCAGGTCTCCAGAAAGTGAAGATGGAGACCTTAGTATTGATGCTTACAGCGCCAAGGTAAGAGTGTCTTTAAGTAACATCCTACCTTATACAAATAGCAAAATGCAAAACCAAGCAATGATGTGAAATACTTGAGACACAATCCGCAAATTGATTATTTTTCTGGTTGTACTGATATTATGAGGGACATGGGCTCAAGACAGTTGAAATACTTGTTAAAGTAAAACTGTGCAGTGCCTTAACGTGAAGATTTATCAAGCTGAAATGATACAAGTGTGGACAAAATAACTATTTTGGCACTAAATATCGAGAGATTTCTAACTTGTTGGATGAAACAGCAATCTCTCAGAAAGGAAACTGCCTTTGAGCATCACAGTCAGCACTGGCTCCTCACACTTCAAAGTGTAGGTTTCAATCCGTGTTTAGTCTCAGTCTGTGCACAGTCTGCATGTTCTTCCATGTCTCTGTTTTTGTCTTTCGTTTCCTGTCACATGTGATAGACATATTTATCAGGTTAACTGGTGACTCTGAAGTGCCATGGTGTCAATGAGTGTGAGTATGGGCATGAGGGTCCCCTGCACTGGATAGGCACCCTATCTAGTGTTGCTTTCCAACCTGATTCCACTGTTGCATTGGCTACCTCTGATCTTGGACCATACAAGTGGGAGAAAAAATGGATTGATGGATGGTATTCTTAAGCCTATTCTCAGACCTCCAGTAATTTAACTCTTCTCAATTCTGTTTTGTTTTTGCAGTACATATAGAGCCAAATCAAGACATCCTTTCTAAAGAAGACTGAGGATCTGTGTATAATAAACAAGGAAAAATATACCATTTATTTAAATGAATGAATTTTTTAAAAAGCACTTTTGTCTGTACTCTGCCTTGGGAAATTGGTTGCAAAGGTTTTGGACTTTTTTACAGAAATAAACATTTTTCCTTCTTTTAAAAGACATTTCTGAACCTTGAATAAAAAATGACAGCCAAATAATAAATAATAGTAATAAGAAACATCAATTGAGAGTAACAGTTGATCATTTCTTTTAAACATTGCTCAATAAAATGGATTTCCTAGAGTGACCCTGTTCGTTTTTTATACTCGTTATTATGAAGACCTTAACAAATTGCCCCAGATCTCTGCTACAGCCCTTATATGTTACATTACCTTTTATATCTGTGACCTCAGGCAACAAGACAGAGTATCAGAATAGGCAAGAAAAAAGTTACACATTTATTTATGTACTATAGATAACTAAGCACAAAACATAAGCAAGCAGAGTACAAATGTGAGTGATGGCAAAATAACATTAAGGAAACCTGGGTAATAATCCTCTTATTTAGCCCACCAGGTGGCTGTCTTGGTCATTTCTCCTGCATGGTCTTTGAATAGCAAGAGAGAGATGGTGTGGCCTCTTCTCAAGATGCAGAATGGCAAATGTTTCTCTTCCACCCTGTCTTTATCTTATGCTGTGTTCCATTTACCTCAGAAGTCATATATCAAATGTCACACATGAGTTGACCACGTTCTAATAAAACATTTGGAAAACCAATACAGATGTTATCAGGAAAAACTTTGTTGAGATTGCTCTTTCAGAATACAGGCACCTACTGAGCAAGTTGGAAATAATGCATTATGCTGTATTTTGCTCATCAACACACCGTAGCAACATGTTGACAGATAGAGGTTGGACAGTACTGTGTGTGCATAATACTACAAATTTCACTTCTGTTGACGAGTGGTGCAGCCATCTTGGATTTTGAGGTCAGGGTTGGTGAGGCTCTCCCTACATTTTGATTAGAAAATCTGATTGAAATCTGGGGGTTGTACCAGTTGAAACGTCCTACAAGGAACTCAGAAACTTTCACTTCCCAATTCAAATGGGCAGTGGTAGCGCGGCTGCCTCGCAATTAGGAGACCCGGGTTCGCTTCCCGGGTCCTCCTTGTGTGGAGTTTGCATGTTCTCCCCGTGTCTGCATGGGTTTCCTCCGGGCACTCCGGTTTCCTCCCACAATCCAAAACATGCTGGTTAGGTGGATTGGAGATTCTAAATTGGCCCTAGTGTGTGCTTGGTGTGTGGGTGTGTTTGTGTGTGTCCTGCGGTGGGTTGGCACCCTGCCCAGGATTGGTTCCTGCCTTGTGCCCTGTGTTGGCTGGGATTGGCTCTGGCGGACCCCCGTGACCCTATTCGGATTCAGCGGGTTAGAAAATGGATGGATGGATGAATTCAAATGGAACACGGAATTAGTTTTGCTTTCTTGCTGTACATTCAGGACCAATGTGATATTATAGTGCAAGATAACTCTACTTCAGCCAATTCCTGTTTCAGGATGACTCCACATCATTTCAATCCCCAGTCTGATTGCCCTTTCATCTCAGCCCATCTGTATTCCCCCAGGCAAGCTGACCAGTCGGTTTCAGAGATATTATCATTACTAGTTTTAATCTGTAATAATTACAATTGGTTTCTAAAGTATTTTTTTCTCAAGTACATATTTTTATCATTAATATTATTACACCATCCTCATGATGTGCACTTACCCACCACATGTCCAAGCACAATACATTCTATCCAACATTTCCAAAGCTTGCTTACCACCTCTGGCCTATTTTCTTGCCAACAGCTAAGATTTTACCAATAATTGCTCACCACACTGTAAGCTCCACTGTGCTAAAACAAGAAGGTGTATTCCAGCCCCCTATGGGTATCACATCTAGGCTGAAACCTAAATCACTTATGGGCTCAGGAATGCTGTGAAAGTCAGAAGATTGCTCTCCGAAATAAATCCCCACAGTAGTCATAGGTCTTCCTGCAGAGCTTTACCCCAATTTATATTTAAATTTTCTGAGGCCTGTCCACTATAATACACTGGTTGGGGCCCATCTACTGGTTTGGAATGACTTATTAAAAGTGATAAAAGGGGGCATCAAAAGAAATGTGTAATTGTAAAACATTTTACCTATGTCTTGACAATGATCTGTTGCAAATATACAAATAACAATTACATAAATTGTGACATTAAGCACAACAAACAAAATTGCTTTAATTCACCGTAAAGACATGGATTCCATGTATTATTGATTTTAATATGTATGTCAAATCAGTTTAATTAAACTGATGTGTTATTTCAGAACTCTAGTAATTTCATTTAATGCATGTTTTGCATTTCCTCTTCATGTCGATTTCCAAGTCAAATGCCATTGGAATTTCATGAATATGTCATCTCAGCAGTACAAGGTCATCATTTCCATTGGGGGAGCTCATCAAAAGAACTTTGTTGTGCTTCTACAACTGGCCCACAAAAATAAGGAAATGTTTGATGAGTGATATCGATGTCCACAGAAGTGTTGATTTCTGGCATGCCGTGTAAAAAATGTGCTCCCACATTTTTCAGATCACATCAGTCTATTGTATATCTGTCATATGAAATTAATGCAAATAAATGAATGGAATTTTCTGTATTATTAATGATAAGTTAACTGTACCCTCCTCTGTACTAAAATCAAACAATGTTCCACTTTGTGTGTGCTGTTAGAGTTAGGTTACTTGACGACTCTATACTTGCCCAACATAAGCGAGTGTGGGTATGTCCTGTGATGAACTGGCAACCACCCAGGATTGGCTCCCATCATACAGTCAGTAGGTATCAGATTCCCAGGACTCTGAACTGGATAACTGGGATAGAAAATGAACAACATATTGCATGTTGGTTGGATATGACTTTGTTGACTTTACTTTGTGAAAATAGCACTGCTACTATATTAAATTTTACAAAGCTAACAGCTCAGCAAAATTCACAGGATAACAAGGTATGTATATTAACTGTGGCAGAAGTACCATACTATACCATAACATTCTCAAACCCACTTAACTGGATTGAGGGTTGCAGGGACAGTAACTAGAGTAATAATACTAAAACATTTACTAAAATATAAAAAAAAATGATGTAAGATGTTGAGAACAGTTCAGGATAAGTTAAAACTCTTCTAAAAAAACTTTTTCTGAATTTTGCTCTAAATATACTGTGTTTCTATTAGAACCAGCAGCATCTCTGCATTAGGGGCAAATTGGGAACCATTGCCAATCTCTGGGCAGATAGCATTGGTTGTGCAAAAATAAAATAAGTAGCAAACTTGCCTTAGTAATGTAACGTATTGTTAAATTGCTTATACAAAACTCAACTTTGTCATCATAATCTAACTTTTATGATTTTCTCTGATGTGTTCTGTCCTATTTCCTACCTAGAAAAATATTCCTTTTCCGATTATGTGGAATTTTCTTTGTGCCTTGTACCACTAGCCTGGTTTCCAGTTGCTTGGACAGACCATTGGACCCTGCTGTGTTCTCAGCATATGCTTGCTTATGTGTGCATGAATGTGTAGCCTGAACTTTTCTGTTTCAGCTTGAGACTTTTGAAGAATCCCACCAGTTGATTTTTTGTGATGAAATTTAAAGGGTATGTGAACTTGCACAGCTCACTATTTTGCAGTAGTTGTAATTATTATCATGAGTTACTTTGATTATTTAAATTCAATTTGATCTAGCATTTTGCCCATTGAGCAAAAATGGGAAACGCATGAGTATTTATTTGTTGCATTTCTGCTTTCAGTATTGAGCACTTGGTGTTGCTGTTGATACTTAGATATCTTTTAATATCGTTCTAGAAACTTGATTCTGTTCATCTGGACATGGTTCTTTTCCAGGGAGATATGTTACATCACTCATCCAAGTGACTTCCTCAGTCTCAATTGGCTGCAGGTTTCTCCAACTTTATGAAGAGTACCTTTGCATAGTGACCGAAACTAGCACCATTGACTAACAATGGGCCATGTGATCAACAATATGCAAAATGCCAATTGATCAATGGCCATGAGTATCATTCACAGAGAGTTGGGGAATGGCTGCAATCACAGCATTGTAAGATGGTGAAAGATGAACACTTAGGCCCCCTCCTCGGTTCAGAGATGGTCGTTCCTTTTCACGTAAATGGCCTCCTTGACTCCTCGCTCAAACCAGCATTCCTCCCTGTCCAGGATGTGCACATCTTCATCACTGAAAGAGTGACCACTGTCCTGTAGGTGTAAATAGACTGCGGAGTCCTGGCCTGACGAGGTAGCTCTTCTGTGTTGTGCCATCTGCTTCGCCCAGTGGTTGTTTGGTTCCCCTGTTGTATAATTCACGGCAATCCTCCTGGCACTTAACTGCGTAAACTATACTACTATGTCTGTGCTGGAGCACCCGGTCCTTGGGGTAGACCAATTTTTTTGCCGTAGTGTGTTTTAAGGGTTTGAAAGCCACCGAGACCTGGGGCCTCGTGAATAAACAGTGCGTATGCGCAAAAATGTTGCGTAAGCCTGTTTCCACACTCAAATCGCAATGTATAAAACCTAAACTTGGCGTAAAGCCACACACATTTCCATGGTAGCTCATACGCTGGCGCAGACAAGTTCTGCGCTCGGTTTTGCAGACTGGCGGCACCCAGCGTGAAAACAGTGCTACTGTTCCAGTGTTGTTTCCCTTTCTTTTTTAGATCCACATCCCTGACGCAGCTTTATAAATACATTGAAATTAACCGCATGTTGTTTATTAGTTTAATGCATCTGATTGTAATTAACCTGTAACAATATAATGGTCCATGGAATGGCCAAATTATTCCAAATAGCATAGCTGCTTTAGCATTGTTACTTCTTTTTCTTCTTTCAGCTGCTCCTGTTAGGGGTTGACACAGCGGATCATATTTTTCCATATTACTCTCACTACACCACTCGGAGCAGCTGATCAGAAAGAGAATTATCGGTATACAGAATCAAGCACACGTTGCCTTGGCCATGCTACCTATTTGAACTGCTCTCACACAGCAAACGCTTCGAAACCTTTCCTGTATGGACCTCGCGATTCAGAAAGAATTTCATCCCAAGAACTATAAACGCACTCAATCAGTCCATCAAGTGCTCCTTGAAGACCTGTTTGTACTTATTAGTACAATTACCTCACTGTAAACTTGCACTACAGTTATAATATTAACCTGAGCCACTATGTAAAGCGGATATTTACATATGATGACAATATCATTTTTAAGATGAAATGCAGCAGAATATGTTTATTATATTATACAGATAAACCTTTAAATTAATTTAAATAATCTATATTGTTAATAATTTAACATGTGAGAACACGGTGTTGCTGTACTAGCAAGGATCTGGCGCTCCATTCACGGATTGTTCCTGCCTCACGCTGTATGCTTGCTGGGACTGGCATGACACTGGAAGGATAGATGGATAGAATAATTAAACATGTACAATGAAGATATTTCAATGTTCCTTAAAAGTTTTGAGGAATCTGTGTTCTAAGCTTACAGATGACTTAACATCTATTACAGAGCTCATTGTGTGGCGGTTGGGTATTTGGAGAAAGAAAAGTAAGGACAGGAATTGGGGGTTAGTACGTTTGAAACAGACAGTACTGCTGCAATAAATTATTTCATCGAAGGTCATGCACAATCACTGTGCCCACGTGTTCCCATGTTTAATAACATGCTTTAATTCCTATCATCATGAAAATGATATCAAGTATACATCTCAGTATTTTAATTATTCAGAGAGCTGTAATATCAAAAATGTAATGGATTTTGCGTCCTGTCGGAGGAAGAGAAAGCCCAGAAGCACGTAGTGATTCACACACATAGAGCATGTAGAAGATCAAATACAAAACAAAGCATTTAACGTGCTAGAAACTAGTTAATTAAACAATTTTAAGATGAAGTTTATATATGTTCTACTTTAATGACAAAATATACTATGTGATTAAAGTGGAAACTTCAAGATTAAAGTTGACATTTTGTGCTTTTTTCCCCACTGTATGCCTATTTTTTTTTTCTCTGTACCCTAATAAGCTTTCATATGAAACTCAGACAGTGGGCTACAACTCACCTTTTCACGACTTTGATATCTGACAACTTCTTTTTTTTTTTTGGGCACTGTGCAAATTTGTGAACTTGAGCTTTTGAGTTTCTCCAACACTCTATGTCACTTGATCAACTTCCTTTTGTTGTTTATACAACAGGTTAAAACAACAAATAGTAAGTTTTTCCTTGCCTCCACTTGGTATTCGCTGAACTTCTTCTATTTCCTCCCGTGCTTTTGCCATTGCCTTTTCACAGAATGCTGAGCTTAAGGGCTATTTATATTGATTTGCATAGTCAAAGAGGCGTAATTCTGGGAGGAGACGGGGCGGGACAGCAGTTGCGTGCACGTGCGTTACTTTTCACGCTGACCAGGATTTATGTAGTGGAAGAATGCGGAAGTTGGCGTTCGCACAAATTTATGCATCTGGATTTTTTGTGCGGAAGCACATTTCCACTTTTGTGCTTACGCCATGTTATAGTGTGAATTCTATGCAAGGTGTTATGCATGAGGCCCCTGGTGTTTTGAAAAAATGCATCTCAGCTGTTCCGATACTCCTGACACATAAGGGATCACCAAAGGTTTTCACTTAGACAGCAGTTGTCCTTCCTCTCTCCTGGATTGCTTAGAGCATTCTTATATTGTCTTTGATTGTTGTACATTATGAAAATATTTTGATAGATCTTCACTTTTGTGATTTTATGACATTATTTGACTGACATTTTATCATCACTGATGCTGGTAACCTAATGCATTGTAAAAGGCAGTGTCACTCCCTCATCTGAGGTTAACTGGAGACTGTCTTCTTTCTTGGCTGCCCTCCCAACACCATTGCTGCTGCATCGATCTTCCACATCTCCTTCCAAATTGCTCCAATGATCGTTTTGGTGTTGTGTCCCCTACCTGCACATTTATGCCTCTGGCTCAGCCTCACACTTCTCATTTGGGGTCAGAAACAACACCATCTGTGTTCACTTTCCACTGACTACAT
Organism: Polypterus senegalus; assembly: GCF_016835505.1. Lineage (NCBI taxonomy): Eukaryota > Metazoa > Chordata > Cladistia > Polypteriformes > Polypteridae > Polypterus > Polypterus senegalus. Next base: position 83,073,792 of record NC_053166.1, on the reverse strand, counting down.
GAGATGAGCCGCTCCAAGCCAGGATCTTTCATGAGATTGCCAACAACCACATGCCATATAAATTGGATTTAAGCAAAGGAGTGAATTGTGGAGACTGCTCTTAATCTGCTTGATCATCTCTCTCTCATACTCACACAAATCTGCCCACCCACCTTCTGCATAGCTTCTCAGGATGGCTACATTCCTTCTGCCAGTGTCTCTATCTATCCATGCTCACACACACACACACACTCACCCTCTGCACAGATTCTTGGTATGGCTCCACCCCTTCTGCTAGTGTCTCTCTCACTCTCTCTCCATTTCTCCATGCTTACACACACACTCACCCTCTGTATAGCTCCGCTCCCCTTTTGCCAGTGTCTCTCTCGTTCCCTCTCTCCATGCTCACACACTCACACACACACACACACACACACACACCCTCTATAAAGCTTCTCAGAATGGCATTATCTGACAGTATCTTCCTCTCTCACGCTCACACACACACACACACCTACTCAAACCCCCTCTGCATGGCTTCTTGGGATGACTCCAACTGTTCTAGCAATGTCTCTGTCTCTCTCCCTCTCTCTCTCAGATCCACATTACCCCACCAGAATTTTCAGGCCTAAAATGCTACTGCTTAGGACCCCAGCATTTCCTATAGATAAGAATGCTTGACACTGGGAGTGTATTCTATTCATCAATTGCTGTACTCACATTTTTATGCCCATTTTCAGGTCATAAAAATAAAGAACATGTCTAAATGTTGAGCTGCTAGGAGCATAACATAACAGACACTTAAGTGTTAAAATAAATGAGGGTCATGGTTTAAACACATTAAAAAAATACAATAAGCAATTACAGCAGCAACCCTTCTTAACATGGATTTCTTACATTAAGTGATGCTCCATCCACGTGATAGAGCATTTTATACAGTGGGAAAACCCTATAGATATTCCCATTTTTTTCCTCAGGGACTGTTTTACAGTATTCTTTCAGTAAAATGCACACAGAAAGCAGCCAGGCTCTTCTGAAGCAGTGTAATTCTAGCCTCAAGTGGCATCCAATGAGCAGTGAGTCATATTGCGTCAATGTTAGCGGCTGCTTTGCCTTGCAGGGCTGAATCAGGTATTCTGGGGGAGGTCACATGCGTCCGCTTTGACAGAAAAAAAAAAAGCAAAGGAGAGGAAATTTACAAGGCATGTTACATCATACTTCTAAAGAAAGCTGTTAAATCATAAAATGTGGTTTAGAATTCAGTCAAAATCCCTCTATTTTCATGATCCCACTTAGCCCTATGTGAATTGTGCTCTGCTTTTATCATCCTGCCTCAGTCCTTAATGGTTGTAAATGTAAGAGTGCCAAAGTCTAAACTGAAACTGGTTCTATTTGCCTTTCATGAGACTACTTTGTAGCCTACCCTATGATTCAGCATGTGTCATTCTTTTTGCTGAAAGAGAGAGGCAATAGCACTGTTTCAGCAGAGTTGTACAATAATGTTCAACCCCGTATTTCAAAACTCTTTCATTTCCATTGAAATATGTTAGAGCAGTAACTGCCCCATGCACCATTCACGTAACATGCACATAAGGTTGGGAGCATGTGCTGATAGTGCATTGCTACACCCACCACACAACAAACCACCTGAATTGGGGCCCAAGTACAGCAGGTGACACCTTAGCACCATACTGAACAGTGTGAGGTTATTAACAGTGGCTGGAGTGCCAATCCTGCCACCAAGCCCCAAGTTTTCTCTCTGTAAGTTGGAGGACCTGTTTTTAGGGCTGGATGCAGATTGACATCATCCCCAGAACAAAGCAATTGCAGGTTAAGGGCCTTGCTCAAGGTTCCATTTTTGGCGTTTAGCACTAATATAAATACTGTTTACAGTACAGCTTATTAAAAAAAAAGGAAACTTACAAATATTCACTTGCGTTTCTGCTTTCAGTCTTGAATATTTGATGTTGATACTGAAATATCTTTTATCTCAATCACACAAAGGATTAAAAAAACAAGTACTGCTTAATAATTTCTCAGAATGCAAATAAAATATAGAGTTCAGTCATCATTCATACTTTTAAACATTTTAGAACTTATCAGTAGTGTTTTTTCCTTGCCTAAAAATTATTTAAAAAAAAAAAAGTATTGTTTACCTTGCTCTGGTATTTATCATCAGAACCTAATTTGTAATTATGTCTTTCAGAAAGGCATCTTGCTAAAGAAATAAGTATAAATCATTGCATGCTATACACAGTAAATAAAAAAAAACAGATAATCAAATTCAGGACAATGCAACTATGAAGCAAGTTTGTTGAAGGTCACTTTCTAAACAAATGGTGATTAAAACAAGAAGCTCTCATGTGGGATGGGAATGGATTTCCTCTGTTTACAAGTCAGTTCCTGCTGGATGAATTTAGTGCAGTATCTTCTCAAGTAACATAACATTCTCAAACCTGCTTACTGTATTCTTACAAAAAGTACCTACCTTTGATTAATTAATTGGGATTAATTTACTATATACTCTCAAACAATTTGTATACCTACCCTTTCATTTTCAAACTTGCTCAGTCTTCTTCAGGCCCATTGGAGCTGCAGCCTATCCCAGCAGCATTGAGTGCAAGACAGAAATCAACACTGGAGAAGGTGCCAGAACATTGGTTGCCATATACTCATCAACACTCGGTCATGCTGTGCCAGTTTAGAGTTGGGAAGTGACCTAGAGTTAATGTAAAAAAAAGAATCTGCAAATAAGGAAGAAAGTGTGCAATGCCTTTTTTAGATTTGAACAATACAAAATCTGAAATGGCCATTACGTTGATTTTGGTAAGACAGGGAGTGGGAACAGCAAAGTCAAATGAGGGTTCAACAAGCATACAGTGGTTTTCTCTCTGCAGACCTGTTTGGTTGTATTTTTTGTGAGTCCTCTTGAATAAATATGTAAACCATGATCAGGTCAGGTCAGGCTGGGAAGCATGCACTGGTACACCCACCACATAACGAAATAGCTCAGGATCCGGGTTGGCATCCCCGGTTCCAATCCCACCCTCTGGAAATGACCATCTATCTGCCACAGCCAGGTGTTACGTGGGTGTCCCCTTAGTCTGGTCCAGCCACTCGGGTCCACAGCAATTAAGATCCTGTGACCCTCAAGGAATCGCACCACATGGCCATAGTGCCTTAACTGATGCTCCCTCACAATGCAGGTAATGCACCTCATTCGGGACTCCATGAGCAACCGCTCATTTGATACAAAGTCAAACCAGTGGTACCCAAGGATTCTCCAAAGAGACACACTACCAAAGGAGTCCAGTTTTGTCTCACGTCACTGGATAGCATCCATGTCTCAAAACCATATAGCAAAACTGGAAGCTCCGGGACTCTAAAGACTGCTCTAAACCATGATGGTCACTCAGTATCCTTCTTTACTTAAATGGCATATTGGGAACACAAATTTGATGTTTAAATAAGAATTCACAGAAAATTATTAATAGGAAATAAAAGATGATTTTTTTTTTTAATCCAGGTAGACCAGTTAGATGTTGCAAGGTGCCAGGGAACATCATAGCAGGAATGAGCAAAAGGCAGATGCCAAAGTCAAAACAGGGAACCTGTCCAAGCACAAGCACATTCACTTGCATACCCACATTCACTCATATAGGACCAGTTTACAGTCACCCATGTCTTTGGGATAAACACCAGAATGCTCTTGAGAAAAATCCCCACACACACACACAAACCTGGGCAGGATCTGAACCCTATCACCTGAGGTGACCAAAGTGCCACAATGACTCAGAACAGTTAATTCAAGATTTTGTGTATCAGGGTCTGATGGTTCAAAGCAAGGGGGTGTTCAGTGATATAGTCAGGATTTGGGTCAAATGGAGCTCTTCCGTGATCACTGGATTAGTCACCGATTTTATGAACCAATTTTCCCGATCCCTATGTGGCTGCTAACTTTAAGATTGGGAGAAATCAGTCAAGAGGAACACAGGTGGAATACACACTCATTTACTCATAAAAGGTCAAGAATCAAATGCAGGTCTGGGGACTGGTATGGAGGCAACACTTACCAACGTGCCAGCCTTGAGTTCAGCACCCTGTATTCCAGTGGGATGAATGGCAGTATTTCAAGGCGCTATACGAAATAATGATTGGCTCAGCGGAATCTGACCAAAGCACCTAACTATGGAGGTGGGATATCTCGAGGTCTTCCGTGAAGCCGTCTTTATGCAGAAAATTTGCTCAAGCGACCAGCGCTGACTGTGCAGTTACATTCCCGCTACTTAATCGCTTTCAAACTGGACCTTGTTCTCTTCATCCGTGGGTTTTCCAGATCCATGTTTTTCCTCCTTCTGATGAAATCTTAATCAATTCTTACTTTTCCAGAACACTCTAAAAGACGTGCCCTCGCGGCGCCTCCAATCACTTCGAGCAAAAGCAGCATAGCTCTCGCGCTTGCCCCGCCCCCTGTGCGTCTGTTCTACGACTTTCGGACAGAGGAGCCCAGCTGATGCAATGCGACTCCTTATATAGCTCCAATCTCCAGTCACTGGACGCGCTTTCATTATAACAGCGGTGATTTAGAGGTGCTCGTCTTGTGTGGCAGTCGATGCTCTGCTTCCATCCTCCCGAGTAATGGGTTCTGCTGCGAAAGAAGGCGGCTTCCGAGAGCTTATGAAGCGCGTCTTACACCAGTTTCTGACTGCCAAGAAAGAGAAATTAATCGAAAGTCCATTTGAACGAGACTGCGAACAACATCAAACGACGGCATTTTTTGGTGAGTCTGAGATTACCTTTTGCTTCTGACAGGTGGCATTTTTTAAGAAAGTTTGGGTAGCGAATCTGTTTTGTTACAGGTCTGCCAGGTATTTGGAGGTTTTGCCTTCTAAATCATACTCCTGGAGCGCAGAACATCCGTTCCATTAATCTAAAGGACAAGAATGTTCACCGTTCTTAAAATGAATTACCTGTAGCGATGCATAAACAATCTTTGCAACCAGGGATTTTGCGGGTGTCCAGGTGGAATTGCTAGCTTACCTTATTTTCGTGTGACGTTTGTAGTCGTTGCCCATTTTCACGGAGCTGGCGTACTGGATGTGCCTGTTCTGATACACTAGGTTACGATTCTCGAGCGCCTTCGTCGCCATATGAGTGGCGACCGACTGTAGGTACAATCGTTTTCGTCAGTAAGACAGTTCTTGGCAGATTCATTTTTATACGCGTTTAATTGAAATGAAGTTGCTGTCATAGGTTATTATCCTGAGCCAATTATTTGAAATGAATCACAGCACTGGAGGGGACACAATAGGGTCCAAAACGACTCACTCATATCTGGTTAGTAATTCTTTGATTATAATAGGAGGAAACTGGCGCGGCAATAAAGAGAATATTAAAACCACTCCATTCACCATATGATCGGCTTAATCTAATGGTTACAGTGGTGTATTGGAGCCTACTTGTTTGTTCACACGAAGTTCGGAGTCCACGAATAACCAAAACAGGAACGTCTTTTGGATGTGGTGGGAAAACCCACACAAACATGAGGAGAACGTGCAGTTTCCACACAAACGATGATGGGCTCGTGGTGTGAAACAACCGCGCTAACCACTGCTCGATCGGAAAATCCATTCTTTTTCTAAAACCGTTTATCCAGAGCAGGAACGCCGGAAAGCTGGAGTCTACCCCGCTAATGGTCAGCTGCAACAGTTTTTTTTCTAATTAACCCACTTCGAACGGTGCTTATCATGCCAGCCTTTTACGGTGCGGTGTAATAACGCTAAGCCGCCTGAATTGCAGAAACCCTCCTTTAATTCTTCGGTGGCTTGTGTGGGATCATTATGTTAAAGGCTTTAACTTTAGTTAAACTCACGGATTTGTTTTTTTTCTGGAGGGGGCGTGGCCTCAAATCAGGTGAGGCTGATGGTTTTTACGTTATCACGTGATGTTTTCACAAACTCAAACCCGCTCTGCCTGCATTTTTAGTTTCCGTACGTTTCAGATCAAGCCTGTAAGGAACTGTAATTTAAACCGTTTGTCAGCCGCAAATCTTGGTGCTAATAAAGATTTATTTATTTTTTAAATGCCTGCAAACGGGAGTTCTCAAGCGTTTCACAAACCTTACGTCACACGGGGTCTGTTTTAAGGAGGCTTTCCACTTGCACCCAGTGCATTATTGCTGTTAGAGATTACAATTGTAATCAGAATTCATACGCTGTTAAATATAACCTGCAATATGTATACAGAAACGCGTGTGAAAGTAAATTTCAGGAAATCGAAAGAATTTAATCCAATCCCAAGTTCATAGGCTGTCGATCCAGTGCACCAGACTTGGGCACAAGGTAGAAACTATCCCAGGATAGAACAAAAGCTTCATAGTGGGAGACTGTCACAGTGGGAAGTCTTAGATCAACCAAACTCGTGTATTTTGGATGTGATGGAAACCTGTGTAACACTTGAAGGAAAAGCCCACCGGGTACCTCAGAATCGGCGGACTCTATAAATTTTAACTTGCCTAGGATCTGAACCACATCTCAAAGAGCTGTGAAGCAAGAGCGGTAACCAAAGTGTTTCCCATCTTTATGTACTTGGGTATGGTGGTGTGTTTTTTTTTTTATAATACAGATTGGGTTCATAAACCACCCATATGTGAAATGGAAGTAAAGAGGAAGACTGGTCCTAGATTGGGTCTGTGCTAGGTTAGTTGCTTTGCAACATATAAAGGCACTCCACAGTGCACCATGATTCCAGCATAAGACAAGCAAATCACAGATGACAGACCCATTGTCATATCTATTGTGGTGTCCTCCTTCTAGATCAGCAGGGGCGATCTAATTAAAATAGTAGTAGCACCTATTGGTTTCACTGGTCACGAAGAAGAGTATTTTTGCTTTACTAACAAATCGGAACAATTGCTGGAGTTGTTTTGAACAGCCATTCCAGTAGCTTGAATTGCAGTATGCTTCTACAAAAATTGTGGCATTTTCCTTGATTTAAATACACACTGTGTGATGCATCACTTCAAAAATAATTTCATGTGCTGCTGCTTGTACATTTTAATTTGACAGTGGTAATCTTACAATCCTTGAATGCAATGTCCATCAATTATTCAAATCTGATAAGTCTTTTTTGTTTTTTTTTTTTAATTGCAGAGTCAGAGCTGCTGAACTTCCCATTTCCAGGTAACTGCATGTTACTGGAAGAAGCAATGGATGCAGTTCAGTCACAACTAGCAGGGCAAATTGAACTGTGCTTATCATCTTCAAAGAAGTCTCAGCTCCACTGCCAAGAACTACTGATACCCAAGCATTTGTGCCAGAGGATAGCACGTGATATCATGTACATGTCTGCCAATGAACCTTGTGGCCTTCGTGGAGCGGTCATTTACGTTAACTTGGAAGTGGACGGGTTGTGTAAAACCCTGGGCAGAATCCAACAAGACAGCAGTGTGCCTCCTACTTTCGAGCTCACGTTAGTTTTTAAAGCGGACAAAAGCAACTGGTTTAGATTAAAACATTTTTTAAATGTTGGTGCCTATTTTGGCCCTGGATATCATAAAGTCCTCAAACTCAGCCCTGGCTTCCGACTGGTTAAGAAAAAACTTTACTCTTCTGATGGCCCAGTAATTCAGGAGTTTTAAACATGAACTGTCTTGAAGTCCTCCCCTTCCCATGAAGACTTTCCAAAATTGGTTGAGCTTTTTTTTTTTAAATTTCAGTGTTTTAATCTTGGTGCAGTGTCATTTTTATATGAATGTCTAGTTAGGCTGTCAGAACACTAAATGGAGACTGGTTTTTAGTTCCAGGTTAATGGTAAAGGAATGGACACTTGAGCTTTTTAACTTTGGTGAGTTTTGATCAGGAACATTAAAGTTTCAGAAAGACCTTGAACGTGTGGTGTTGAAAAATTTGATGGGTTTGGAGAACAAATCTGCTAGTTGCAGAAGAAACACAAAGAAGCAATTTTTTTTTTTCCTCAAAAAAGCACTTTTTGGATGGAGTTTTTAATATACCGTCTATTTGGTTACACAATTGTGCACTGTGAAATCTCACAGATTATGCTTTTACTGTATATTTTGAATTGTGATGTAAGGTTGTGCTCACATTAATCACTATGCACTACTTGTTTTATTTGTCAGATGTCCAGTATATGCAATTGGAATAAATTATTTTTTTTTATATTTGTCAGGTGTGTGTGTGGTTTTTTTTTTTTTTTTTGCCAACTACTAGCTGTTTAAATGTTTGCTTACACAAATATTATGTGACTCTGTAAATAACACTATTTGGTGTCCACTACTTGAGCTTCCCCAGCAGACTGCTTTTTAGCATTCCCCATGTTTACAGGATCACAAGGATGAATTCAACCAGTGTGGAGCTGGCGCTAGATTCACTTGAAGTAGTCCACTGGATCATACAGTAATTGTGAAATCCGTTGGGAGGTAAGACAAAGAATGTGAAATATTGGAATGTAGTGGGTAAGGTGCAGCGATGGTAGACTTGAATTATGTAATTGATTTTAAAATGCTAGTACTAAAGTAATAAGTAGGAGGTGTTTTTGACAATTCTAATGCTGGATGGAATGTTTACCACATATCCCTTGAATAATGCTAGTTCGAACTTGCACTGAATTTAGAAAGTGTTCAGACCCCTTTACTTTCAGTATGTTCCTTGTGTTGCAGGTTTGATTTTTTTAAAATAGCCATTTTGCCCATTAATCTACACCCCATATCTCAAAATGAACAAAGTGAAAGGGTGTTTTCGGGTTTATTAAAACTTCATTTGTATAGATATTAAGATAATTACGTGTGGCACTCGCAAGGTGTGGTCTGGTGCATTCTGTTTGTGTCCATTATCTTTGAGAAGTGCCTAGAACATGACGGAGTCCATCTGCAGCAAACTGAAATGACAGGACAACATTTAGAAAAGCACACACCTGTATAAAAAAGGTCAGATAATTCACACTTAATATTAGGACATAAACCAAGCTATGAAGTACAAGGAACACCCATCAAATTGTGGTGAAGCCTTATCTCCTCAAGGGTATGGAAACATTTTTAAAGCTTTGAGTGTTCCCAGGTGTACAGAGACCCAAACAGTTTTGAAAAGGAAGAAGTTTAGAACCACCAGGATTCTTCCTAGAATTGACCATCTGGCCAAACCAGGTAAGAAGGGTCTTGGTCAGAGAGGTGATCAAGAACTCAATGTCACTCTTAATAGAACTTTCAGAAGGCCTCTCCTGTGATGTGTGAACATGCTGGAAGGATGACTGTCTTGGGAGCACTCCATCAATCAGGTGTTGTTAATAGACTAGCTAGATCGAAGCCACTGTTGAGTAGAAGGCACATGACAGCTTGCTTGGAGGTTGTCAAATGACATTTAAAGGATCCTGAGACCATGAGGAGAAATCTCCTCTGCTCTGATAAGGGAAAAAAATCAAAACTCTTTGGGCAGAACTGAACTACAAGTACTATACCTCGTGACAACCAGGAACTACTCCTCACCTGTGTAATACCATCCTTGTAGTGAAACTTAATTGTGACATCACCATGCTATGGAGGTGCTGGTCAGTGGCAGGGATAGGGAGACTGGTCAGAATTGAGGGAAGGGTGAATGCAGCCAAATAAATGCAGAGAGGTCCTAGAAGGACTCTTTCAAAACATCTCGCACGAAGGACTTGTACTAAATCTGAACTGACACAGCAGTAGACACTAGATCATCTTTCCAACTGTATTTTGATATTTTGGTGTTTGTTTCAGTTACACTTTTTTCTTTTTGAAAATTTTGAATGTTTTGGTTCATTTCCAGGGTTAAACAATGTTAGGAAGGGTAGAAGGATTCGCATGTGTGCTTCAAATGCCAATGGTGTTAGCTGTGGCTTTATTAATATATGCTGCGTGAATTCTAAGCTAATAAGATGTAAAAGCTGAGCACCCAATGGCAAGGGTGAGGTTTATAATTTTTTCTGCATAAATGTGACTTAATATATTATGAGATTTTCATCCACATAATTAAAAATAATCATGGAGAACATAAGGCATATAACACAGAAGCTGCTCTGCTTTTTCAATCATTTATTGGTAAAGATTTGATTGCATTTTAGGTCAAAAGTATGCAGCTCCTGAATTATCTTGTACCACTGTAGTTGTCCACTTGCCAACCAGAAATGTCTGACCGCAATTGTTCCAAAAGAAAAAAAAAACTTTATGATGATGACAGCAGAGAAGTGGATGAATGATGTGGGATGAAATATGAGCCAGAGCATGAAAGTATATTCTACAAGTGTCTTATTTTGTAAGAGTACTGTATATTAAAATATGTGAATCATAAGCTTCTAGCATTGGTGGTTTATGGTCCTTCACATCCAGCTTAACCAGGACCACAAAAACAAGCATCATGTTATCATGGAACTTTTCTTGTTATATAATCCACTACCATGGCTGTCCGTAGTAAGAAAAGCACTATATAAATGTAAAGAATTATTATTGTTTGTCTGTCCAGGGTTTTAAATCACCTGTAGCTTGCAAACCATTTGACCTATTGACCTGAAATTTGGTACACATATACTACGTGACATCTACTATGCGCTTTAGGGGTGGTGATTGACTTCTAAGGTTATTCCTCTTTTTATTTTTATTTTATTTTATTGTAGAATCAACTCTTGGCAGCATCCAGCAGAGCAGTTGTGTGGAGCATGTATACGGGCACCGTTCTCATTCCCTACCACCTTCACCGTCACTTTACCTACCTCTTACCTTCACATCTTAAATCATTTTTGAGGTAGATTAAAGACTTAAGTGCCAGCTTAAGTGAAAAATTAAGGGAAAAGTACTAAGTTGTTGCAACACAAACCCTGACTTAATCAGTTTTAATGTGAAAAGATGCTGACAAAAGAAGAGAAGAAGCAGGCCGCTAGGATGAAGAAAAGAAGTGCTGCTCAGGAAGCAGCAGGCGTATCAGCCTCTGAGCAAATGAATGCTAAACATACAGAGAAAGAGGATGAAAACTATGAATGCTCAAGTCAAGTGTATTCACTGCACGTTATCATGCAGTGCACTGTTACTGGTATAAAATAAGTCACTTGTTTGCCAATCTGAAGAACTACTTCTGTGGGACGTAATATGTTAATGATAAAGATGTCAAGTATGCTGAAAGAGAGCAGTCACACTAGCAACACAAAGTGTTTTATGTCAGTGACAAAGAAGAACTTTGGGAATGTTATAATCGGCATAATAATGCTCAGACAGATTATGTTTAACAAATAAAACTTGTTTGACTTTTGATGGTAGCCTATTTCACTTAACGTTTGATAAGTATTATGTTTATTTGCCAAATTTCCCCAAAGGACAAATAAAGTTCTATCTAAGTTCTAATCTATCTATCTATCTATCTATCTGTATATGTATACATACACACAAACACATGCCTATAGTAAATGTATGATAAGTAAGGAAAAAAAAAACATATTTTGGCCCAGTATGAGTGAGCGTGAATGTGTAATGAATCAGTTATTCCAAATGCTGGCAGGCTACACATCTGTCTTCACAACATGAACTCCGCATGCTAGTTGGAAAATGGATGAATGGATAGATACAGGTTTTTACAGCCTCAAGTTGCTCCCACTGCAGTATCCGAATGCAGGTCCTGTGTTCTCCCCAAAGCACCAAACCAAAGAATCATTTACTAGAACTGAATGCACTATGTGCACTACCATCATCATCATCAAGCCCTTCCGTGAGAACCCTAAATCCAAAGAGGACTGTTTCATTTATGTTAGGTAGAATGCCCAGAGGGGACTGGGCGGTCTCATGGTCTGGAATCCCTACAGATTTTATTTTTTCTCCAGCCGTCTGGAGTTTTTTTTGTTTTTTCTGTCCCCCCTGGCCATTGAACCTTACTCTTATTCGATGTTAATGTTGATTTATTTTGTTTTATAATTGTGTCTTTCATTTTTCTATTCTTTAATATGTAAAGCACTTTGAGCTACTGTTTGTATGAAAATGTGCTATATAAATAAATGTTGTTGTTGTTGTTGTATGTGGGCATTTGACTCCTGGTGCTCACTTGTATCAGTTTCACTGGAAAGTCAAGTCAAAAAAAGCAAGCCCATTGTTTAGTGCTTAGTTCTTAGTGAGTACATATGGCTTTTCTAGAAAGCTTTAGGGCAGTGTTTCCCAAACTCAGTCCTTGGGACCAACTGTGGCTGCAGGTTTTTGTTCCAACCAGATTCCTAATCAGTGACAACACTTGATAACGCTGTGCTCATTTAATTAGCTGGTATTTTTTTTCTCTTATTTGACATTCAGAAAAAAGCATGGCAGCATGGATTTTACAATTTTAAGACATTTACAAATACTTCTGCTTTTTCTATAAATTTAAATGCTTAACTCTCTTTTGTTGATTTCATTATATTTCTCCTTTTCTCTGTGCAGTCTTCCTCCTTCGTTGTATCTTATTTATGACAATTAAAAATGAGCAGATACACAGGCAAACAGCACAGAATAATCAAAGGCTGAAACTACTTTAGCGTCAGACCCACTAATTAGTAAATAATGGATTAATTAAACAATTAGAACACCTTGAAAATATTTTAATATTTTTTTTTTTAGCAAACAACATAGAAACTAGTTTTCTAATTCCTTTATTGTCCCCAAAATGCAGAACTTGGGAAATAACAGTTCATTTAATTAGCCCAGGAGTTCAATTAAAAACAGAAGCTGGTTGGAACAAAAACCTGCAGCCACAGTGGGCCCTCAGGACCGAGTTTGGCAAACACTGCTTTAGGGGAAGATGTCTTATTTTAGGAGTGTGTTATAGACTATCAAAAGCAGACAATAATTTCAATGCACATCTTTTTTGGTAATATTAAAAAGGCAAGTTTACAGGGGGATATTATAGTCATTGGGGACTTTAGCTACCTGAATATTAACTGCGATAACCTTGCAAATAGTGGAGTACATGTTTTAGATGTAATCAGTGCCTGTTTTTTTAATACAGTATGTTAAAGCACCAGCATGGGGTGAAGCCTGTCTTGATTTAGTATTTTGTAATAATCAGGATATAATTGAGGGTGTAGAGGTGATAGAACCACTAGGGTCAAGTGGCCATAATATAATACAATTCTCTGTGTTTTGGAAGAGTGCAAATGCTAAGACTAAAGTTGTTAAGTTTGACTTTGGTAGGGTAAATTTTGAGCAGATGCGTCAAAGTCTAAGGAAGATACACTGGGATAAGCTTTTAAGTGTGGAAACAGTCGAGGAGCAGTGGGACAGGTTTAAACACATTCTACGTGTAACGCAGGACAGGTACATACCTAACTTTGGAATTAGTAGGAAATTTTTAAAAAATTGAAAGAGTTAATAAAGAGTTTAAAAAGAAGCTGCAAAGGAAAACACAGCTGTATAAGTTGTATAAAACTAATAACTCCAATGTGAATCGCAGTGCGTATGAGAGCTTATAACTCTATATGTTCAATTTCCTCAAAATAACTATTCATGGTGGCTCTGAAATCCGTACTGACCCCTACTCTCTCTTCTGTTTCTTTTTCCGGTTTCTTTGTGGTGGTGGCCTGCGCCACCTCCACCTACTCAAAGCTTCATGATGCACCAACAATGATGGACGGATTAAAAGGCAGAAGTCTACGTGACCATCATCATCATCAAGCCCTTCCGTGTGAATCCTAAATCCAAAGAGGACTGTTTCATTTATGTTAGGTAGAATGCCCAGAGGGGACTGGGCGGTCTCATGGTCTGGAATCCCTACAGATTTTATTTTTTCTCCAGCCGTCTGGAGTTTTTTTGTTTTTTCTGTCCCCCCTGGCCATTGAACCTTACTCTCATTCGATGTTAATGTTGATTTATTTTGTTTTATAATTGTGTCTTTAATTTTTCTGTTCTTTAATATGTAAAGCACTTTGAGCTACTGTTTGCATGAAAATGTGCTATATAAATAAATGTTGTTGTTGTTGTTGTTGAGAGCTTGAGAGCAATCATTAAGAAGAATATTAGGGATTCTTAAAGACAGTTAGAGAGGAATACAGCAGATAAAGTGAAAGACAACCCAAAGAGATTCTGTCAGTATTTCAGAAGCAGAAGAGCAGTCAAGGAGTAGGTGAAGTGCATCAGAAATAATAAAGGGGAATAAAAAATACAAGCAGTGAAATAGCAGTTGCTTTAAACTCACATTTTTTGAGGTCTTCACATGTGAGAAAGTAGATAACCTCCAAGCAGTAAAACCAACAACTAAAGAGGTACTGAGGGATTTAGAAATTGTAGAGGGAGAAGTACTGTTTAGGCAAATAAGCTGAAATGAAACAAATCACCAGGACCAGATAATATTTACCCTTGAGTTCTCAAGTAGGTTAGCAAGTGCATATAGAAACCCTTGACACATGTTTTTAGGAAATCACTACATACTTGGGAAATTCCAGAGTACTAGGAAATGAAAAATATTATCCTGCTGTAGCTGCGACTTTTCCAGTTTCCCAAAATCGAACAGCTACTGAGTTGGTGAGGTAGGATCCAGCATGAGTTAAAAAAATAACAAGAAATTTCTCAGCCCGATAAAGTCTGTTTTAAAAAGGTTTAGTGGAAATTCAAAGCAAAACAGTTCACACAAAAATAGAGAAAAAAATTATTACACATGCAGAATTAAAGGGCAAAATGGGAAAAATGTTCCTTCTTGTTAGATTTCAGTTATTTTCTATGCTTAAATGTTGTTTTATTTCTCTGTGGCTTTACTTAATACATTCAGCACATTCTATATGGTACGGTACAGCACAGTATGAAATTGTATGCCCTTCATGCCTAACCAAATGCATTTGTAGTCAAAAGGGACAAGAAATAATAGAACATTCCATTTCAATTTAGCTTATGGGGGATATAACAGAATCTCCCATATACTAAGCATTAATATATATGCAAACATCTTAAAATAACTATGAAAATAGTTTAACATAACCTAATTTAACATAACCTTAATAAATAACAAATGGCTCTTACGCCTGTTATATACAAAGGGTGACAGAGCAGATCCAAGCAACTATAGGCCAGTAAGCTTAACATGCATCACAGGAAAATTAATGGAAGGAATTATTAAGGATAAAATTGAGCAACACCTGGCAAGGTCAGGAGTTTTACAGAACAGTCAGAATGGGCTGAGAAAAGGGAGGTCGTGTTCTACTAACATGCTGGAATTCTATGAGGAAACAACAAAAGGGTATGAACAAAGTGGAGCATATGATATTATTTATCTGGACTTTCCAAAAGCATTTCATAAGGTGCCACATGAGAGGTTGGGCATCAAACTAAAAGAATTGGGAGTTCAGGGTGTTGTTTGTAGATGGGTGCAAAATTTGCTCAGACACAGGAGGCACAGAGTTATGGAACCTCATAAGAATTGTCTGATGTTAAGAGTGGTGTTCCACAAGAGTCAGTGCTATTGCTGCTGCTATTTTTTAATATATATAAATGATTTAGATAGGAATATAAGTAACAAGATGGATGAGTTTGCAGACAATACCAAGACAGGTTGATTGGCAGATATCTGGAATCCATAGAATCATTACAGAGGGAAGGACCTAGACAGCCTAAAGGCTTGGGCAGATTTGTGTCAGATGAAATATAATGTAAGTAAATGTAAACTATAACATGTAGGAAATAAAAATGTTAGGTTTGAATACATAATGGGATGTCTGAAAATCACAAATACACCTTATGAGAGGGATTTAGGATTCGTAGTGGACTATACACTGTCAACTTCCAGACAGTTTTCAGAAGCCATTAAGATGTCTAACAGAATGTTAGATTATATAGTGCCTTAATGTGTAGAGTACACGTCCAAGAAGGTTATGCTCAAGCTTTATAATGCACTGTTGAGGCCTCATCTAGAGTACTGTGTGCAGTTTGGTCTCCAGGTTACAATAAGGATATAGAAGCCCTAGAAAAAGTCCATAGAAATGCGACTAGGCTTATTCCAGGGTGACAGGGTTAAATTATGAGGAAAGGTTAAATGAGCTGAGCCTATACAGTTTAAGCACAAGAAAATTAGAAGGAGATATGACTGAAGTGTTTAAAATTATGAAGAGAACTAATACAGTGGATCAAGACTTATTTCAAAATGAGTTCATCAAGAACATGGGGACACAGTTGGAAACTTATTGAGGGTAAATTTTGCACAAATATTAGGAGTTTTTTCTTTACAAAGAGAATCATAGACACATGCAATACATTACCAAGTAGTTTGGTAGACGGTAGGACTTTAGTGACTTTTACAATTAAATTTGATGTTTTTTGAAAAGAATTAAGTGGATAGGACTGCAGTATTTTGTTGGGCTGAATGGCCTGCTCCCAACTAGATTGTTCTAATGTTCTACTTATGCAGGATGCATCATGTATAAAAACTGCTAATTCAAAGTCCAACAATATTAGTCAGTTCTCAATAAATGTTCTGCCAGCACTGAGACAGGTTTGGAGGAAACACTTTTGCCATTAAGATGAGTATATTTGCTCGCGAGGATGTCAACAATCAAATGTTGCAGGTTTGCATTGCAAATGTGAGAGAGATGTGACTCACTAGAATGGTTACACTGTCATATGACAGTGATCAAATTCTAACATATAACATTAATCTAAAACCATAATACCCAGTTCGAAGGCCATTCTATTCGGGATCATGAGTATTGTCACACATGTACGAACAGAGGACCATCTCACAGGCTCTTCCCAGACTGTCTTAAGAATGCTGTTGTTAAACCCGTGCTTGATAATTTTAGACCTATTTCTAACCAACCCTTCTTAAGTAAAATCCTAGAGAATGCAGTCATTATGCAGCTAAATGACCACCTCAATAAACATACTATTCTTGATAAGTTTCAGTCAGGTTTTAAAGCAAATTACAGTACAGAAACTGCACTCGTTAAAGTAGTAAATGAATTCTGGGTAAATGCAGACAGAGGCCGTCTATCTGTTCTTATCCTCTTAGATCTGAGTGCCACATTTGATACCATTGACTACAATATTCTTATAAATCATCTTAGTCAATGGGTGGGCCTTTCTGGAAATGTCTTAAATTGGTTTGAATCCTACCTGGCAGGTAGACAATTCTTTGTTAGTTGTGGTAATTATGCATCAAAGACACATGATATTCTATTTGGTGTTCCACAAGGCTCCATCCTGGGTCCACTGCTCTTTTCGATTTACATGCTTCCGTTAGGTCAGATTATTTTGGGGCATAACGTGAGCTACCACCACTATGCTGATGATATACAACTGTATTTATCAATAGCGCCTGATGACCCCAACTCTCTTGATTCACTGACACAATGTCTTACTTGTGTTTCTGAATGGATGAGTAGTAATTTTCTCAAACTAAATAAAGAGAAAACAGAAATTTTAGTGATTGGCAAAAATGGATATAATGAGAGTATTAGAAATAAACTTGAGCCATTAGGGTTACATTTCAAGACAGAGGTAAAGGATTTAGGGGTAACTATTGACTATGACCTAATTTTAAATCACATATTAATTAGATTACCAGGACAGACTTTTTTCACTTAAGAAATATAGCAAAAGGTGGACCTCTTATAACATTGAAAGATGCTGAGAAATTAGTTCACGCTTTCGTTTTCAGTCGGCTAGATTACTGTAACGCACTCCTCTCAGGACTACCCAAAAAAGACATCAATCAATTGTAACTAGTGCAGAATGCAGCTGCTAGAATCTTAACTAGGAAAAGAAAATCCGAGCACATCTCTCCAGTTTTGATGTCACTACACTGGTTACTTGTGCCATTTAGAATTGACTTTAAAATACTACTTATGGTTTACAAAGCTTTAAATAATCTCGCTCCATCCTATATTTCAGAATGCCTACCACCTTACACTCCAAATCGTAACCTTAGATCTTCAAATGAGTGTCTGCTTATCATTCCAAGAGCTAAACTTAAAAGAAGAGGTGAGGCAGCCTTCTGCTGTTTTGCACCTAAAATCTGGAACAGCTTACCAATAGAAATTTGCCAGGTTGATGCAGTGGAGCACTTTAAAACATTGCTGAAAACACATTACTTTAACATGACTTTCTTATAGCTTCATTTTAGTTTAATCCTGATACTCTGTAATAACCTCTAGGGATGAGAAGGGTCACTACTACTAATACTCCATAAACCCCAAGCCTCCCAGAAGGTATAGAAAAGAATATTCTTAAAGGTGATGATTTGCATATATTTAAAGAGAATCATAAAGCATGTATTAGAACAATTATTATACAGTCTGATGCACATTAGCATAGTAAGGGTTAAACCATAAAAAGCCGTCGCTTGTCTATTTTATTATTTTACTCTTTACTGCTGCTAAGCTTAAAAACTTCAGTCAAGGACATCGTGTACTTTTAGAGGGCTAAACGGACCATTGTTTTAAGAAATGCAGCCATTGAGGCTTTGGCCAAGAGAGAAAACAAGATAAGCCGTTTGCTTCCATTTGCAGCAGCTGGGCCTCTGCCTCCCTATCTGCTTGCCTGGACAGGTGATGAGAAGTCAAGGAAAATGCAGCTTATAAGAAACAGTGTTATTGTTTTAGGGGCGCAACTGCCCCAACCTCTAGCCCAATATCTAATGTGTGGGTCTGCCTGATTCCGACTTACTGGTGGAAATTGATTTGATAAATAAGTTTTGGACACCTGCACAGGGTATGAAGTAATGATGGCAGTTTCGCTCAGGTGGTTAGGTATGATGGTAAGTGCCAGAAGAAGGAGAGTATTTTGCATAAGTGATGAGAATTGTAATAAATGTAAGCTTTCTGAATTTGCTAATTGTTCATTTCATTTCATTTGGGTCTGTGTATGCATTACACAATAAAATTTGATTCAGCCTTCCTGAAACTCCATGTGCCTTCTTTGAGCAGCATGTTTCTGCCACAACAAAGGAGACGTCATTACTGGCACAAGCAACCTGCAGGATGGAGCTCCCCTACCACAATGACCTTGGCTAATCAGTCTGATAAGCCATATCTCTTTAAATTGGTTAATCCACATAATGGGAAGAATACACACTGAAGAGCATTATACCTTTTATTTTTCATTTTGTGTCCTTGGGCAATAAATGGGAAGAGCTCGTTGGCACTTCAGATTTTCTTGTTTCATGGAGCTGTCATTCCTGTACCCATCCATAGTGTTTAAAGCACAAACATTCTGGATCAATGGTTCCTAGTAGCACCTGAGCAAGTCACATTTTGTAACGTGAATTCATCTATTATCTTAACCTTGAGCCCTCTTATACACTGAAATGCATCCAGGGATGTTCTTGAAACCAATGAATGTTTGATTTTTGTCGACCATTTTATCACCCAGATGGAAGTGTAAGTGATTTTGCAAAAAAAAAAAATCTTGCATGTCTTGTGCAAGGAAGGCAAAATTCTGACTAGGTTGAAAAACTAGCAGATATTTTTCAAAACTGCTGAGTCCAAATGTTTGTCACCCTAATTGTATGCTACTGGAAAAAGCAGTTTCAACAACCTTGTACTGTATATTCGTACTTTTTGGAGCTGTTTCACTTCATACATAGCCTGAACACAATGAATCAACTACAAGAGTCTTTTTGCTTTTCATTGTACTGAACATGAACGTGTGTGTTTGGGCCTTGTGGGCACATCTTCAGGCTGTCGTCTATTTGCATATCGAACTTACTGCTTTGACATCACATTCTCATCCATCCATCCATTCATCCATTTTCTAACCCGCTGAATCTGAATAGGGTCACGGGGGTCTGCTGGAGCCAATCCCAGCCAACACAGGGCACAAGGCAGGAACCAATCCTGGGCAGGATGCCAACCCACCGCAGATCACATTCTCATGTATGTCTAAATCAATGAAAACAAAAAAAATATAAACTAAGGGTTTTCATAAATGAAGAAGGCCTCTAAATGCCTACATTTTTTTATGTCTATAAAGAAAGAGATCAGCAGAATTTTGAATAAAATAGTCAGGATACCCAATAAAGGTTTTAATAAATCAATGATTATGGTCTGCCATATAATAAAAATATGATATGATGGACTAGAAAAAAATGTCAAGGACCAGACTAAAATACAAAAAAATAATAAACTGGCTGTTGCTGCCGCTGCAGAGATTTGGGAAAACATTTGCTCACTAATAAACTTTCAAAATAATGTAGAATTACATAACATGACCTTTAAAAAACTAATTGTTAATTCAAGTGTAAAAAAGACAGCATGTTTCTCATAAAATCTGCTTTTCTTGCCCACATATTGTTTCTTAATATGTCCCAAAAATTCAATCTAATTTATTTTTGTATAAAACCTTTAACTGCATGCAGGCTCTGAGTGCTCACACATATTTTACCATTATTTTGCAATTAAATAGTGGCATGGTGGAACAGTGATTAACGCTGCTACTTCATAGTTTTAGCATTCTGGATTAAAATCCTGGACTGGTCCTTTCCATGTGGAATGTTCATATTCTCCCTGTGATTCTGTGGAATTTTATCCAGGTATTGTGTTTCTGACATTTTGTAAAGCACTTGCAGATACATACTTAGCATGAAAATATGCTATAGAAATAAATGTTATTGTTGCTTTTTTCTCATATGTTCAAAAACACATGGATTAGGTTAGCTGGTGACTATAAATTGGCCCCCCAGTGCGAATGAGTACAAGCATATGCGTGTGTGTGGATGGATGTGCTGGTTTCCTCCTACAGTCCAAAGACATCCAGGTTGGGTGGACTGAAGATGCTAAATTGGCCCTTAAATTGGTCCATGTGCTGTGATGGACTGGCATTCTGCCCAGGACTGGTTCCTACTTTGCACCTAAAGCTTCAGGGATAAGCCACAGCCCCCAAAGACTATGCAATGATAATGGACTAACAGTAAATGGTTAAACCTTTAACTTGAAAACTTTTTTTTAATTTTATTAATTTTATTGTAATCATTCCATACAAATAAATCCATTTTTACAAAAAAAATAGGATGAAAACAACTTAACCCCCACCCCCTAAGAAAGAGAGTATGGCCAGCGGAGTAAAACTTAAAGCTTGTAAACATACCTAAATTGATTAGTTTAAAAGGGCAATAGAGATGAATGGAGAAGAAAAAGAAATGCAGAAAGAATTGCTTCCTCTGTGCTTTAAGAACTTATTCTAAAATGTTATTGATTAGATCCTGCCAGGTTTTGAAAAAATTCTGTACCGATCCTTTAACTGAGAATTTGATTTTTCTCCAATTTCAAATAGTATAAAACATCGGTTTCCCACTGACTTAAAAGAGGAGAGTTAGGATTCTTCTAGTTTAGCAAGATAAGTCTGCATGCCAATAGTGTAGTGAATGTCATCACAGTTTGTTTGTCCTTCTCCACTTTAAGCCCATCTGGAAGAACACCAAACACAGCTGTTAATGGGTTAGGAGGGATTGTGACACCAAGGCTGTCTGAAAGGCATTTAAAAATGTTGGTCCAAAATGATGTTAAGTTGCCGCAGGCCCAAAATCTGTGACCCAGTGAAGCTGGGACTTGATTGCAGCGTTCACAGGTTGGATCTTGACCTGGGAACATTTTGAACAGTTTTAAGCGAGACAGATGTGCTCGATATGTAATTTTGAATTGAATAATTGTATGCTTTGCGCATACTGTATAGAGCTCGAGTGAATTCTCTGCATTGCTACCTTCCACTCCTTTTCTGATACATTGATTAAGAGATCTTTTTCCCATTGTCCTCTTGAATCTTTGAAAGGGAGGGACTGTAAAATAATTTTATATATTGCAGAGATGGTGTCTAAGTCCTTGAAATTGAGCAATATTTTTCCAGCCTGGAGGAGGGTGCAAGATGAGGAAAATTGGGCAGGTTCTGTTTAACAAAGTTCCTAATTTGAAGATAGTGAAAGAAATGTGTAGCTGGAAAGTTAAATTTGGATTGTAGTTGTTCATAGGATGCAAAGATGTTGTCTATATAAAGATCTAATCCCAAATCTTTTCCAGATATTAAAAACTGCATATGTTTGCGAGGGTTGAAAGAGGTGGTTCTCTTGCAGAGGTGCCACAGATAAAAGATTCTCCATCTTAAAATGCTTTCTACATTGGTTCCATATTCTGAGTGAGTGAAGCACTAATGGATTATTAGTAAAATGGCGATAACTTACATTTGTTGGGGCACAGAGCAGGGAATATAAAGAAATACTGCAGGATTTTATTTCTATTGCGGACCAAGCCTGTGTATGTTCATCTATTTGTGTCCAGGTTTTTATAGCTTGTATGTTTGCTGCCCAGTAATAAAACTGAAAATTAGGTAGAGCCATGCCACCTTCTACCTTAGGTCTTTGTAGGGTCGCTCTTTGGATACATGGATGTTTTGAGTTCCAAATAAATGAGGTTATTGTTGATTCTAATTGCTTAAAAAATATGTGTTAATGTATACTGGAATGTTTTGAAATAAAAAAAGAAGCTTAGGAAGAATATTCATCTTAACAACGTTAATTCTTCCAGCTAGAGTGAGATGAAGGGTTGAGCATCTATGCAAGTCTTGCTTAATTTTTTTCCATTCAGATGGCAAAATTTTTTTGATAAAGAGCTTTGAATTTACTTGTGATGTTAACCCCTATGTATTTAAACTGATCTGCAATGATAAAAGGTAGGGTGTCTAATCTAATATTATATGCTTGAGAATTCACTGGAAAGAGTACACTTTTATTCAAATAATTTCTGAGACCAGAGATCTTTTGAATTTCTGTGAGTGCTGTTAAGACGGCAGGCACAGAATTTTGTGGGTCTGATATATACAGTACCATATCATCTGCATATAGAGAGATGTTCTGTTCCAGTCCCTCTCTGATAATCCCCTTTATCTGATAAGCATTTCGACAGTGAACCCCCAGTGGTTCAATGGCGATTGCAAATAGCAGTGGTGACATGGGGCATCCTTGTCTGGTACCACGTTCTAGTTTAAAGTAGTCTGAGCAAATGTTTTTAATACAGACTGAAGCTTCTGGATTGGTATACTAAGTAGTCTGATCCATGCACAAATGTTTGGGCCAAACCCAAATTTCTCTAATGTAGTGAAAAGGTATTTCCATTCAATCATGTCAAATGCTTTTTCTGCATCCAATAATATATTTCTGGGGTGTTTGACTTTACTGGTGAGTATATTACATTGAAAAGGCATCAAAGATTGGAAGATAAGTGTCAACCCTTGATAAATCCAGTTTGATCTTGTGATATTATCGAAGGCTGCACTTTCTCCATCCTTCTAGCAATGATTTTTGAGAGTATTTCAACATCATTATTGAAAAGTGAAATTGGTCTGTATGATGCACATTGTAATAAGTCCTTATTTTGTTTAGGAAAGACGGTGATTAATGCTTGGTGAAAAGTTTGAGGTAAAATTTGATTGTCTCTAGCTTCTGTAAATGTTGCTAATAAAAGGGGAGCTAGATGAGTGGAGAATTTCTTATAAAATTCTACAGGGTAGCCATCAGGACCTGCTGCTTTCCCGCCTTGAAGTGACTTTATAGCATCTAGTATTTTTGATAGTGCCAAAGGTTTATCGAGTTCCTCCGCATTAAAAGTGTCTATTTGTGGTATCTGTAATGTATCCAGAAATGCATTAGATTGTGTGTTTTCTTCTTTAAACTCAGTAGAATATAAAGATTTATAGTAGTCTCTAAATGTGTACATTATTTAACTTGAAAACTGAAAACTACATTTAAACACAGGGTAAAACAGCAATTTTCAACTTGGTTAATATTAAAAAAAGTCCTTTAACACTGAAATGTGCTCAGCCTACAGTGGATAAGAGGAAAACAAAAAGTCCAGTCAACAGCATCCCTTGCCAAATGAGGACAAGGCAAAAATCAAATCCAGGGGGAGCACCAGTCTATCTCTGAGCTCACTCAGATATATATCCACAGTCACTCGTGTCGGGTCAATTAACCTAAAGTGCACATTCTTGGAATTTGGGAACAAAACTGAGGTACCAGGAGAAAAATATGCAATGAGAACATATGAACTCGATACGAAGAACAATCAGGCCAGGGTTCAAATCAGTAGCCTAGAAATGCAAAACAGCAATGCTAATCAATATACCATTGCACCAGTACAAAAAAATATTTTTTTAGTTCAAGCTCTATTACTTAAGATTTACCACTTTACAGTTTGATCTTCTTTCACTTTAGTTATTTTGTTTTATTAATAATGGCATTCTCAAGATCCATCTGTGACAGCTTAAGCACTAAGTTCCCCAGTTGCTTCAGTAGATGGCCCTGCCCAAATAGGCTCCACACAAAGAGGATAAGACAGAAAACACTAAAAATGAATAAATACAGTAATATAATACAGAAATGCATAAGACAATACACAATACTAAATAAATAAAAATGTAGAAAGAACAAAACCAACAACATAATCAATAACACAGTATACAAGATAATATTTAAAAGAAAACATACGTGAGCCATTGATGAGACATGGCTAAAACATAACATCACCTTTCAGCTTACCCCAAAGCTCTGGCATTACTTCATTTTGCTGGTTTCCTTTCCAATTTACTTCTCCATATTGGAGACTTCCTTCAGACATTATATGCTGCAATTTAGTGTAACTTTGTCTTGCTCCGTCTTCTTTACAACCAAGTCTGCTGCCTCATTTTTCTCTGGGTTTCTTCTTCTTCATTGTTACTGATAGTATATTCTCTGATGATACCTCTCTGTCACCCTACAGATTTAAAGATGCTCCATATCCGGAGATCAGAGAACAAGCAGTGGCCATGCACACCAAACCCAGACACCATGGAGTGCCCTCTAGTCCTGACAACCCTCTCAATCGAATAGCCTGTGAATGACACATCCTTTCTACCTATTAGATTAGATTTGACTTTATTATCATTGTACAGGTACAGCAAACTGCAATTTAGCATCTAACTAGAAAGTGCAAATAGTAGGGTAAGGTGCAATAGACAGTGGGTGCAAATAGTACATTAATGTACAATAGATAGTAAGGTGCAATAAGGCAGCATACCAATGAGAATATATATTTATATGATATTTGAATCTATAGGTTGTAGTATATACAAGGAAGAGTAATAGATATGAATACAGATCAGTAAGTACAGATACAAGATATGAATATAGAAATATTAAATATTTTATATACAGAATAGATATATGTAAGCCAATGAAAATATACATTGTGACAGATAGAGGGCGCTATCGTCCTCTTGAACCCTCAGACAATACGTCAGACACCAGGTAAAAGTCCAATAATATGACTTTTTATTAATAAACAGTGCACAAAGCACCCTCCTTTCCACAATACTCATAAATAACAATACACTAATCAATAATCACAATCAACCACTCCCAGACGCATTGCCACCCTTCCACCCAGCTCACCTCGCCGTCTGGGATTTCCCATTGTCATTTTATATTGCCTGACCCGGAAGTGTTTCCAATCCTTCAGTCTATGTGACTTCCTATCACTATCACTTCCAGGTCAAATAAAAAGTCCTCTTCTTCATCCCGGAAGTACGTCATTTCCCCTGTTGCTGTGACTAAGACGTACTTCTGGGTTATAGGGCACATATGATTCTCTGGGTCTCCCTGCAGCGTCCTCTAGGTGCCCCTGTGGTATCCAGCAGGTCTGTGGATAAAAACTCCAATGTCCAGAATTCCCTGCTGGCATTCAGGGCACCTCCATGCTGCAGGGAGAGCTCCACCTGGCGGTCTGGGGGTATTGGCCAGGATGACTGGCTGGCCATAGTCCACAACATAGAGTACTTTCATTAGTTATTGATAGTTGGCCATTGAGTGGTAAGGGTCGAGAGTTCAGAATCATGATGGTGTTATGAAGGAAACTGTTCCTGAGCCTGCTGGTACAGGACCAAAGGCTCCTGTTCAACATTTTCAATGAATGTAATAACCATTACATTTTTGCAAACAAAATTTAAAGAGTAAATAATTAAGATTTAAAATCCAAGCAGTATTTTTATATATATGGAGCATAAAATGTAATTCTGTTTAATTAGCCAGTTCCTCGCAAAGTTCTCAAATAAAATTTAATGCTCATATACAAAATATGTGTTCAATAGATTCTTTTTTGTTTGACAATATCAACATTCATTGTACTTAAAACTAAATATTTTTCCTCAACAAATTCCCAGACAGTCAAATTTCATTAAGAGTTTTTAAAAAGATGTCTTTTATTTTGGATGGACATACTCTCTGTATTTAGATTTTTTTTCTTTTCTCACAGAAGCTGAAATCAGAATTGCAAAATTTCCAGTTTAAACATGAAAAAATCACCTAGGTACACCTTACCTCACAGGTTTATTTTAAATTTCTAGTTTAATAAATAAAAGTTAACTATTTTGGCAATACAACATTATTATCTCTCAAACTGCTCGCATTTACTAATTTCTCACCCACATTTCCTGGTGAAGACTATGATTTCAACAGGTTGAGCAGGGCTCATCAGTCCTAGCTAGTTCAGTTTGGGAATTCCCAGGGGTTCCCAGGTTTCTTACCTGAAAATTGTACTTCCTCCATAACTTCCTGTGTCCTACATCATCCATGCTGAAGCACTTCTAGAAGGAGGCACACAGAGGGTATTCTAAGTACTGTACATAGATGCCCAAACCACAAAGGTTTGGCTAAAGGAGCAGGTCTAAACTGAGGCCTTAATAAATTGTGATTCTCTACACCCTGTCACTTGACCAATTATGTTCATCGTCAATCATTACACAAGTCCTGTGACCATAAACAAGGATAGTTACATGAACTGACTGATGAGTTTTCTAAGAGTACCTAGCTCTAGCTCCACCACCATCATCATTCAGTAAAATACTTGCAGAACTACTGCTTCTACACAGTTCATGGGTCTGACCTTCTTCTCTCCCTTCACTTTTAGATGTGTTACAATTTTGGGTGGATGTTCCCTAAAACCCTGCAAAGAATTAGAGACAATGACCATAGCTTAGATGTGTTGGTTCTCATTAGAATCTTGTCACACTTAGTTGTGAACTGTTGCACAAATTCATTCGACATCAATGGAATAACACCATCTGCTAATAGTCCTCAAAATGGATACTCAACAACAACAGGTTTCACCTTGATCCCATGTCTTCAAAAATCACAAATGGGATAGGAGTCAAATTTTACTTTTATGGATCGTATATGCTCAATTTAAACAGCTGTGACTTAATGAAAGGCAGCAACCATAAATTTGGATTAAGCTCATTTAGGAATTGTCATGCTTATAGCAGAATCCAGAGAGAATCCTGTGATGAATGGCCTTAGAGTCATGTGAAAAAGTATGCACACCTTATGAAGAATATGTGGACATATCAAGATTTGATCTTCATTAAAATAGTATCTACCTGTATAGCAAAAGGTGACAAGAAACATCATGCTACATGTACATTTTGTGGTCAACTGTATAACTTCAAGAACATAAATGCACATTTCTAAACTGGAAAAAAGTAAGCACAATCCTACATTTACTCATCCATCTATCTATCCATCTTCTAAGTCGGCTTTATCCTGAGCAGGGTCATGGGGAAGCTGGAGCCTATCCAAGCAAGAACAGTTCAAGACAGGAACAATCTTTATACAGGATGCCAGCTGATTGCAGGCTGAACACAGAAATACACACCTGCACACACACATATGCTAGGAGCCAATTCAGCATCATCAGTCCATCCATCCTGCATGTCTTTGGACTGTTTGATTAAACTGGAGCATACTGATGTATATATGGGGGGAGCATGCAAACTCCACACATTGTGGACCAGAGACATGAACCGCAGCCACCTTGTTTTTGAGGTAGCAGCACTACCACTGTGCAACCTTGCCCCCCATCATTAGAAAGGATTTTGTTTGAGCCTGTCTTATTTAATCTTTAGACATTTAGTTTGGTTCACTCCTTCTTGCTGTGTGTTATCAACATGCCTAGATGAAAAGACCTCCAGGAGGTTTTCAGAATCAACATTGTAGGACTCCAGACAGAGATTTCAAAGATCTTCAAACAACTGGACATCAAATATTCCATCATCTACAGATCTAATTTACAAATCATCTACAAATAGAAACAATTTCAAACAACTGAAATATTGTCCAGGCCAGGTTGCACCGGCAATTTCAGCCCAAGAACAGAATGCAAGATGCTGAAAGAAGTCTTGAAGGACTCCAGAATTTCATCACAGGACCTCTAGGTAGCTCTTGTCACTGTTAATGCCGAAGTGCAAGAGTATATCATTAGAATGAGACTGCACAAGTTAAATCTAAATAGATGTGCCAGAAAGAAACCAGAAAGAACATCAAGACAAGGCCATATGTTTGCCAGTAGACACCTAGGCAAGAGATCACAATTTCTGGAAAAATGTGCTGTGGACAGATCTGTGTCTGACAGAAACCAAAGACATCAATTGACATAAGAACCTGATAGCAGCTATAAAACATGGTGGAGTCAAATGTTCTGGTTTGGGCCTGTTTTGCTGTATCAGGACCTGGGCAGCCAACTATGACAGAATCCATTAGAAATTCTTCATTGTATGAGAGGGTGCATGAGGATAATGTGGGATCAGAGGATTGAAATTCATCTGAAAGCGGACCTTACAACATAACAATGGCCATTAATATACCAGTAAATCCACCAAGGAATACCTCAAAAAGAAATAATTGGAGGGTTCTGGAATGGCAAAGTCAAGGCCTGGATGTGAATCCCGTTGAGATACTGTGGAAGGATTTAAAACACAGCACACCCCTTAAACAATGCACACACTGAAAGAATTCTGCATGTAGGAATGGTTATTAGAGCCAAGGGATCACTTACATTTTCCACAGATGGCATATCAGTTCATTTTTGTTGTCTTTTTTCAATTACATTACTTTTATATAAAGATATTTTTTAAATGAAGATCAAACTTTGATACAGTATGTCCACATATGTTAAAAAATAAACATTTCATTGGGTGTACTTACTTTTGCTTCACCACTAAGAATTTAACCCTGGTTGAGAATATCGGTGCCATTTAAGAAACTATTAAAAGGGGAATATTGTGACTGACAGCTAAATACTGATGTCAACATTGAGAAAGATTATTACTCAATTTGTAAAAATGAAAAAAAAAAAAAGAGCACACAACATAAAAAAACATAAAAGCATCAGGGAAAAAATATCCAAACAGAGTAAGCACAAACAAAATGAAATTTAAGAGATAGGAAAAGGCATTAAAAGATTCCAAGTGTGGTGGTCAGTTTTAAATATACCTGCCAATGGCAAAATGGATTTGTGACGATGTGGGTTCTGGCTCCACGCTCCCATGGCTGTTTGGGAACCCTTGAACCCAACACCGTCGATAATGAAACCGATTGAGCTAGTCAATGGAGGCAAATAACTGAGCAAGGGGAAGGTATACAAAAGGTGCAACAGTGCTTTTATTAAAAGAAACAATCAAAACAAAACAGTGTTCCAATAAATAGTGCAGTTCATTCAATAAATAATCCAATAAAAGAACGTGGAGGTTAAAATCAATAAATAGAAAAAACAATCCTTCAAAACGAGAGGTTAAAAATCTTCTTTAGGAAGCAGTCTTAAAACAACAAACAAGCTCGGTGCTTCTTTTAACATGTGACTCCCCTGCATCTCCCTGTCCAGGCTTCGCAACAGAGGAGCCACACTCTCTATGCAGCTGCCCTCCTACAACACACATTCGAGACTGGAGACCTCCCGATCCCTGGCTCTGGTATGGCACTCATCCCAGCCTCGGAGAACTTGGTTTCCACCAACGACCAGGTCGCCCACGTTGGGGATTCCAACCACCAAGTCTCCCGACTTCCGCTGCCTTTCCGCGGTCTCTCTGCGGCCAGTCGCCTTCCCTTGGTCACTCCCGCTACATAATCGCTCAGCGGGAGCGACATCCAACTCAAACGCCTGGGTGTTGGCCTATTGATTTTTGCAGCACTTGGTGTTTTGTATTTCTTGGCCTAGTTTTATGTGTGTTTGCATATAATGTGAAATAAACCAACATGTCTGTCTGTCTGTCCACATAAAGGAATTTAACTTCCAATGGACCATTCATCCATCTTCTTAACCCTTTCCAGGGCAGGGGCACCGGGCAGCTGGAGCGGAACCTAGCAACCACAGGGTGCAAAGCAGGAACAGCACTTGGACAGGCGATGTTGGACCAATGGATGGATTTTCTTCAAATCTGCCAAACTTCTTCTTCAAAGAAATTTGTAAAAAAAATAGATTGAGATATCTCAAACACAGCATGCTGCATATTTGTTTTAAAATTTAAAAATCTCCCAACTGTTATCATTTTGATACGAAAAGACCTTCATGCTGTAGTTTGAGACCTTCAAAATGGCCTACAGACAACAAGTCAGAAACCTAACTGGTCTGCCTAAAAATAGGTGTCTCCCTAGTGGAGCCTGACCCTAGGAAACTGGGAGGCTTTCAGTCTCAAAATGGAGAACAGGCGTTCATGGAGAAGAGGATTTATTAACAAAAAAATGTAACAAGAAGTCAAGCAATATGACACCTTTTATTACAACTCAGGCCCCTTCATCGGACAATATGTAATCACAACTTTTAACAAAAATAACAAAATACTTCAAAAATATCAAAAAAGAAGGGAAAGGGCATTACCTAAAAGGTCATCATAAGCAAACAAGTCCCAATGCAATAAACAGGAAGCAGAATCCTTAAAACAGTGGCAGAAGTAACAAAAACTGAAAATACAAAGGAGCAAATAATTAAAATGACAAATCACCAAATGACCAAGCACATTCACTAGTTGGTGATGGACTGCATCTCCCATAAGGCTCTTGGAATCTCCCACAAAACACAGGGAACATAAAGACATTTAAAGAAACAGTACATACTTACTATATTTTTAAATGAACAAACACAATACAGTAATACATTAAATATACCAACTAAATGATAAATGAACAGAGACACATTATTAGCAATAACTATCTTTTTATATAATATGCTACCATGGCTATCCGTTTGTCTGTCCAGGATTTTAAATCACCTGTAGCTCACAAATAGTTTGAACTATTGACCTGAAATTTGGTACACATATACTATGTGACGTCTACTATCCGCTTTCGGGGTGATGATTGACCTCCAAGGTTATTCCTCTTTGTATTTTTATTTTATTATAGAATCAACTCTCGGCAGCGGCCAGCAGGGCGGCCGTGCGGTGCATGCATATGGGCTCCATTTTCAGTCCCTACCACCTTCGCCATCACTTCCCCTACCTCTTCATATCTTAAATCATTTTTGAGGCAGATTGAAGACTTAAGTGCCAGCTTAAGTGAAAAATTAAGGAAAATGTACTAAGTAATTGCAACATCAGTTTTAATGTGAAAAGATGCTGACAAAAGAAGAGAAGAAGCAGGCCGCTAGGGTGGAGAAAAGAAGAACTGCTCAGGAAGCAGCAAGTGTATCAGCCTCTGAGCAAACAAATGCTAAATGTACAGAGAAAGAGAATGAAAACTATGAACGCTCAAGTCAAGTATATTCACTGCATGTTATCATGCAGTGCGCCGTTACTGGTACTAAATAAATCAAACTGAAAAATTAACAAAAAGGACAAAGAAAACAAAAATAAACATAAGCCACGGAAGGAATTCTGGATAAAACATAAAAGCAATGTTCTATGTAACTTCAATTACAGATTAGTTTATTGTTTCAAAGTTACTCTTAGCAAGGATACTACAATTTGTATAATTTACATGCTTTCCTCTTTTAGTCATCCAGCATCCACTCCTGATGGCAAAACAATCAAATGCCAGCAAAAGAGAACAGGGAATGCTTAAAAGCAACTATCTCAAAGAGCCTTAAGATCTTGAAGCTGATACTAAACAAAATAGCTCAGTAAAGTAATGAGGAATATAAACCAGCAGTAAAATCTTCCATTGAATTCTGTACCTCACAAGAACCAATGGAGTACACTGAAAATTGATTATATACTGTGTCTCTTCTTAGTAAGAGTGAGCATCCTAGCAGCTGTATTCTGCACTAACTGTAGCCAAGATAAGACAGACAGATTGAGACACAACAGAAGTTCATTGCATTATATAACAATGAGAGTATACAGGCATGAATTACTTTAAAGACAGAAAACACTAGAGCTTTGAAAATAACTTGAGATGATAAAAGCTGCTCCCAACAACTGAATTTACCTGACTCACAAATTCAATTCACCCAATCCCAGCCACCATAAAAACCACTCCATCTGAACTAGTGTGGTGCTGAGGTGTCACCTGTTGCATGGCTGCACTCAGGTCCTAATCTGGGATCCTGAGTTGGTTTGTCGTGTGGTGGGTGCAGCAATGCGTTGTTATCAGAGCATGCTCGTAACCTCTCTCCTCTCTCTCTCCTTAATAGTCAAGTTGGGTATAATACTATACTATAATATAATAACAGTTATTTAAATTATTATCAAACAGCTAGAAAACCATAATTGCAGAATTAAAGAAAACCATTAACCAGAATTCAAATGAACTGGGAGACCACAAAGCATGCAAGATGATCACAAGGCAGTACGCAAGGCAATTTACAGATGAACATAACAATATGGAGATGGAGATTCATGTCCTGGGTGTGCCATAGCTCCATGCATGAAATTTGAAAGTTCTCTTCAAGTCTGCATGGGTTTCCTCCAGATACTTCAGCTTCCTCCCCCAGTCCAAAGATATGCATGTTGCATGGACTGGCATTGTTAAATAAGTGTGTGTGTGTGTGTTTGTTTTCACTCTGCAATAGACCGGGTGCCCTGTCCAGGGACTGTTCCTGACTGTGCCTAATGCTTGCAGGGAAAGGCTCCATCTTCCTTGTGATGTTGCTATGGATTAGCAAGTTTGGAAAATGGATGGATGAATGGATAACAATTGTGAATGTATTCAGTCTTTGTACTTTTTATGAACATAAGTCATTATTCTGAATTATTTTAGTAATAAATCACTTATCTTAATGGTAAGCTTACAGTATCCAAACTAAAACAACAAATGCAAAATAATTTTTCTTTCCAAGGTAAATAAATGCCTAACATGTCTTTCAGTTGTCACATTTTGCCTTATAGTTACTCTAACACCCTTAGAATTATGAGTAAAAATCACTTGATATCTGCATGTTGAGATACATGCTTAACACTTCCAGGTAAAAGCCACCAAATACCAGAAAAGGTTAAGTCAAGTCAAGTTAAAAAAGGGAAAATAAAAGATTTACATTTTAAAGGATATGCTTGGTATTTTGCAAGTCAGTTATTTCTTCACAAACATGGTATATATGCATTTGCCTTTAGAAATAGTATTCTTAATTGAAGCATTTTTTATAAATTTGAAAAAATACATAGCTTTATAATGGAAGTTATAGGGCACAGGGCTCAACTGGAAAACAAAACCCTAAAAACTTACTGGATACTTCCATTTTTTTTGATCTGCATCTTGAGATTACATTAACATTGTAAACCAGCTCATACAAGTCATTCTCAAAGAAGACAAACATCAATATAATGAGATTTAGCCATTTTAAATGAAGACCGGGTGTGTGCTCTACTTTAGTGCAGGTCTTCCTTAGCAAAAACCTTGAAAGAAAAAACTTATTACGGCCACATGCTTGGCATCATGTTAATTTACTTCTGTATTAATGTGGGAACTCCAGCTATATGAAACCTCTGCTATCACACAAGCAAATATGAAACTTATCCTTACCTTAAGATTAATAATACCTAGAATATGCGATAAGATGATTATTTCCAGATCACTTTTGTTGTTATAAGCATGCTTCAGAAACACGTAAGGCATGTTTTCTTTCATCAAAACTTTTGCCACTTCAGAGAAGTATTCTATAAGCTTTTACACATTTGTTTTCCGGTCAAGCCCCATGCCCCATGACTTCCATTATAATTAAATTGATTTACAAGTTCTGTAAATTCAGTTCATCCTGGTTCATTTGAGTTAAAATTAAAACTTAAAATGAGCAATCTTCAGTTTTAAAAATTTAAGATTTTAAAGGACAAAGGTATTGTACATATGAAATCAACTGCAGACCTGCAAGTTGCTGTTTCAAAATTAATCAGAATGACATGTCACTCCTGCAGAATGGTATAATTATTTTATTATTTCATATTCAGTCCCTATACCTTTATACATGCAAAATTGGAATGACTGTCAAAAGTGAAATACAATTCAAAAGTCAAAATACAAGTTATGAATTCATAAACTGACAGCATAGATATTGATTTCAAAGATATAATTATTTGTCATTTCAGGACTCTTTTATTCCACTGTAAATCTTCACTTCCCATTATCTTTATGCATTTCAATTCAATACTTGACCAGTTGTAAAAAGTGAAAATGTTAAGGTTCACAAATTACATAATGGTTGTGAATTCATCATGAAACACATAGTATGTTACTGCTTTTTAACAATAATAAAAAAAGACATATATTTCCTTGATAATTTTAAACCTCTGGAAAACTTCCATCCCTATGCGTTCATATAAGAAAATTGTATGGCAAAATTGTAAACACTGAAACAAAAGTTTTACAAATTAAATGCGCTTTTGTGTAATTAAATTGCAAAAATTATATTTTCTCATTGGAATGCATATATAGTTTTAACATTGATAGGCAGTGAAAAATGAAATTAACTAAATACAAATTACTTTTATTTTAAAATCGTCAATGTACATAATGTTTGAGTCCTGGACACATCTATTTAATTTAAGACCGCCAAAAGATGATGTTTTGAATTCGAGACACGTTTATTTACTTCAAAATCGTTCATCTATATTGTATCTATTAATATTACCTACTTTTATATATTAATTATGGACTTTTACTTTGAAGACAAAAAACTGCAGTGCTATTCAGAAATCGGGTGACATCTACGTGTAAGAGTCTGAATGATCAAAAGGCAAAATATGAATTATATCTACCTGCCTAGCGCCCGGTACTTGCTGGAACAGGCTCCAGAACACCCCCAAGCGACCCTGGTCTGGATTAAGTGGGTTAGAAAATGACATGATATCACCTTAAAAAAACTTTTTTTTCAATCATTGTTTTAGTTTCTAAAATTGTTTTAGTTCCTAAACTTGCTATTCACATACATGATTTATTACTATAAATATTTTAAAATATACAAACACAAACTACAAGTTTTTCAATACCATAGAGTTTATTGTACTGTATATATATTTTGTACCGACTTCTAACACGTTTTGCCTGTTAACAAAAAAGCGTGAATAAATTAACCTTATCCTAAATAAGTTCACATTCATTATTTAGTCTTCCAAGATTCGGAACATCAATGAGCGAAAACAAATATCCAAGCCAACTTTACTGTTCCTTCTAGATGTGGCAACCCAATGTTACACACAGTATTTCGATACAGCATTTTCATGCTGTATTGTGTGTGTGAAATCCTGTTTGTGAATTGAACCGCCAGCCGATTTCTTTGAAGAGCAAGAGTATAAACTTTCTAGACGGTAGAAAACAATCAATTGCGTAACTGGCAAAGTGGAAGTGGTTTATGCCATTAAATCTAATTAATTGCTACCTGCTAATGATTTTTTTTACCTCTGATTAGAAGAAATGTAGCAACGGGTCAAAGTTAAACTGCTGTCAGTTACTGGTTTCATATTTTGTAAACATAAAACCCGTTATCTACTATAATGAAAACGTGCATTTGCTAATGTCAGTCTGAGCTCCACGGATCTTTATCTGAAGTATTGCAAGTAGAAGACGCGGCAATGATTGCAGCATCCCGGATGAAGACATACAACCTTAAGGTCCGAACATTTATATGATGCTGTCAATCGCGAGGCAGGGTCATATCTGCTTTAACACGAGCTCGTTGCTAAGGCGACGCTGCTTCCAACCATTTCCGTTTCCTGTGCACCAGAAAAAAAGATGCCCGAAAACGTCTTGGATTGGGTGTCAGGTTTCGTATTTACTTAAGCTAAACGAGGATTCATCATTTCCACCTTAATAAACGGAGCAGAACAGCGTGTTTCTGATTACAGTACCTGCCTGTCAAAATGGAGACTCCGAAAGGGTAACAGCAAAATAGTATGGAATACTAGCACTTAAATAGGTGTGTGGCAAAAGCTGAGAGCGCCCTGGCCAACGAGACGTCAACCGACGATTATTGTGTGGAGGACTCATAAGGAAAAATAACATGGAAAAAGAAGAAGCCGAAAGACTAATAGACAAAGCGAAGGTTTGTCTGCGGTCTGGACGAAGAGACAAGGCGCTGCAGTTGTTGTACGAAGCTCAGAAATTATACCCGAGCGTTCGTGCTAGAGGTAAAGTGACAGACGGAGGTGCACGAATTCATGTAAAAATAGATTCCGCCGCGCCAAGCAGTTTGTTTTAATGGTGCTGCGCGCATGCCGCGGCCGGCCGCTGGGTTCTTGGCTCGTTTGCCCTGCAGTGTTTAGCTTGCTTTGAACAATGTTGACTGTGCACGCTGCTTAAACACAGTACTTATTGAGGGGGTCGAATTTGTACTTGTTTTGTATATTTCAAGAACAAGGCTTGACAGTACTGTATGCCCCTTGTAAGCCAGTCATGGGTTTTAATTTGTTTTATTGACCTATTACAGCTTTTCTAGCTGATTTAGGTATAAAAGGAGTTAGCATTTTTAGATGTGTCTTTCTGTTTTAACTTACTGTTTTTCTTTTGTTGCACATTCAGAAAAATGTGAAGAGTGATTAAGAAATTAGCTGGTAATGCAGTTAGTCACATTGCCTCACATTAAATGCTTGATCATTAATATGTAATTACTGAATGACTTATCACAGTACTGAAAAAAATTATTGTACTAAGTTGTGTTACTTTTATAAACGCCTCACCTATTAACGCACATCTATCCCTACCAAAGTGAATCGGCCTAACAGAACTGAGGGTCAGTGGTTGTCAGAAAGTGTTCAAGCGGTTCAAGACACACCCCAATCCTGTATGGTAAGCCCATCCAGACGGTACACACAACACCTCTTACAGGGGTCAGTTTTGAGTCACTAAATTATCCAAACAGGGATATCTTTGGAATGTGCTAGTGAAAGCCAAAAGAATCCAGAGAGAATTAAAAAAAATAATAATAATACATAGGCAACAAGGAGAATGAATGTACGGCCTTGCTCACACAGATTGTGCCTAAACTAGGATTCTGTCTTGGAACCTTCTTGTCTAGTACATTGTTGTGGGCAACTGGTGCCTGAGCTTGCAAAAAAGTCAATTCAGAGCAGGAACCAACCCCTGGTGTTACACAAGGCAATCAGTGTACATTTTTGCACTCTTCTTTTCCAGTAACTCTAAAAATGGTTTTGGAACCCTAGGAGTTAACCCTCACAAGCACAAGGAGGAAGGGCAACCTCCATACAGAAATGATCCAAGCCAGAATCATTAAGTGGCTGCACTTCCTGCTACTCCACTGATATATATATATATATATATATATATATATATATATATATATATATATATTTATTGTTGATGCCAATGTTATTTATGCTGACTATGCATATGTGTACCATATAATATACATTATATGGCCAGAAGAATCCAGACATGTCCTTGACACATTGATTACATTTTCTGTGTAACCTTCATAGAATGAGAAGTTTTCGAAGAGCAGTGACATTTAACTTAGTACTGCTGTATTGTATATTGGCACTTTTTTAACATGTGTGTACATCAAATATTTGCAATGCTGTCATACTCACCCTTGTAGTGACAGGCCAAACACACTTACAGAAGGGAAAGACAGAGTTTTAACCATGTGTTAGAAAACAGTTGTCTGCCCTTGGTTGAAGCAATCATTTCTGTGTCCCAAACTGCCTCTAGAAAAAGTGTCAGCAAAAAGACTGTTTGTCAGGAGATAAACAGTGTGGTTTCTATAACAGCTTGGAATCTGATGATCAGCTTGCACAACGTTAAGCATTGGCTAGAGTCATGTCATGCTTGCCACTATTGGACACTAGTGACAGTGACAATCCAATGGATGGGTCTGGGCTTGGAGTATGTTACCTGCCTTAATCGCAATGACAATTGTAAAGTGTGGTGAAGGAGGAGAAATTATGGAGTGGGGCTGTTTTCCTTGGTTTAGGATAGACACCTGAGGTAAAGTGATATTAAACATGCAAGGAAATTCCATACAATTTGTGCTTCCTTCTGTGTGGCAACATTTAAAGTATGTTGGTTTCTGTTTTAGTCTGACAGTGCTGCTCTCAGCAAGCCAGAAATCGTGAGCAGAATATACCTGACTGGCCACCACAGAACCCTAACCCCACTTTAGTGTGACACCTTTTCAATAAATTGGTGCTCCTTTTTTCCAAACCAGACATGAATGGCTGAAATTAATAAAGTCCATGCAGCAATGTTCCAAGAAAAGAAGAAGCATTATAGCAGAGAATGGGAAGAGGTTCTCTATTAGTAACGTTTATATCAAAAGAAATGTAGAACAAGCAGGTGTCTGGATACTTTTTAGACATGTGGTATATATATGTGCTTTCTGCTGACAGTTCAAATACATGCTGTCAAGTTAGTTGACATATCTAAACTTCCCTGATGTGAGTGTATAACTGTATATGTTAGTACAGGATGATGGTTGTGTGGTCTCTTCCTAGACATGGGGTCTATTGCAATGAGTCACTCTGTGAACATCTGTTGGTAGGAGCTGTATGAACATATCATGAATGGATTCTTCTGATGCCATGTAACTTGTAAAGTCCACAAAACACATGTTGAAACCAGAATGATGTTATTGTAAGCATCGAGCAATTGACTTTCTTGACTATTTTGCACTCGCGTGGCTTTTGTAGCTGTCCGCCTAACTGATGACTTTTGGACCATCTTGCTAGTGACATGAGGCAGTCTGCATCTTTTTGATGGAGACAGTGTAACTGTTTGAGTTTCTAGTTTAAGAATTAGTTTGTTTATGACAACAGCAATGTTATGCTGTGACTTTTTTTTTAATTTAATGAGCAACAAAGCTCTTGATTCATTATTGTGCTAATCACAGATTGTAGTACAGTACGTGTGTAAATATGTATATTGCACATGTTATTTTTCTTGTCTGTAACTGTCATTCTGAATAGTGAATGCAGGAATTCATTTTGTAATATTAACCAGTAAGTACTGTATTTATGGCTGGGTAACTTGTATTTTGTGACTAGTTCTTCTTGAATCCTTCTTCCTCTAAAGTGAGGGTAGGTTCTTTACAGGGTCAGCACCGGGGAAAAATTTGAGGACGGCCATATGTCGGTGGAAATGGAGCAGTTGAAACTACCAAGCAAAACGTTTCTTACATTTTCAGTCCCAATAAACACTGAAGTGACATCTGGGTATTATGTTTTGTCATTATAAAATAACACACATTTTTAATTCATTAAGTGATAGTATCCTGCTACTAAATTTAATTGAAAAGTAATATAGCTGTTTGACTTCAATAAATTTACAGTAAAGATAACCCATACAAAGATTTAATGTTAATACAAAATTAAAGCTCTGTTTGTAACTACTGTAATTCTCAGCTCAATTCACTTGCTAAACAAAAATTACACAATCAAAACAAAAATAAAATGTGTAAAGCAGTTTACCCAATAGCTAATACATAAAATAATTCACTCAAAAGAAAGTTATGAAGGCTGCTGTTTTTATTCCCATTTGTAATGTTTCAGTACAGAGTGAAGACCTTGTGAAATGTATAGATGAGGGCTTACAATGTGCAGATATGTCAGTTTTGGCATGAATTACTGACCAGTTACCTGACCTAATAAAGTACTATACAAATATTTTTAGGGTACAAGTTAAGTATGTGGAAGTGTGTTTTGAAATACAATATGTCACTGCAGCTGTTTTCTTTCCAATTGCTGCTTATACACTCCAATGCAACAGAACAGTAAATATTTTATGGAATTTTGCTTAGCAAATTTTTGTGAGAGGTGAGAAAGCACATTCCATGTTCTGCACCTACCAACATGGCCTCTTCATATGCAGTAAAGCATTTTATCTTTTGATGTTGTACTGCTTGCACTGTCATCTCAGATAAAACCCGACTATTTTCCAACAGCAGGGCTAACACTGTTTGTTCTAAACCCTCCTCTTCTGATCCTAGGCAACATTTAAGGAGTCAGCATAGTCACCCTTTTCGAGTATTTGTCAAAAGGAAAAAATATCACAATGTTAACTTTTGTGTATTGATTTCTCTTAAATATCAAATTGAAAATTCAGTATACTGGCCAGCCATCCCTGTAAGAACAAGGTGATAAGAGTGACTCCCTGTTATGTGTTCATCTTTCTGTATACCAGACACAGCAAAACCTTTGTTCTTTACCAAGTGAGATGCCACGTTGTACATTCTTCATTTTGTTAGACCCTGAAAATTTGCACTTGATTACCTAATAATTTAAGGCTATTATTATGCCCTTAACAGTTCACATTTAAAGGGTAAAATGTTTGGTTAAAAGACAAGAGAATTACAAAATGTTATGGCAATTTAAGCTAATAACTACATAAAAACAATCAAGAAATTCCTTTGTCTTTGTAGAAAAGTTGGCCTGATGATATGATGATTATGTTATGACAGAATTGGTAAGCAAGGGTTCAGCGAAAAGTAGGTATGCTTGAAATGATATATACCTGCATGAGGGACTAACAGAACTGAGCAATTTTAAATGTCCATTTGCTCATTTATGTTCATCCTTTGACAGTTAATCATCTTCACCTTATTACTACTTCATGCCCATATAACTCCAGTGTTCAACTAAGGTACTAGAAATTTAACAGCATCTATTACAATATACAGTATTTTAAATATTGAGTTTGTAGTGGCTTTTAAGTTCTGTCATGCGAGACCCCTGTGGCTGCAAGTTTTTGTTCCAAGCCGCTTCACAATCTGTGAGTCATTTTACAGCTACTTGATCTCATTTTCTAATTAGCTGGGATTTTTTTTTATTCTGCATTTAGAAAAGAGGTAATTTGAGGTGTACATTTCTAAGAAATGTAAAAATATTTACAGTTTTGCTGTAGTTTTAAGTTCTAAACTTTTTTTTATCATATTCCTATTCATTTACATTATTGTTCACACCAAGTATGGAACTTGCTGTCTTAATTGTATCCTAATAATCGCAATCAAAAACGAACAAAATAGACTCAAGGACAAATGAACAGCATGATGAAAGTCTTGACACCATAAATGAAAAAACTGGATTTGTTAAATTTTATTAGAATGCAGCAAGCATTTGTGTATATGAGGATAATTTAGTGTCTTTGTTTTAACTTAGTTGAAATCATCATCATCATCATGATTTGTATTCTGCTTTTCTACTTATTTAAGCTGTTGTTTACCAGTGACCACAATAGTGACTCTGACAGTGAAGGACATGCACCCTTCCAGCAGTCAGTGTCCTTTTCCCTGATGTATACAAGTTGTGTATTGTTAAGATGAACTAATACAAAAACAGACTTAACAACTTAAAACTAGAGCAACAATATGAATATTTGTGAATTACTTAGAATGTAATGCTTTTTTAAAATGCAGAATAAAGAGAAGAAACAAAGACCAGGGGCTTTATTTATAGAGCAGCTTCCCTCCTGACATGTTGAGACTCCACCTTGTGTTTTCAAGAGCATCTAGCTACGTTTCGCAACTGAGAGTACGAGATTATGTGCGGCATTATATAGTGCCTTTCTTCTGCTTTCTCAGGGTCAGAGAAAGG
Source organism: Polypterus senegalus (assembly GCF_016835505.1). Lineage (NCBI taxonomy): Eukaryota > Metazoa > Chordata > Cladistia > Polypteriformes > Polypteridae > Polypterus > Polypterus senegalus. Next base: position 83,032,091 of record NC_053166.1, on the reverse strand, counting down.
CTTAAGGTGCCAGCACCTGAGTGGGTAGCCACTATCACCTGGTACACATAATGACATGATTGGTGATACAATGAATCATATAGAACATATGAAAAATTTAGAGTTCAGTCAATTACCTTTACCAACAAGCCAGACACCACATACAGTACTGTCACTTTTGCCACAAAATAAATGAATTGCAGGTTGACCCAGGCCACCACGTGGCGATGCTATGCATGCGCCTATGGACACTATTACTATGCAAGCATTTTACTGTTTACACACTTGCGCATAATTTACATAAATCTGGAAGATTCCACCAGGTGACAGTGCAAGATATCACTGTGAGAAAACAACATTCAGCTGCGCTGTGTTGTGAATTGCCTAAAACATCCAGTAAATTCCCAGGACACCTTGCTGCAATATCCCTGAAAAGGTTGGATGTTTAATGATTACAAGCCAGGGATGCAAGCATTGGGTGCAAGGCAGAAACAATCCTTGGACGGGGCATCAGCTCATCACAAGGTGAATACAAGCACACACATACACTAGTGCCATTTTAGCATCACCAAATCCCCAAACCTGAATGTACTTGGAAGGAAACCAGAGCATACTGGGGAAACACACCAGGAAAACATGTAAATTACAGGTAGGGAACACCAGGGATGTGACACCCTGTGAGGCAGCAGCGCTACTGATCTGCTACTGTGCCGCCCCCACGTGTGTAATTATTAACAGTATTCATTATTTAAGTAGTTTATCTGTAAAATGTAATAAACATGCTTTAATGCATTTCATCATGAATGTTGTATCAAGTATATATCTAAGGATTATAAATGTGCAGAGAGCTGGAATATCAAATTTAATTTGTTCTGTGTGGCAATTGCTATCTGCCTCTGCTGTCAGTGCAGGAGGAAGCCCCAGAAGCACATATCAACTAACAACTGGTCGGTTTTAAGATGATGTTTACTACGATTTACTTTAATGACAAAATAAACTATGAGATTGAAGATTAAATTTTGAGATTAAAGCCAAAATTTCCACTTTAATCACAAAATAGACCTTTTCACTGTGTCCCTAGTTTTTTTTTTTTTTCTCTGTAGCACAAATATGCTGTCATACATGCTGTATATTCTGATGTTGTTGTGAAGGTGCAAAAAAAAAGACAAAAAAGATGACACAGAAGATGGTATGTGAGACCTTTAAATGTCTTGCATCATTTATGATAGGTAATATGTGACACATTTGCAAAGAAAATTTCCACGAGTACAATAACTTGAACTGGTTAGTAGTACCACATCTGGCTGTAGTTAGTATCTATTCCAGTTCACCACATGTTTATAACCAAACTTTATCCTTTACTTGTAGGTCTGCTTTTTGACCTTCCATACTTTCAGTGTTCTTCCAGACCAGCCACTCAGTCAATCAGCCACATGTCAAATACTTAAGATCAGGGAATATGGGTCTATTCAGTTTTAAGGGATTTTGTGTTCTCTTTTAGGATTACTAATTATGCAAAATAAATTGTAGTAAATGTCAGAGTGATTTTTCTAGGAAGTTATTGCAATAAGATCATTTCAGTATTAAAATGAGTAGGACCAACATTCACTTGCTTGAATTTTTCCAGGACTTTAAAGTACTTCTTGGATCTTTCACCAACACATACTTTCACTTATACATTCCTTTTCTATCTAAGCATATCTTGTTTTGGCCTCTTTGAGAGTTCTAAAACTGTATGCCACAGGTTTTTTAAGTGCGCATGCAGCTTATCTGAAGTTGCGCCCTGCCTAAACCATACCTATTGACATATTGTAAAACAACAGTTCCCTGAAATGCCTCTTACTGTGAATGATTCCATATTCACACTTAATTTTGATTTCTAAGTTCATTCTTTTAAGAGTTGATAAAACTGGCCTTGTTTTGGTACGTTTCTTCAGGCTTTCAGTGTTGGTGACTCAAACTCGACTTTTTCTAGACCTGTTTTCATGTCTGTTAAGATTCAGTTGTCCCTAGAAGTTTTTGCAGGCTTAATCCTGATATAGACTTCTTGTTAGATTCAGTTTGTGTCATTCTTTTCTTGTGCCATTTTTTTGCATCATTCATGTATATTGCTACACTTTCAGGGTCTTCTAACATTTCTCTTTTGGCATTCCAATATAAAACATCTTTAAAAAACTCTTTTTCTCACATTATGCTGCATCTAATGAAGAGGATGCAGTGGCACTTCACTGCACTACGTTGCTACAATCTTCTTTTCACTTCTCTCTTTCCTTCTTAAGTGACGTCTGTTCCAAATCATAATTTCCCTTAATATATTTACGTCAACAAGGGTACATTACCTGATGTCATCTTTCTTCAGTACTGGGACCTTTGGTACTGTAAAGTTTGCTATAATACTTCAAACTTCATTTTTTTTCCCATGAGAAGAGTTTTCTCTGTGTGAACTGCCAATGGTCATGCATTTAACTGCTGTTGATTAATTTTAAATGTATTTATAATCATAAAGTGTGAACAATCCATTTCTTGCCAGTACCAGCTATAATGTATTCTGTGTTTTTATGTGCTTATCTGTTATGATTTATCTTTTCCAGTATTTTGCCATGAATTGCGACATGATAGTTGCAATTTTGTTTTTCTGATTTTAAAGTCTTCATTCACTACGTCTTCATCCGTTTGTGTTTGCACTGCTTGTTTTTTCTTTATATGTACAGTACAGTAATCCCTCGCTATATCGCGCTTCGACTTTCGCGGCTTCACTCTATCAGGCGTTTTTTTAAATGTAAGCATATCTAAATATATATCACAGATTTTTTGCTGGTTCGCGGATTTCTGCGGACAATGGGTCTTTTAATTTATAGTACTTGCTTCCTCAGTTTGTTTGCCCAGTTGATTTTATACAAGGGACACTATTGGCGGATGGCTTAGAAGCTACCCAATCAGAGCATGTATTACATATTAACTAAAACTCCTCAATGCTATAAGATATGTTTGCCGTGCGGTGCTTGATTGTTTGCTTGTCTCTGCCTCTATCTCACCCTCTTTGACATTCTCTGCGCCTGACGGAGGGGGTGTGAGCAGAGGTGCTGTTTGCACAGAAGCTGTTTGCCTAGTGGATACGAATGCAGCTCTAAGAAATGCCGGCCGCTTTATCACGGTGCTTCCAAAAGCACACTTATTGATTTTTTTTTTTTTTTGATTGTTTGCTTTAATCTCGCTCTCTCTCTCTCTGATGTTCTCTGCGCCTGACGGAGGAGATGTGAGCAGAGGGGCTGTTTGCACAGAGGCTGTTTTTTTTAGAAGATACTGACGCTTCTCTAAAAAATTCCGTGGCAAACTTAAAAGCAGACGTATTGATTTTTTGATTGTTTGCTTTTCTTTGCGATCTCTCTCTCTCTCTCTCTCTCTGAAATTCTCTGCTCCTGATTGCATTCTTTTAATTGTGAGAAAGAACTGTCATCTCTGTCTTGTCATGGAGCACAGTTTAAACTTTTGACTAAAAGGTGTTATTTCATGTCTAGAGGGCTCTAATAATATTAACAGTGTGGGAGAGTTTATAAGGGCTTAAAATATATAAAAATAACTATACAAACATATGGTTTCTACTTCGCAGATTTTCATCTATCGCGGGGGGGTTCTGGAACGCAACCACCGCGATCGAGGAAGGATCCCGCGATAGGTGAAAACCCACGAAGTAGAAACCATATGTTTGTATGGTTATTTTTATATATTCTAAGCCCTTATAAACTCTCCCACACTGTTTATAAATATTCCCCGCACAGTTATACAGCATAAACCCTTTGTATTCTCTTAGATATTATGTAAGATTTATTGAAATTATGTATGTCAACACACTGTTTATATACAGTAAAACCTAAATATTATTTTAAAGATATCGAGCATCTCAGATATCACATATGTTACAGACATTACGATAGACAGGCCACCAGCAATAAATACATAAAATGCAAGAAAAATTGTATACAGTAAATGTGTGTACAGTGACACTAAATGTACGTACATGTACTAAGTACTGTAAGTAGAAAATTAATTATGGTTACTCATCAACAATGACACAACGACTTGTCCGATAACGATGAGTTTAATTTTACTGTACAACAAAGGAGAGCGTTACAGCTCTTCTAAAGGAGCCTCTTCAGGCGACTGTGTAGCACCGCCGTTGTTCTTCTTCTGGCAGTCTTCAATCCAAATCCCTAAAGCGGATTCCATCTGGACTACTGCCTTATTACGTCCACTTACAACTCATTTTGCCCTGGTTATAAGGACACTGCGGCCATAGATCTTATATTCTTTTCCTCCTTTTTAAATAAAAAGAATCGTGGACTCATTGATGCCATAATGGCGTCCTACAGCGGTGTAGCTTTTCCCTTCCTTCAGCATATCCAAAACTTTTACTTTTTCGGCAATCATTAGCATCTTCCGTTGGCGCTTGGGCATGGCCCCTGAAGCAGTAGCAGAAGCAAATCGTTTTGGAGCCATAATGAAGGGCTTGACTACGCACAAAGATAAACACAAAAGTTAACTCTTTACACAGTGAAACACGTTGATGCTGAATGAGCAAGACAAGACTTTCTGGCTAACGCCGCGGAATCGAATTTGGCGCTCAGTCGCTGAGCCAGTCAGCACACAGGAACTTAACTGCATGCTCTGATTGGTTAGCTTCTCAGCCATCCGCCAATAGCGTCCCTTGTATGAAATCAACTGGGCAAATCAACTGAGGAAGCATGTACCGTAAGTAAAAAGACCCATTGTCCGCAGAACCTGCGAAGCAGCGAAAAATCCGCTTTATATATTTAGATATGCTTACATATAAAATCCGCGAAAGTCGAAGCACGCTATAGCGAGTGATTACTGTAGTCATTTAGTGCTTATGAACTTTTTTTCCATTGCTTGCAGACCAGCTTCCTCTGACAAGTGGTAATGAGCTAATGAGTTATCCACCAATGACTAAACTTTTTTTATTCAAAATACATTTATTTGATGAAAAGCATGTTTGACTTTATGGTTACTGAAATCTCTTTATGCTTAACAGGCTAAAAAGAGCTGTAATAAACATTTGTTTGTTTTTTTCTATAGGCCTTTGGCATATATTGAGACAAGAAAGGATGCTTATAAATTGTACTCCATTTAGGGTTGGTTAACTTTCCTGATGCAATATCAGAATCTCAATTTGTCCCATTTCTCACTAACAGATTAACATTTCTTTTGTTTTGTGTTAAAGGAGACGACACAACTTTGTCAGTTTTGGATTGTATAGTGTCTATCAATGCTTAAATAAATAAGTTACTGGCGGACCATATATTACTCCTCCATAATGTAATGGCCATTGTTCGAGATTTCTGCATCAGTTCAATAAGTTCTTTTGCATGCCATGTAAAATTGGATTGCCTTTTTATTTACATTCATTGTTGTTTCCTTCATCATCAATGTAATCTTGTTTATATGTGCTTCAGAGTTACATTTGCAGTCTTTGCTGAAAGCACTTAAATTATACACGAAGCTGTTGGTGCAAGGACCCTGCAAATGACCAACCTTCTGTTCAGGGCTGTTTTATGCCCAGTGTTGCTGGGATAATCTCTGGCACCTTCACAACCCTGAATGGGATTAATTGCTTTTGAGAATGAAGTGAGATGGAATTTTTTGTGCATGTGTGTGATGTGAAAAATCCTCTTATGTTAATATTTCACATACCTTTCTGAATATGTATGCAATTCATTTTTACTGAACTAGCACTTAGTAGCTAGAAATTGTTAAAAGTCTGGAAATGATAGTAATGTATTAAGTAAAGTTTTGTCAATTGGTCCCAAGTTAAAAATGAGCTTCAAATAGCAATTCAGCTCTCATTCTTAGCAAATATCTCCTTGCTCTGCCTTCAAACTAGCAAGATTGACTGTATACAATTATTATTAAATTCTATTTATTAATGTCCCATTGTTTATTTATTGGGATGATTATGTATGTTTGTGACTCAGATTTCAGAAACTTTTACTTATTTTAAGAAATGTCTCTTAACAGTTATTTTAACAGTGGCACAAGTATGTACAAGAATATTTACATTTAAAAAGGTGATATATTCATTCCTTAAAGTAATACTGAATTTACTGGATATGGATATTTTGGAGAATTGTTATTTATTATTACGTAAATTTTCTTTCTTTTTTTTCTTCTTTTTTCAAGCTTTAATTGATGCAATTACCAGAAATGGTTGTGCACCTGGTGATGGACATAATATGCGAGACTTTCCAAGTGGGAAAAAAAACAGTGCAAGTGAAGAGCCTTTACCTCAAAAAGGTGGAGATTCAAAGAGTTATACAGAAGAACAGCTGCAAGGTGTTCAAAGGTACAATTTAAGATGTCTATAAAATATAAATCTGTAATTTTAAAGATATAACATTTAAGGCTGTTTTTAATATGAACTGTCCCCGTGAATACAATCCCCAACATTTTAGTATCCTTCAATCCTCAATTTTTGTTCTCTCATTTCTTATTTAATAGTGTATTACATGACCTTCCTCATGACAAACATTCAGAGGTGCAAATGATCCAAGGTAGCTGGCTTGTTGTTGGCCATCTCTTTATTTGCACCTAATCTGTAGTAGTATGCTGTTTAAAGCCAATGTCACATTATGCAACTTTTTGTTCTGGGGGTAGAGTATGTCAAATTTACCAACTGCAAATAACTGAGATCACTGATCTCGTGCCTGCACTATTTCAGATTACAAGACTGAAAATCACAGCCCATGTCACATTTACCAATCAACCAGCATAGTCATGCCCACCACATTTTCTGAGAGCCAATAGCATGCTGCCTGACAAAGCTGCTCATGTAACGGTGCTTTACGAAGTATTTACAGCTGCAGCAAGTTCAGCAGCAGTCTCAGCCCTTTATTTTTTCCATTTTCTTTTGGTATGTAAATCAGGAATCTTACAGACTAGATTCTCTTCTGTTTTCAAGGTCCACAGCCTCTGTGCTTCCAGACAGAGCTGGTGCTGTACAAAGGGTTAATAGCTGCAGTGAGTTTAGCCACAGTCTCTGCCCCTCCGTTTTTTCAATTCTGCTTTAGTACATAAAATACACGGCATCCAACAGACAAGCTTCTTTTCTGTTTGTAAGGTTCAAAACACCCATGTTCCTTATTTTCATTGTTACATTTTTTGCATTATACAAGCATTCATCGACTGTCTTCTCTAATTATCACAGAACCACCCCTATGACTAAAGACAAAACCAAACCTGTTTCGTTTTTATTGTGGTGAGTCGCAGACTAATTTAAGTGATTCACTTGGTAAATAACATGAGATGATTGACTTCACAGGGGCATGCCACTGACTGTCTCCAGCTGCCTCTGACTCTCTCTGATTATGAAAATAAAGGCCATGAGTGAAAATTACTGGAAAAATTGCATAATGTGAAGTAGGCTTAAGGATAACAGAAGCAACTATGAACTTTGAAACTTTGCAAGAAATAATCAAAATGAAGAAACAAAAAAGTGAAGAAGTAACATGTTCCTTGAGTACTGTGTAAATGTGTTAGGCCACCAAAGAAAACTAGCTTTAAAAAATAACAATCTAGACAGCTAGTGTTTAATTGCTCATGAAAACAATACATTAGAATAAATACAATTTAATATTGATACAATAAAAAGCAGCACAAATGTATTATTATTATTTAATGATGATACTCAAAGATGTCTTGAGCAACGCATGTTCAATTTTCAGATTTCTGTTCAAGGCAGCCATTGTTGTGCTTCCAGCAAGGGCACACCTAATTCTAGACTAACACCATGTGAGAGATATAAAATCATAGTTTTGCACCAACAAGTCTATAGTCAGTTAGTGGTAGCACTTCAGACCAGATTTTCATTATATTCTGTTCACATGGTCTTAAAAATTTTGAAGAAATTAGGCAAACTGATCAAAGAACATTCTGCAGAAAACCCAAAAATGTGTCTGCATTTGCTCAACAGTTCTTAAAGGTTATTTCCTTAAAGCACAGAAACAGAAATTCAGTGAAGTGCTTTCTCGGTATCTGGCAGAGTCATTTGGCACCGTAATACACTATTCAGCGCTGCACAGAAATCTTAATAGAAGTAGTCTTGTAGGGAATTAGACTTTGTGAATTTTATTTACTTTTCTGAAAATGTTGTGGGAAAATCAAAGAAAAGTGCTGAGCATCACGATATTGGCTTTTGCAGTTGAAGTTTTGTTAAATATCGAGTTGTAAGTTCGATATATTGCCCAGCTGTAGTGACAACCAGTGTCAGAAAGTCTTATGGAGTTATGAGTGCAAATTTGACCTTTTTAGTTCACAAAGACATCAGTATGTTAGAAGAAGAGTTGGTAAGGAATACATCTGTGTGGCCATCTGTGAAGCCTAATAGCTTTGCTACATCACATTTCTGTCATGGTCTGTATGTTCATTTCAATCAACAGTGTAGGGGATCTGGTCAAAAATATGGCAACTGGTAAGAAGTACAAACTGATATTGGTTCTTCATGATGTACTTTTGGGAAAAAATATTTATTGGCAAAAATTTCATCTTTCAAAATAATACTAAACACACTTCAGTTACAACTAAGACCTATTTGGAGTAGATGTCTGCAGACAGAACATTAACAGTATTAGACTGGCAACCTTAGAGCCATGACCTGAACGTAATAGAAGCTGTGTGGGATCACTTGAAAAAGGAAAAGAATAAATGGCAGCCAATGTCAAAAAGGTGAATTTTGACAAATTCATAATTATTTCTTTGCATTGTATTAATATTTAGTTCTGTATATTTTAATGTTATATAATGATTTTACAAACAAATAAGCATGTTTGCACAGTACTGTTTGTATTAAAAGTTGTTAGATCAAAAGCACTACTGTGAATTTCAAATGGAAATAAAACCAACATTATTGAAAGTTCCTGAAACTGTAGACCAAGAACTGATTAGATAAATTCTCCAAGTTCAGTCAACATCTAGGACTGAAGAGTGGTTTAAAACAAACCTTCAGTCACAGGATTACCCAAACCTGTTCTGTACTAGTAGGCAGAGTTTTTGTACCATCTTACTAGCCTTTCTTAGAGTCTAGAAAGTACATATTTTAAACTGGCTATACATATTTGATGTTCACATACAGCATTATTTAATAAAAGATTACGGTACATCTTACAGCAGGCTAAATATGTTGCTGTGACTGGGAAAATGAAACTCATTGCTGCTTCTTTCAGCATTATTAAGGCAGCATCTCAAAATTACTGAAATAATAAGTAACATCTTGTTTAATTTGACATTAAAAAGGTTAAAATATATGAAAGTTCATGTTTTCCCAAAGTATTTTTAAATCCAGAGAACCTACTGCTGAGTCAGCAAAACATGGCAGTCATGTCCTGAGTGTAGCATATAATGTATTTTACATTGGGTTTTGGAAAATGAACTTATTGCATTATTAAACTTCTATCACATTAAATAATTTTACCGTAGATGTGTCAGTACAGTACATGGTGTAATTTCAGTACTGCAGTGTAGTATAAATTATAGTATTTTCTAGTTTCATAATTTGAAAGGTTTTATTTTTTAGGATAAAGAAATGCAAAGATTATTACGAAATTCTGGGTGTAAGCAAAGATGCCAGTGATGAAGATTTAAAGAAGGCCTACAGAAAACTAGCACTCAAGTTTCATCCAGACAAAAACTGTGCACCGGGCGCAACAGATGCTTTTAAAGGTATGGTTACATGTAACTATATATCACATCACATGCAGTAAATGAAAACTATGTCCTGAAAGCATTTTGTCCAGCCATCAAATGTTAATTATAATTTCAAATACTACAGATGTACACAAGTACCAGGTTTAACTTCAGGAAGGGCAAATAGAAGGTTGAGACTGATGTGATGACAGAAATAAAATAAGCACAATGAAATATAAAAAGCAGTTAAAATGGAGCACGAATGAAAATGAAAACTCGGGTAAAGAAAAATAAACCTCCATTTCAAAATTTCTTTATGTGACATAGCAGGTTATGGCATGGTTCATCCTATCATTTCTCAACATTTTGGCAGTGGAATTTATTATAGTTGAATACTGTGTTACAGGGCAGTATTGGATTAGGATACATCACTAGTTTTTAATGAACAGAAAGTCAATGTAATAATTCTGCTTTGATTAAATTATGCATTTGACTATTCTTCTTACAAACAAGTATTTATTCAAACCTAGGTTAGAAATGCTGGGTGCTATATGTACATTTGTACTGTATGTTCTAATTTTAGGTGCATTTGCATATGATATGAAATACACCTATTGCTGTTGCCTTGTCTGTTTGTTTGACTAAATAAAACAACTCTGCTCCCAATTTTGTTGAAATCTGGAACACTTATTCAGCATGGAAAGTTATCCTGTTCAGATTGTGTTGAGGTGTCTTAAATACAGAGCAATGTAAACATTTTTGAAATATCACTCTTCCCTTGATAATTCGCCTGTCAGGCATTAATCACTTTAAAGAAAAATGTCTTGGGAATAGTGTAAAGTCGATTTGCGTGTAGTAAAAAGAAAAGGCACTTGCTTATATAAAACTTTATTGTAGAGTGCATTTCCATGAGGATTTTAACTCTTGGCTTTGGCAGACCGTGTTGTATAGTGCTGGCGGCTTGGTGGGCATGCGTCCTTTTCAGGCCCTATGGAGTGTAAATGTATCCAGTCAAAATGTCGAGCATCTCCATAGCCATCTGCCATTTAACAAACTAAGAAGCATGGAGTGTTTCATTTAGTTAAGAAGCATGCAGTGTTTCATTTAGTTAAAGCATGTATGCATTAGTTTTGAGAAGGGGGTCCCAAGAGAAACTCCCAAGGTAAAGTTCTGGCAATTCTAGTGTTAAGTGTTGTGGGCATAAGCAGGCAGTCAGGGAATGACCAATTAAATTCCATTTCTCTTTTCCCCCTTTGTAGTGGCAGGAAAAAGGTAAAACCAGTGACCTATTTTTTTTCCTCCATTATGTCTCATTGTATTTGGTAATATGCGTGAACACCGCGGCCAACTAAGAAAAAAGTCATTTGCAGACCTTTATGTTGGCTGGAGTAGCCAAAGTCATCATTGCTGTCCCTGAAAAGGCTAATTTTAAAGCCATTAAGGAAAGGTGACAGTTCTTTTTCATCCTCATTAATGAGAAAGGAAAAATAGTTAGTTTTTTCCTTGCTTCAATGGATGTTTAAAAGTTTCAATCTATACTAATAAAAGGCAAAGGACTCACTCACTCACTCGCTCATTCTCCAACTTCCCATGTAGGTAGAAGGCTGAAATTTGGCAGGCTTATTCCTTACAGCTTACTTAGAAAAGTTAAGCACGTTTTACTTCGAAATTCTACGCATAACGGTCGACAACGTCCGCCATGTTGAACTTTCTTATTTATGGCCCCATCTTCATGAAATTTGGTAGGTGGCTTCCCTGCGCTAACCAAAACCGATGTACGTACTTATTTCGGTGGTATGACACCACTGTCGGCCGCCATATTGAATTTTCCAAACGTCATTAATTCTCCAACTTCCCTTGTAGGTAGAAGGCTGAAATTTCGCAGGCTCATTCCTTACAGCTTACTTAAAAAAGTTAAGCAGGTTTCATTTCGAAATTTACATAACGGTCAACAACATCTGCCATGTTGAACTTTCTTATTCATGGCCCCATCTTCACGAAATTTGGTAGGCGGCTTCCCTGCGCTAACCGAAACCAATGCACATACTTATTTCGGTGGTATGACGCCACTGTCAGCCGCCATATTGAACTTTCCAACGTCGGTAATTCTCCAAATTCCCGTGTAGGTAGAAAGCTGAAATTTGGTACTTATTTCGGTGGTATGATGCCACTGTCGGCCGCCATATTGAACTTTTCAACAGTCTTTACTTATGGGCCCATCTTCAAGAAATTTGGTACGCGGGTTTCCAACACTAACTGAATCCTACTTACGTACATATATATGTCCATAGCCTGCAGCTCAATCACCGTGTGAGGCGGCAACGCCTCCCACGTTTTTGGCTGCCTGCCTATATAAGGCTGTCCATCGCTCCAGTCTCTTCATTCCCTTCCTTGCTTCGCCACGGGATTCACGTCTCCCTGCTGAAAATTACAGCCTTTTTATTTAATCCATGGCTTCTCTGCTGTTTTATTGTTCATTTATTACGATTATAGTTATTGTGTGGGTATTTTAGACTTACTTTACATTGTTCAGGTACCCATTTCCTTTATCATTCCAACCGTACCCACATTAACATGTCTATCGAGGTGATCACCATCAATCAAAGAACTGTCACTTACTGAGTGGTTTCCATGCCTGGCGATGGCACCTATCTTTTCCATTCTCTGTGTTACATATTGCACGGCCATATCAGGCTCACTCTTGATATCTGGAGAAACATTGTGTCTTATGTATTGAATGACTGGGACAGGTTCAAGGTGTGGACTGATGACGGTACAGGAGATAATTTATACTACACAGGAGCACTATAAGAGTGAAATGCTTAAGCCCTTCACCTATGGTTCTGCATGTGAGTTGATGGCTGCCGCTGAATTGTTCGGTTGTCGCTTTCAAGTGTACCGAAATGGCCAAATATTTTACACCTTTGGACAACCGCCAATGCCTCTTAAACATCTTAGATTCACAGGTGACGATTTCAGTAGTGGACACTTTGATGTTAATGAATGTTTATACTCTCAAAAGCTGGATGTGAAGTTATCGATTAAACTGGTTGTATACTTACAACGCTTGACAGATGCCGAATGTCACTTCAACACAAGTCCTACAAATACTGTTGTAATTGAAACAAAACATGAAACGATTATGACAGCAGCAATCCAAGCCGTGAGATTTGAAACAAGATTACTGTTCACATGGCCAACTGTACGTTGCATGCTTAAGAGTAAGCTGAGCGCAGATAGATACATATAGATATACAGTAATCCCTCGCTATATCGCGCTTTGACTTTCGCGGTTTCACTCTATCGCGGATTTTAAATGTAAGCACATCTAAACATATATCACAGATTTTTCACTGGTTCCGCTTTCTGCGGACAATGGGTCTTTTAATTTAGGTTACATGCTTCCTCAGTTTGATTGCCCAGTTGATTTCATACAAGGGACGCTATTGGCGGATGGCTTAGAAGCTACCCAATCAGAGCATGTATTGCATATTAACTAAAACTCCTCAATGCTATAAGATATGCTTCCCGCGCTGTGCTTGTTTGCTTCTCTCTATCTTTCTCGCTCTCTCTGCCTGACGGAGGGGGTGTGAGCAGAGGGGCTGTTTGCACAGAGGACACGGACGCTCCTCTACAAAATGCCTCTTCATCGCGGTGCTTCTGTATACTTAAAAGCATGTATTGATTTTTTGATTGTTTGCTTTTCTTTGCGAGCGCTCTCTCTGACATTCTCTGCTCCTGACGTGCTCCTTTATGACGGCGCTCCTTTGAAGATAAGATATGTTTGCTTTCTTTTAATTGTGAGAAAGAACTGTCATCTCTGTCTTGTCATGGAGCACAGTTTAAACGTTTGACTAAAGGGTGTTTTCATGTCTAGAGGGCTCTAATAATGTTAACAGGGTGGGAGAGTTTATAAGGGCTTAAAATATATAAAAATAACCACACAAACATATGGTTTCTACTTCGCGGATTTTCACCTATCGCGGGGGGTCTGGAACGCAACCCCCGCGATCGAGGAGGGATTACTGTATATATATATAATATATAATGTGTATGTATGTACAGTATATATATATATATATATATATATATATATATATATATATATATATATACACAGTGGTGTGAAAAACTATTTGCCCCCTTCCTGATTTCTTATTCTTTTGCATGTTTGTCACACAAAATGTTTCTGATCATCAAACACATTTAACCATTAGTCAAATATAACACGAGTAAACACAAAATGCAGTTTTTAATGATGGTTTTATTATTTAGGGAGAAAAAAATCCAAACCTACATGGCCCTGTGTGAAAAGTAATTGCCCCTGAACCTAATAACTGGTTGGGCCACCCTTAGCAGCAATAACTGCAATCAAGCGTTTGCGATAACTTGCAGTGAGTATCTTACAGCGCTCTGGAGGAATTTTGGCCCACTCATCTTTGCAGAATTGTTGTAATTCAGCTTTATTTGAGGGTTTTCTAGCATGAACCGCTTTTTAAGGTCATGCCATAGCATCTCAATTGGATTCAGGTCAGGACTTTGACTAGGCCACTCCAAAGTCTTCATTTTGTTTTTCTTCAGCCATTCAGAGGTGGATTTGCTGGTGTGTTTTGGGTCATTGTCCTGTTGCAGCACCCAAGATCGCTTCAGCTTGAGTTGACGAACAGATGGCGGACATTCTCCTTCAGGATTTTTTGGTAAACAGTAGAATTCATGGTTCCATCTATCACAGCAAGCCTTCCAGGTCCTGAAGCAGCTAAACAACCCCAGACCATCACACTACCACCACCATATTTTACTGCTGGTATGATGTTCTTTTTCTGAAATGCTGTGTTCCTTTTACACCAGATGTAAAGGGACATTTGTCTTCCAAAAAGTTCAACTTTTGTCTCATCAGTCCAAAAGGTATTTTCCCAAAAGTCTTGGCAATCATTGAGATGTTTCTTAGCAAAATTGAGATGAGCCCTAATGTTCTTTTTGCTTAACAGTGGTTTGCGTCTTGGAAATCTGCCATGCAGGCCGTTTTGCCCAGTCTCTTTCTTATGGTGGAGTCGTGAACACTGACCTTAATTGAGGCAAGTGAGGCCTGCAGTTCTTTAGACGTTGTCCTGGGGTCTTTGTGACCTCTCGGATGAGTCGCCTCTGCGCTCTTGGGGTAATTTTGGTCAGCCGGCCACTCCTGGGAAGGTTCACCACTGTTCCATGTTTTTGCCATTTGTGGATAATGGCTCTAACTGTGGTTCGCTGGAGTCCCAAAGCTTTAGAAATGGCTTTATAACCTTTACCAGACTGATAGATCTCAGTTACTTCTGTTCTCATTTGTTCCTGAATTTCTTTGGATCTTGGCATGATGTCTAGCTTTTGAGGTGCTTTTGGTCTACTTCTCTGTGTCAGGCAGCTCCTATTTAAGTGATTTCTTGATTGAAACAGGTTTGGCAGTAATCAGGCCTGGGGGTGGCTACGGAAATTGAACTCAGGTGTGATACACCACAGTTAGGTTATTTTTAACAAGGGGCAATTACTTTTCACACAGGGCCATGTAGGTTTGGATTTTTTCTCCCTAAATAATAAAACCATCATTTAAAAACTGCATTTTGTGTTTACTTGTGTTATATTTGACTAATGGTTAAATGTGTTTGATGATCAGAAACCTTTTGTGTGACAAACATGCAAAAGAATAAGAAATCAGGAAGGGGCAAATAGTTTTTCACACCACTGTGTGTATGTATATATATATATATATATATATATATATATATATATATATATTGTGTGTGTGTGTATGTATATATGTATGTATATGTGTATATATATGTATATATGTGTGTATATATATATATATATATATATATATATATATGACAGCAGCACTCATAACAGTAATAAAACAATTACATTGACAATCATGTTACATTATTTTCAAAATGTTTCCTTTCATTTTTCATTACTTTAACACACTACTGGGGTAGAAAAAATCTGTCCTAAAATGTGCTGGAAAAGAGTGTTTTTAAATAGCAGATTATTCTTTGTTTTACTAATAACAATACAAGTGCATTATTTAAAAATATGAACAGACTGATATTTTAATGTACTGAAACATCTGTAAAATACTGCAAAAGGGCATAGCATGTCTATAGTAACACAGTGCTGAAATCAGTGCAAAGTTAAACTGTGTTTGTTCTTTCAAATGTCAGTTTTTGTCTTTTTCAAATACATTAGAAGTGTATTTGAATATCTTACAAATGATTTGCCAATGCTGTTGCATATGTAAGATACTGTATCTTAGAAATATGCTGGTAAATTGCCAGATCAAGGATGCAGACCTGGTATGATTCCTGAGAATCTGTAGTTTTCTGTAATGTGTAAACAAATCTGTCAGATTACTGGGTCAAACAAGCAAATCATCTAAACAGCTGCAAAAATACTGATGCTCATTGAAGTGAGACTGAAATAAGAGATGTGGGCACAAACAAGGTTAGCTGTTTACAACATGTGCCCATAACTCAGAGTTACATACACCACTTATTCCTTCTATTACAACATCTTTCATTCACTGCTTGCAGACTGCACTTAGAATGGTATCAAGCTTGAATAGCTCTTACTACTGTGGGTGCTGTAGACCTACAATGAGAATCAAGTTTTACTTTTCCCTCGAGATTAATGTGCCCCCAATTACATGGAGATGTCACAGATAGTGGTACAGTCTGGAGAAACATTCCCAAACCGCGTACTGCCAGCAAAAGCCTCATGGTGTGCGGCACGATTGCCTATGTTAAGCAGTTATCTCTGCTTAATAATACATTGAGGAGACCCTGTTACTTAATCTGTGGTATATTGTTGTATGCCTGGTAGGCACCATTTTCCTAAAGATGATCGATTATGTGCACTGCAACCATCTTCTGATAGAACCTTCTTGACATTAGCATCATTCCTTCTACCCAGACTTGTCTGTAATAAAGCAAATGTGAAACATTCTTTAATGCCACCTACAGCACACTTCCCTTTTCCATGAACCATTATCACCCCGAAAGAGCTGCTGAACAGCGCTTTGATGGATATGAACCAGGACAAATGAAGATAAAAGATATCTATTGGAACCTGTTAGAAACATTTGTTTTGGTGAAAACCAAGCACATTCTAAAGTAAGAACCTCATTTCCCTGTTAAGTTTGGTGGTGCAGGTATCAAATATTAGGCTTACTTTGTGGCACTGGAGTTTAGACTTGCATAAATTTAATAGAGCCATCAATTCAACCTTATCAAAATATTGCATAATGACTGTTGTCTGACAATTTTTAATGTATCTCAAGGTACTTGGCATTTTACCTACACAACCACTAGGTCATGGTTTTGAAGTTGAGCCTCAAGTTTTGTATTTGGTGGCATCCAATTGAGTCACTGGATCATAGCTTACAAATTTGTCATGTAGACAACAAGAGAAACAGCTGAGGAGCAAACACTCTGTACAGAAAGAATCGAGAACTAATCATAAATTAAGAAAAGAATAGATAGTCAACAATACAGGAGGCACGAGACCTTGGGCATAAGAAACAACAAGACAGCACAGACTAGTAAGTAGAACTCCCTTAAATACGTTCTTCTTGAACAAAAATATAAAGGATTAAGTATGTTTCTTATTGTTTCCTCAGAAAATAAAAACTGTCACAAATGTTATTTATTAAACTGACAGGTGAACATTACCCTTGAACCTGTGACTAAGCATTAACCTGTATTAATGTATGCTTTAATATTGTAAACAAATATATGTGAGATGATGCAGTATTTATTTTATGGTCTTGGTTTAGTTTGTCACCAAATTGTGTAATACTTATAGCTGAAAAACTTCTGGTAGAGTTAAGGGTTGAATTTTGACACTACCAATCTAAAGCATAAAATGTCTTCTTTTAAGTTGTTCTGTACACTATTTGAATGTTCAAGATTTGTTAGCCAGTTTATTAGCCAGCGAAAGCACAGTGAAGAAGCTGTCTGTTGTTACTGTTCTGCCTTTGGCCAAAAACTGCTCCATAAGCTTTATGACCACAGACTCGGAAAGTCTTTGCACTGGGTTGTAACTCAAAACGCAGCTCTCAACAAAATGTTGCCAGATATCCAAAATTGCAGCAAATCTGTCATTTTTCACACGTTCTGCATTAGTATCGTTGTTGTCAAAGCACAAATGCCACATGATAGTCTGATAGTGGTCACGGGACATCGTATCTTTGATTGCCAGTACAACAAATAGTTCTGAGCAGGCATCAGTCACTGCACCAACTGTGGTCATCACTGTTCTTGTGAAAAGAATGGAGATAAACGCCATCAACTCAGAGAGGCAGAGGCAAGTTCGTTGTACCACGTGAACGTCACTGACAGAATAAAGTTGAATAAGAAAAAGAAAAAAAAAAAGCTCTAACTTCTGCAAGTAGCCAAAATTTACACCGGTTGTTACAAACTCAAATGTATGTTTTTATTTTTTTATAGTAATAATAATAGTAGCTCACTACTCAAAAACGCAGAGCACCTTGAAAACTTGCAATTTTTTGGTTATAAGTCAGCAGTTCATACCTCTGCACCATTGAGGAATACATATTGACTTTCTGTCGATTGAAATTTGAGCTTGGGTTTTTTAATTCCTTGACAGCAACATGTAAATTGAACATTTTTTTTTTCTGTGGTTATATTCTTGAATAAAAGCACACTTGTTTATTTGATATTTGGACTACAGTCTTCACTTATTAGTATAACATGGAAAAAGTTTCTGTTTTAGGTATGTGTTCAGTATTTCTTGCCTCACATTTCCTGCCGTCCTACATTTACACAGATCGTTGTAGACATGGAACACACATGAAATGTATGTATTCCATATAACAATATATTAGTTACCCTATACAACTCCAGGCACCTCACACCCAGATATACACACTTGAGCTCTGAGAATTTTGTCACTGACATCAGCTCCGTCAGTGGGGTATGGAATAGCATGCTGCTTGTGCTGATCGATACATTTGCAAAACAAAAGACGCTGATGAGGAGAGGTGCAAAGGAGTTTAAGGTGGCCTGGGATTATGACTTTTTTCATAGGCTTCTGGAATTCTAGTGTTAAAGTTGAATAATCAGATTTGGTTCTAACCATTCACATACACACACACACACACACACACACACACACACACACACACACACACACACACATTATCCAAAGCAAAGAAACGGTTCTGAAGCAAAGTATCACTTTTTAATGTATTTAATGTACCTCTTTACCCCTGTAATGTAAATGTTAATATCTTGGGTTTTTTTTATTTTTAAAAACAGCTATTGGAAATGCTTATGGTGTGCTGAGCAACCCAGAGAAGCGGCGAAGGTACGACCAGTTTGGGGATGAACATCAGATGGAGAATACTACGCACAGTGCCCCTCATCACAACTTTTACCAGGAGTTTGAAGCTGATATTACTCCCGAAGAACTGTTTAATGTATTTTTTGGGGGAAGGTTTCCTACAGGTCAGTTCTGCAGGTCAGGTATCATTAGAGAACTAATATAGAACAGTAATTACCACTGCAAACTTTTTGAACCATAGCCTGGATTCGGTTGTATTCACTTGGTACCTTGCTTTCCTCTCTTATGCTAGAGATGTGTGTGTAATAAAAGTATACAGTGTATGTATGTATGTATATGTATATACAGTGGGATGCAAAAGTTTGGGCAACCTTGTTAATAGGCATTATTTTCCTGTATAAATTGTTGGTTGTTACGATAAAAAATGTCAGTTAAATATATCATATAGGAGACACACACAGTGATATTTGAGAAGTGAAATTAAGTTTATTGGATTTACAGAAAGTGTGCAATAATTGTTCAAACAAAATCAGGCAGGTGCATAAATTTGGGCACCACAAAAAAGAAATGAAATCAATATTTAGTAGATCCGCCTTTTGCAGAAATTACAGCCTCTGAACGCTTCCTGTAGGTTCCAATGAGAGTCTGGATTGTGGTTGAAGGTATTTTGGACCATTCCTCTTTACAAAACATCTCTAGTTCATTCAGGTTTGATGGCTTCCGAGCATGGACAGCTCTCTTTAACTCACACCACAGATTTTCAATTATATTCAGGTCTGGGGACTGAGATGGACATTCCAGAACGTTGTACTTGTTCCTCTGCATGAATTCCTTAGTGGATTTTGAGCAGTGTTTCGGGTTGTTGTCTTGTTGAAAGATCCAGCCCTGGCGCAGCTTTGTCACTGATTCCTGGACATTGGTCTCCAGAATCTGCTGATACTGAGTGGAATCCATGTGCCCCTCAACTTTGACAAGATTCCCAGTCCCTGCACTGGCCACACAGCCCCACAGCATGATGGAACCACCACCATATTTTACTGTAGGTAGCAGGTGTTTTTCTTGGAATGCTGTGTTCTTTTTCCTCCATGCATAACCCCTTGTTATGCCCAAATAACTCAATTTTAGTTTCATCAGTCCACAGCACCTTATTCCAAAATGAAGCTGGCTTGTCCAAATGTGCTTGAGCATACCTCAAGCGGCTCTGTTTGTGCTGTGGGCGGAGAAAAGGCTTCCTCTGCATCACTCTCGCATACAGCATCTCCTTGTGTAAAGTGCCAATGGTTGAACGATGCACAGTGACTCCATCTGCTGCAAGATGATGTTGTAGGTCTTTGGTGCTGGTCTGTGGGTTGACTCTGACTGTTCTCACCATTCGTCACTTCTGTCTATCCGAAATCTTTCTTGGTCTGCCACTTGAGCCTTAACTTGAACTGAGCCTGTGGTCTTCCATTTCCTCAATATGTTCCTAACTGTGGAAACAGACAGCTTAAATCTCTGGGACAGCTTTCTGTATCCTTCCCCTAAACCATGATGGTGAACAATCTTTGTCTTCAGGTCATTTGAGAGTTGTTTTGTGACCCCCATGTTGCTACTCTTCAGAGAAAATTAAAGGAGGAGGGAAACTTACAATTGACCCCCTTAAATACTCTTTCTCATTATAGGATTCACCTGTGTATGTAGGTCAGGGGTCACTGAGCTTAACAAGCCAATTTGAGTTCCAATAATTAGTTCTAAAAGTTTTGGAATCAATACAATGACATCTGTGCCCAAATTTATGCACCTGCCTGATTTTGTTTGAACAATTATTGCACACTTTCTGTAAATCCAATAAACTTCATTTCAGTTCTCAAATATCACTGTGTGTGTCTCCTATATGATATATTTAACTAATATTTTTTATCGTAACAACCAACGATTTATACAGGAAAATAATGACTATTAACAAGGTTGCCCAAACTTTTGCATCCCACTGTATATGTGTATGTATTTATATATGTATGTATGAATATATAATATGTATGTGTATATGTTATCGGCAAAGTATGAAAAGCCGGCATTCTATAGAATACCTAGGCATTGTATATAATGCCCAGCGTTTTTAGGCAATGTAAGAAATATGAGAATTACACACTTTCCCTAGGCATTGTATATAATACCTAGGCATTCTATAGAATGATAAATGCTATTTAGGCAAAGTATGAAAAAAGGTCCTGATAAGGCTATTATATAAATGACGTGCATTCCTCAAAAATACAAATGTTATTCTGAAAAAATAATGAGAGTGCCATTAAAAAAAAATTATTCAAAATACATAA